>NC_044588.1:8469496-8784496 GCF_901933205.1 Camarhynchus parvulus
TTAGAGCTGCTCTGCCCCACGTAGAAACGCAGAGCAGCCACCACCTACCAGGAGCAGGGGTGTAGCTTTTAGCAATACTTCTGTATTTTCTGTTTCTGCAGCTTTCTGTGGTTTCTAGGGGCTCACAGCAGGCACTGTGCAGTGAAGGGCAGGGTAGGGACACCTTGTCATGGCTTTGGGTTCTCATGGTTTGGCCTCTCTCTGTGGTGGTGCTGAATGCTGCAGGGAGGTGAAGCTGCTCCTCTCACCAGTTACAGAATTTCTCCTCTGGTCAGAACATTTCAGCTTTGTCCACAACCCCAGCAGTGTTTCCCCCTCTCTGGTTCAGAAGGATGACAGCAGTTTTACATCAGCTCATTTCCACCCAGGACACCCCAATGCCCAGGGAGCAGGCAGGGTTCCTGCAGCATTTCATGAGCATTTCATGAGCTTTTGGGCACCTCCCTCCTGGATCCAAAACTCACAATTTCAAGCACTTCCCCAGAATTACAGAAGGAGGGAAAGGCTGTGCACACACAGCCCCATCCTTGTAGACCTGTCTGTAGAAAAATAGATAAATTTAAAAAAAAAAAAAAAACCCACTCAGTATTTCTGCCACTACAACCCAAAACAAAAATAGGGATCAACTTCCATTGTCCCAGGAGATAAATCTCTATTTATGGGAGCTTCCAGAGGTCTTGGAGAGATTACAGAAAGTGTGGAGAGGAAATAGTAAAAAGCACACACAGGAAACCCTGACGTGGTGTCACTAAGCCATATGGTCAACATAAAACATTCAATACTTTTGTTTGGATTTGCAATGTGACATTTATATTCTTTTTATACATTTTATGTGCATGTATATATACATATCAGATAAATATAATTTATTTATTTTACATTTTAAACTCCAAGGATATCCAAGGCAATGTGCAGAGATGAAGGGTGATTTAGTGCCAAGGTTTCAGGAGCAGTCCCAGGGGTGAGTTCACAGTTAGAACAACACATTTTATCTCTGCACAAGCAGGAAAGGGGGGCACAGAGAGACAGAGGGGAGGAAGTAAGAGCTGGCAGTGAATCAGATGATGCATATTAGGGAGATAATAAGGAGAGATTACAGGGCTGGCAGCAGCTCTGTGCTATGCCCTCCTTTGTAAAGCTCAGGTTCCCCTGCCAGGATTACAGCTCTGTACTGCCTCTGGTAGTTTAGTCTAAAAGCAATCCAGCCAGGAAAAGCTGCTGTGGCCAAGGCTCCTCTGCTCCCTCTCCCCTCTCAGTTTCGGTGAAACTCTTCAGGAGAGCATCAGCACCACTCAAACCCTTCATCCCAGCCCTTCACAACTTCCAGGGCTCCAAGTGCTGCACTTCCAGCACTCCAAGTGGGTGGCACCCCCAGCTGCCAAGTTCTCATCTTGAACAGCATCATTCCAGCACCAGCATTTTTCTTTTTTTTTTTTTTTTTTAAGGCAAACAGCTGCATGGCAGACATGCAAAAGGGCTCAGCAGGAGCCATCACCACCAGGTAGCTGTGCTGCCTCTAACAGGGCAAAATATTCATTTAGGATGGGGTCTTGGCCACCCCACACCTTTGTTTGAAGGGCCTGGAGGTCCAGTGGAGATTGTTTCCAGTTCAAAGTGGCTGGCACTAAGAAATTGTTAATTTGACAGCGTTGCTTAATAGAAAAATAAAAGTCTGACCCATTCAAATTTTTTTTTACATTTCCCTGTTTATGTGAAGACAAGGGGGCCAAAGCTTCATAAATTACTCAGGTGAGCTCCAAATGTTGCATTTCATTTCTTTCACAGGAGGGTTTGAGATGGAAGGAACCTTAAAGATCATTCAGTTCCATCCCCAGCCATGGGCAGGGACATTTTCCACTGGTGTCTGGATTGTACCAAGCCCTGTCCAACCTGCCTGGAACACTTCCACAGCATTGTACAGCTCTTTGTACAGCAAGTCTCAGTCCTGGCTCCTATAAAACTTCAGAAGCTCCAAAGGAACAGCACTTGACTCTAAAATAAGCATTTGCTGACTTACCACAGTGACTCACTATTTTCATCACTCCAGTAAATGGTCACAAACCTGTCAGGTTTTGCAGATGCTCTCTGGATTCCTGCAAGCATCACTCTGCCCTTTTGCTTTGGCACTTGAAGGTTTCTTGCAGCAAACCACAGTGCCACGTGCTCAGGAGGGACCAGCTGAGCCCCTCAGTGGTAACAGACCGGTGGTAACCGTGGGAGCAAGCAAAATATTGTCCCTCCTCCACCCTGAGGTTTGTGCACTTGGTTGTCTGCGCTAGAACCTTAATTAAGTCAGGTACAGCTGCAGGAGTAAAAGCAATGAATCAGCAACTCCCCTTTGCCACCAAACCATTTCCCAGCACAGAGCAGCAAGTGTGGGAGGCAAGAGGTAAAAAAAAACCCAAAACAATTCTTTTTAGTAAGGATTTTTTTAGGTGGTAGGACCCCAACTGCCCAAACCAGGAAGGTGATCAGCACCCAGCAGGGAGGGAGGCTGGGTCTCTCCAATAAATGTGCTGAAGCTTCAATAGGAGATGCCAAAACCAGGAGGTAAATTTCTTTGGCCAATGTTGGGAGCAAATATAATTAGGTGACTGGAATAGGCACTAAATTGCACAAAACTATGAAAATGCTCAGGTTTTCACTTAAACATGTGCTGAAATGCTTTGCTCAATAGTTCTAACTCAGATACAGGGCTAACTATTTAAACATCTTTTAGAAACCAGTTATAACTCATTTCTTTTTAGTTCTCTAGCTGTACAGCCTAATGAATGAGTTTTGTCCCATCCACATCCTCCTCTGTTCTGTGTATTAATTCTCAAAAGGAGCTTCAGTAAAGGATTTCTTATCTATGCATTCATCAGTTCTAACTCCCTGGTGAGGTTATTTCTGAAGTTTTTAATAAAAAAGAGACTTTTGATTCTTGGGGTCATGTTGCAAATTATATCTTCACTAATCTAGCAGAGGTCAAAAAACAAGTTGGAGCCAAAGAACATCTCTGACTCCTTAGCACACGTGTGTCTCAAGGCTTTTAAAAATACACAGTCCTGCTGTTATAAATAGAGCATTCTTCCCAAAGGTCAAAAACTTTCAATGTCCAGGAAAACAACATTTTCTTTCTCTTTGTAATTATTACCTGTTTTTTCTCCCCAGAATGAGGGTACACTAAACTGGGCCAGGAGCTGCTCTCGGGGGCATAATTTCAGCATTTCTATTTTTATACTCTCAGAGAGTTAACATGAACATCATCAGTGTCATTTCCTTTGTCAGACACTTCAGCAGTGCAGCACTGAGAGCAGCAACCAGACACTCACACAAGAAGAGAATAAGAGCACAAAAAGTCAAGGGTGAAGAGGAACAGTTTTCCACTAAAGCCTCTTCAAGGGTTCGAGCGTGGGAAGGTACCATGGGAGGGTAAATCCCATGCTTGAGGCTGTGATCAGCTCTCTTACATTAAAAAGGTGCTTGAACATGTAGAAAACTGCTCAGGGGAGTTTGAAGAAGTAAAATCTGCTGAGTAACTTCACAAAGACAACAAACTATGTGAAAGGAAATCCGAGATGTCAGCCGCGGGTTGAGATGTCACGAGACAGAGGGATTCTCTGCAAAGTGGTTTTTCCACACAATGGGAATTCATTCCCTTCTTGGTTCTCCAGGTGCAAGCGCCTCTCTTCCATCTCCAACACTTGTCCATTCCCTTGGAGATTGATGAAAAGAGCAACCTCAGTCAGTTCTGTAATTGGCCTTATTTGGGAGTGATCTCACGCAGCAGCTCATGTCTCTACATGCAGGATGTCTCCTTGCTGCTGAGGTGGAACTCTGCATGGAGACAAGTCTGGAGAATGTGGCCCCAGGTTCTGCCTGGAGGGCTGCAGAATGAGCAGGACAATGCATTTGTGTGCTGCACAAATCCAGGTTTTATAAAGAAAATTTAGTTCTTCCAGGGATCAGATCTGCAAACAGCACCTGCAATCCAGAGATTGTTTTAGCTTCTACTCTTGAACTGGCTTGTTCTCAAAACACCTCATGGGGTTCTGTCATGGGGTTTGGTCATAGTCTCTGAATTTGACCTAAAATAAGGAAATCCACATCAGGTAAGAGCTGCCATCTCCTTTTCTGTTGCTACCACTTCTCTGTCAGGCTAAACTTGGCATGACTGGTGAGGGTGGTGGGACCTCTGAAATAAGAGCAGCGTCTGCACTCTTCCAAAAGAGCAGCCTCAGGCGTCCCTCAGCATGTTCACTGAGGGACACCTCACCATGCTGACCCTTTAGTTCACTCGAGGCTTAAAAATGTCTCCTTTGGAGCAGCCTGGGAAGGCTTAGGTGGTTTTAGGACCTCAGCTTTTGAGGAGCTGCTCTACAATGTGATAATTTACAAGCTTTCCTCAAGCTTTTCTGTTCCTGTACTGAAGCCAGGAGATTCAAAGGGTGTTGAGTGGTGCTAGGCCTCTGGAGGGGTCATTAACATCACGTGCAGCACTGGAGTGGTTTCCACTGGCTCAAACCATCCCAGCCTGCTGATGAGCAGGTAAAGGTCAGAGGAAGTTGTGTGGTCATAGAAACCCATCCTTTGGGGTCTATCCTTCCTCTCCTTTCTCCAAGACCTGTTACAGCTCTTGGCCAAGCCCAAAGCCATTTTTCCAACCTCCTGAGCAGCACTGCCCACCATCAGGAGTGCTCTGGAAGTGCAGCAGCAGCGCAAGGGCTGCATTTGGGGAGCTCTCCTGGCACAGCCCTTGGCAAAGTGTGAATTTTACCAGTCCCAGGAGCAGAGCTCATTATTCATGCACACACCACCTCCTTTCACATGCTCAGACAACTCCCCCCAAAAGCACTTTTAGCAGCCAGTCAGCTTTAAAGTCATCTTTACGCAACCTCAGCAGCTCAGTTTTATTTTTCACTGAATTAACAGCCAAGGGCAATGTGGATGTTACACCTTGAGCCTCAGGCAAGTGTGAAAGTGAGGTGCTTTTCCCAACCCTCCTCCTGCACCAATCCTCCCCTGGACAGTGCCTCCAGTGAAGAACTATCCCAGCTGGCCAAGGGAATGGCTCCCAGGCTTAGAGGTGTTCCTGTGCTGGAGACAGCAGCATCCATCCCCAGCACTGCTTTTGACAAAGGTCACAGAACCACTGGGTTGGAAGAGACCTCAAAAATCATCGAGTCCAACCCAGCCCCAACACCTCGACACCTGGCACCCAGTGCCACATCCAGGCTTTGTTAAACACACCCAGGGATGGGGACTCCACCACCTCCCCAGGCAGGCCATTCCAATATTTTATCACTCTTTCTGTGCAAAACTTCTTCCTAATATCCAACCTGAATTTCCCCTGATGCAGCTTGAGACTGTGTCCTCTGGTTCTGACATTTGTCACCTCAGTGAAGCCTTTCCCAACTACATTTTGCACTGGCACAACAGCCATGGCATCTGTGCCACCACCAGTGCCACCAGGCAAGGCAGAGGGAAGGGGTGGCACCTGCCTGGTGAGAACCTCAGGAAGCAAAATCTGTGAGCAGCCACTACATACAGGTGTAGGGGCGGGAGAAGAACAAGGCAGAGCTCAAAATGACCTGCCAGAGCAAAGCCAGATTTTCTGCCAGAGCAAAGCCAGATTTTCTGCCAGAATATCCCCACAAGCAACGCAGAGGACAAGCTTCAGTCTAAGGGCAGGGTGAATTCTGCCTCTGTGCCCCACTCAGGTCAGACCCCACCTGCAGAGCTGCTCCAGCCCTGGGCAGGAGCTGCTGGAGAGAGCCCAGAGAGGCACCAGGATGAGCAGAGGGATGGAGCAGCTCTGCTGGGAGGAAAGGCTGGGAGAAGAAAAAGCTTTGGGGTGACCAAATTTGCAACCTTCAATACCTGAAGGGAGCCTACAGGAAAGATGGAGAGAGACTCTCCAAGGGCCTGGAGGGCAGGACAAGGGGAATGGCTTCACTGACAGAGGGTAGGTTTAGGTTGGATATCAGGAAAAATTATTTAATGGGAGGGTGGGCAGGCCCTGGCACAGGTGCCCAGAGCAGCTGGGCTGCCCCTGGATCCCTGGCAGTGCCCAAGGCCAGGCTGGATGGAGCTTGGAGCCACCTGGGACAGTGGGAGGTGTCCCTGCCCAGGGTGAGGGTGGAACAAGGTGATCTTTAAGGTCCCTTCCAACCCAAACCCTTCTGGGATTCTGTGACAATGGTGTCCATTCCCTACCACCCACAAACAGCCTTGGCTCCTTCCAAATCTTATTTGTCTCCTCTGCTCAGCACTGACAGAACCCCATGCCAGCACCATGGCATCCACATCCATACCATGTGTGGTACTGTGACATGGGGTCAGATAAAATCTAGTAGTTAACCCCTCCTTGAGACATATATCTATAGCATTTTCTCTACCAAAAGACTGCCAAAACCACATAGTCTCTCCCTGGCATTTTATCCCTTTCAGTAGCCTGACCTTTCTGCATGAGTGGAAAAAAAAAATTTAAAATCCACCTTTCCCCCCCTTCCCAAGCAGCAAGTCCAACAGGAGATCAAAGCACACAGTCATTTAGCCCATGGAATAATAAAAGTCAATGAGAACAGTGTGCTGCTGACAGGGGAGTTGTGCTGTGCCACAGTGGGGAGGGAGGCTCAGGCAAGCCAAGAGTTATTCCCTGGAGCTGAGGAGACCAAACAGAGCAGGGACAGAGGGAGCTCTTGTTTAAGATCTAATTTTTAAAGAGGACCATGGATTAAACCACAAAGCCAGCAGTAGGAATATTTATGGGGCCAAACTCAGCAACCCCGTACCCCATGAAATTTTCCACTGGCTTTAATAGATGCTTTGCCTTCCTTTTGGTAGAACGATGTCCTGGGTTGACCATATGATGCTTTTATCCCCAGTCATCTGTTCTGAACCAGGACAAACCCCCTTACCACCATGCCATTCCACACTGTGGAGTGTGGTTGTCTTCTCCACTGCATGGACACTGGGCTTTGCATCTGGAGCAGCTTCAAGTTTTTATGCACATCAATTCTCCTTTTTGAGCTTCCCTCAGACACAGCTTGTATAGGTGGGAAAAGACTTTTGGAATCTCCAGATGGAGAGCAAGAGGAAAACAGAGAGCACTGTAGAAGGTGGCAGGTCCAAGTTTTTGGTCCTTCTCCTGTTTGCTTAGAAAAATTCTTGGTTTGTTCCCAACTGGGAACAATTTGCCATCACCCAAAATGCAATGAAACGAGAATAGCTACATAAACCCAAACCCTGCCATCATCAAATGGAAATCAAACTGCAGGACAGAGTCAAAAATAACTTCCCAGCTTGGCAAGAGGACAGCCCAGTCCCCAGCTCCAGCAGAGGAACCCGCTCAGCCACTCCTGCTCCTTCCACACGAGCTTCTCATCTGGAACAGGAGGGAAGTGACAGCTCCACAGCTGCCAGCTAAGGGCTAATGGGTTAATGATCCACCTTTAATATTACACATGGAAAAAAAAGCAAAGTTTTCCTTGGCCTGCCACACATCCCAGGAGATTCGCTGCTGCTTTTCCTTCCTCCTCCAGCCTCCGCTGCCATCGCGCCAAGAGCGCGGTGAATGGAGCGAGCAGAAACACGGCAAGGACAGCCCCTGGCCAAAGGACAACAATCTCATCAAGTGCTCCTCAGCACACGTTCCTCAGGCTGCAGAGACAGCTGGCGCTTCCTGAGGCTGCTCTGGGAGCCCTCCCATCTGGCTGAGGCTGGTGTGAGGGTTCAGTGCTGCCCCAAAGGTGATCTGGTGGGCTGAAGTAGCCAGAGAGCCAACACAACCCCTGCCCTGTGCAGGGGAGCCCAGCCCCACCTCCTGATGGAAGGGTGGAAGCAGAAACACCCAAACTAAACAAACTCCAAGTTTGGCTCTGACTACGAGTTGGACAAAGTTGTCTCCTGTTCCTGCCTCACAGGAGGAGAAGATCCTCAACACAGCTTGCAGCAGACACACAATGATCAGGTTAGGGTTTGGATTCAGCTGAGGAAGCAACCAGCCCAAAGCTGAACCAGCCAGACTCAAGCCAACCCTCGAGTGAGGTTAGAGAACATCAAGCTAACATCCTTTTTATTCAGTATTTTTTGCACATCTCTGCACTCTGTTGGCTTTGGCAGGTACCCCAAGCCATAATGCTGCAGGAGAAGCTGATCTCTCCATGCTCCATTCTGGCAAAACCAAGGAGCTGTGGAAACCTCCTACAAGTTTGCTTCTAATTTTGTGAAGTTTCCAGATCTCAGTCTGGACCAAGAGTTTCTAATGAGTTTGGATAAACTCTGGATAATCCCCTGAACTCTCAAATATCTCATGAAAACAGATTCAAATATACTATTTGGGACTTGGAAATGTGCTTCAGAGTTCAGTGCTCCTGGATCAGAACAAGTATTAGAGATGCAATAACCATTGCACACCCACAACTTTTATTGAAATTGGAAAAAAAAAAAGATGGAGAAAGAAAAAAAACCCCACACACATTGTTACTAAAGTTATGGGAAAGAGAGGCAACCCCAATTCTCTCATTATATACCAGCCTAAACCTGCAGGGGAGTTCACCAAGGCTCACCAGAAAAGTCAAAACAGATTTATCTATCAGGTTTAAAGAAGGGAAAGGATGAATGACAGCTCCTTTCTTAAAAGGGAAAGAAAAGAAACATTAACTCCTGGTGTTAAAATGCTGTAAAACTGGCTTTTGACTCAGCACAGCATAATGCTGCTTGTAAAAGGGGTAATTGGTTTGTGTGAGGTCATGAAATGAAGCATGCCCGTTCCTGCCCATCCCCTGAAGCACAGTCAGCTGCAGGAGAGCACAACACTTGCACAGGTGAGGGTGAAAAGACTCAGGTATCACGCAACCCATTAATCAGGGATAGAATATATCAATAAATTTAAGTGTGTGAAGAGCTAAATATCCGAGAGTTTGAAACTCCCTGGGGGTGCTTTCTAATCCCATCCTTCTCCAGCAGTGCAGGGATCACACTTTGTGCTTTGCCACCTTTTCCTGGGTTAGGGATCCTTAACAGACCCAGAACTGAGCGTGCAGAGAGCAGCCCTGTGCTGGAAGTGAGACAAGCAGATGTTGGAGGGGTGGCAAAGCTCTGAGAGTGAAGCACACAATGTGGTTCCAACATCCAGACACCGGGAGAGCTGCTGGAATCCCTTCTGTTTATGTTTCCAGACATCTCCATCAAGTAGGGGGTAATTAAACACTACAGCAATTGGGTGATAGGATGATTTATTTTAAAGCACCCTCACAGCCTGGGGCTTTGGGAAGCACATGGAGACACAAATGTTTCTCCAAAGAGGAAAGAGAGCAGAGCACTCCATGGAACCCTGACTGAGGGCAGGCAGAGGTGCAGGAAGGAGGAGTGAGCAGCAGGGCTGCATGGAAAAGTGGTGCAGCTCCTTATTCCACTGTCAGCTCAGGCTCTTTAATCTTTGCAGGGTTTGTTTATGAGTTCAGAGAGAAGAAGGGAGTGGAGCCAAAAAATGTGAAAAGAAAATAAAATTACGTGTTTGAATAAGAAATGTCCCACTTGGAAAGCAAAGTCCAGCACAGAGAGGAGGAATCACAGAGACCATGACCACAGATCAGTGGACAAAAATGAAAGAGCCAAACCAAGATGGAAGAACCTGCCGAGGTCACCATGGCAGGTCTGGGGTAGAGGTGAGAGAGGTTTTGCCAAGCTTCTGTCTGTTTATCAGCTGCACTTCCCCAAAAATTACTGTTCCCTGGGTTCCCTGGTTTTAAAAGAGAAGAGAGCAAGGGGAAACATGGAAGTGCTTGGTCATAAAAGAGCTCTGACAAGCAACAAAGGACTTATTCCAAAAGGGACAAACAACAGGGACAGAGGCTGCAGGGGTGACAGAACAGGGATGTTGAAAAAGGCATTTCTAACTCCACGGTGTTAAAAACAAAAGTCCAAAACCATGAATGACATGAGGCCATTTGGCTTCAGGACCAATCCAGTCTGGAACTCTTTTTTGGTCTTGCTTGTCCTGAACCCCTTCCCAGTAAAACCATGGAAGAAGGAAAGAGAGAGCAGCCTGACCATTAGAAATACACAGAGCACCAAAGGCATCCTGTCCTGCCATAAAGGTCAGGAGAGCAGATCCTTGAAGCCAAGGACCATGGGAATTCAGCTTTACATCCAGTCCTGCTTCAGTCCGTTTACTTTACATGTTTATTTAACATCTACATGAATCAAGGCAATATTATTTCATTAAAAAAAAAAAAAAAAAAAAAAAAACTTGGCTTCACTTACTCAAACATTTGGACAAGGAAGGAAGAAAGCCCAGCTCAGGATTTGGCTGGGTGGAAGAGGAATCTGCAGTCACTACCCTGCTGTCAGTGGTTCAAAACCAGCCTGATTGGAGGAACTGAAGTCATTTTTATCTGGCAGCTGTTGGAGGAACCTCCCCAAAAGAAGTCATGGCCTCAGCTCAGATCCAAGCAGATAAGAGCCCTGCAAGGACAGGGAGCAGGACAATGCCTTAATTTTTCCTGGAGAACAAGAGAAACTTTGGCTTTTCTGTAGGTTTGAGTGTCCCAGTGAGAAGGTGCTCATGCAGCTCTTACAGTGCCCTTTAGTTCTGGGCTAAAAGAAAAGTCAGACCTTCACTGAACCTATCCAGACCCACCATCCTCTTACCCTCCTGGCATCTCCCCAAAACATGTCAGTGCCCAGAATAACAAACACCCAGAGCAAGGGCTGGTCAGGGAAACACTGCTAAAAGCTGGAGAATAATACCAGCAGCACAAGGTCATAAACTAGAGCTGCCAAGGCATCGAAACAAGCAAGGGTTGTTATTCCCCCACTCCCCCCTCTCCTGAGGATAACATTAAACACCAAGGCAGCTGCAGAAGCCATGTTTTTTTAGGCAATCCCCAAAGCTGCTACCATGTCTTGCCTTTAAATCAAGGCTGGATGGGGTTTTGGAAGATGAGCTTTTGTCAAATGCAAGTTATTGGGTTCAGTAAGGGTTGACATGCTCTGGCCTGTGCTATACAGGAGGTCACAGCCCAGATGATTTAAAGCCTCTTTTGGTTCCAAGATCTATGGAAAGAGCTATGAAGCCTCCTGCACTAGAAACAAAAGAATAACATCAGCAAATAATAAAATTGTCAAATACAGTCTTCACCCACGGAATAATGAGCAAAATGAAGCCTCTTTGGTTCTGTTCATGAATCGCAAGGATTCAAATTCATTACTGAGGTCTTTTATCCCACTTTCCAAATGACATTTGGATTTATGGAGTCACACTGCGCACTCACTGTCCTATCCAGTGTTTGGGCCTATCATCCAACAAGGCACGCAGGTCTAGGATATTAAATTACTTCACTTTTGGCAAAAGAAAGTTAGTGGGTAGAAAGAAAAAGAGCTCGATTGATATCCCCAGCGAAAGAAAGGCAGTAGCATAAAAATCAATCCTTTGCACACCAGGAGAAACCTCTTGGAGCAGGGGAAGGGGTTAGGACCCCACCTTGGGGAGGGAAAACCTCTGGTCAGGATTGTCCTACCCTGAGGAACCTATCCAGCAGCATTTCTTATTGGTCTGGATTTTCTGACTTCTAAGGACAACAGAGCTCACGCTGCAGCTTTAATACAATTAATAAAACTTGAACGAGCCACTAGACACCAATCAACAGTAAACTGAGCCCTAGGACTTTCAGAACTCCCAGAATTACTTTTATTTATGGTTAATAAGCCACAGCACGCGTGGCAGAGCTTCAAAGCAGTTCTCAAGGCCCTCCATCACACAGCCTGCAGTGCGGACACCGCTGGGAGTGTGCATGGGCTGGGGCCAGAGCCCCTGCAGCCCCCTGTGCACACCCTCCTAATGAGCAACAGAGCTTTCTGCAGGGTTTATGTAGTCTCCATCAAGACAGGACCTAATTTAACAGCTTATTCTCTCCATTTTCTTCTGGCCAGCAGAGCAGGGGAAGTAAAAAACCACCCCAGCAGCATTTAGAGCTTCCCATGCGCTGGTTATTGTTGTAGTTTTAATCTGGTTGCTCGGGCACCCCGTGCAGAAGGCAGAATGTAAAGAATTCCTGCAATGACCTCATCCTCTGGTTGGCAGGCACTGCTCTGGCTGTGTCCTGGGGTGGAATTCAGCATCAATTAGCTTTTGCTTGTGTCCTCGTACATGCAGCACCGGTGACACCAGCGTGGCTGTGCGAGCAGGGGCTGCTCACAGGCACTGCCTGCAGAGGCCTGACAAAGCCAAATGGTGATTTATATAAATATTATATAAATTTCACCCTCAAATGGTGATTTATATAAAATACTATACAAATTTCACCCCCAAATAGTGATTTATAGAAAATACTATACAAATTTCACCCCCAAATATTGATTTACATAAAATACAAGTTTCACCCCCAAATGGTGATTTGTATAAAATACTGCATAAATTTCACCCCCAAATGGTGATTCATATAAAATACTGTACAAATTTCACCCCCAAATTGTGATTTATATAAAATACTATAAAAATTTCACCCCCAAATGGTGATTTGTATAAAATACTATATAAATTTCTCCCCCAAATGGTAATTTATACAAAATACTATATAAATTTCACCTCAAATGGTGATTCATATAAAATACTATATAAATTTCACGCCAAATGGTGATTTATGTAAAATACTATATAAATTTCTCCCCCAAATGGTAATTTATACAAAATACTATATAAATTTCACCCCCAAATGGTGATTTATCTAAAATACTATGTAAATTTCACCCCCAAATGGTGATTTACATAAAATACTGTATAAATTTCACCCCCACCCCCATGCCATTTAACACTAAGGTTTAAAATATCTTTTTATTTCAGATATACCTTTGTTGTAGTTCCATCATTTTTAATCAGGGATGACACCCCAGTGCATAGAGATTAGTTCTACGTACCTGAATTCATCACTGCCCTGACCAGAAACCCCAATGAAATCAAAGGATCTTTCTGGCATAAATCCAGAGTGAGCTTTGGGATCTGTAGGAAAGCCTGGGGTTGGTTCTGACACACAGATCACCCAGGATAAACAGGTGTCGGGGGTGCAGGTTCACTCCAGGGCTGTCCTGTAGCCAGAACATAAAAAACTCCTAAAAAATGAAAAATTTTTTAAAATATTAACACTCATGCCTAACCTGCACCCCAGGATTACACAGTCAAAGCTAAATTTATTTTCCAGAGCATTGCTTTGCATCCAACATCAATTCAAGAACCTCTGAAGTCCCCATAGTTTGGTGTCTTTAGCCAAGTTGAGAAGATTTAACAAATCTGTCTGTGACTGTAGATACACATAATTTTTGCTGATTTTCTCCATCAACATATAATACCACTTGCTTCCAGTTGGGGTCAAATCCAGGTTTTTTCACACCAAATAATCTCAACCAGTCCTTCGAAAATCCGTTTCCAGATACTATGGAAAAACTGGGATCACCTACTGGGTGAACTACTGGTTCCACCTGGAACTGATTAATGGGTAAAATAAACTGTGAATGGCACAGTCAGGAGCAATGGTTTCCATGGAAAAATCTGCATTTTTAACAGCCAGGTGCTGGAATCAACCCACAATCCTCTTCCAGGCTGAATCAGCTGCTGCAGTGGCACAGTCCTTTCTTATTCCAGAGTTCTCCAAACCCAAGCCCAGCATTCCCATCACCTCCCCAGCCTGATGTTCTTCTCTTTGGGCTCTCACCCCTGTATCTGTAAAGCCCAGCAGGAGAATCATGCCAGTTGCATTATATTTAATGCTGGATGGGAGAACCAAGCAGTTTTCCTTCCCTGAGCCCCTCCACATGCAGGGCTGTGCTTGACACTGCTGTGTCCATCCCATGGGCTGGCGGGTGTCACCACTGAAGGCAGCACCATTTTCCTACCACTTTTCCCTTTACTAAGTTTCAAAATATGTTTAAAATCCACGTGACACGACTAATTTATTGATTCCATGTCAAGGTGGGGATTTATGGTTTGTTTGGAAAGCTGCAGAGCCCTATATTTAAATGTATTCTCTGTGCATTTATACCTGTGTAGAAGAAAATTTTTTTTAAATGGAGGAGAAAATTGGGGGGAAAATTTAAAAAAATGAGGGAAAAATTAAAAAACAAATTGGGGGAAAATTAAAAGAAAAGTCAATGTAAAATAAAAAATTTCTAGCACTGCTGAGAAATAATCCCTCAGCACTGCCTGGTTCTGACACCCAGCTCAGCTTCTCCTCCTCCTGCCTTACATCACAGCACACACGTGCAGGATGTGCATTGCAGAGCCAGGACCACATGACAAAATCTCATCCATCAGCCCCTTGCCAGCCATCTGACCCAACCCCAGGGTCCTCTTGACCCCAAGCAAAGCCCAAAGACCCCTCTGCAGCCTCTGGCCAGGACCAAGGTGCCCATGGGGCCGTGCCAGGAGACCACTGCAGCCATCAGGGAATCCAGGGCTGGGGTTCAAATTAGAAAACAGCAAGAAACTTCCAAGCCAAGAACAACAATACCGCTGGAAACAGTGCAGTGCTTCCCTCTGAACAAACATGAGATAATTCAGCAGAGCACTGACTCCAGCTCCTTCCCGAGATAGCAGTGGCGGCTCCTCTGAGCACAGCAGACAGCAGCAGCAGAGGGGAGGGGAGGCAGGGCATGGAGAGGGAAATTCAACCAAAATTAGAGTGAATTAGACTAAACCAAAACAAGGACAGAGGGCTTACAGCTCCCATTGAGCTTTGCTGCTGACTGCAGACACTTGACCCAAAGGATGTTGGCACAAGACAAGGGCTGGAATAACAGGAGTGCATAAAAAGGCTCAGATGCATAAAGAGACACAAACTGCCCTGCCTCACTGTGCCAGGCTGCTGGACACACCTATCCTTTAGCAAAGTACTGCTCAGCAAAGCCATTTCAGCTTGCTGTAGGTCACTCCTGTGTTTGACTTTATCTCAATTTATTCTGGTAGCTTTGTTTTACAAAATTTGGCTGGAATATAGGAGGATTCCAAACAAAGCTCTTGCAGTGCATTTACAAGTGAAGAATGAAAGGCAAACAGAGCTGCCAGTGGTTTCCAGTGTCACAATCCCTGCCCTTTCCTACAGCAGTCAGAGGAGCATCAGAAGGCATCACAAGAGGCATCAGAAGCTTTCAGAGATGGCCCATTCCTTGCTAAACTTATTTTTACCGGTTCTAATACTCCTATAAGGATCAGGAAGCTTGGATGCTCATCTCAAGGTTTCTCTGTCCACTCCCTGGCCATTCCAGTGGGATTTCAGCTGAGTTCAGTTCAGCTGAGTGGGTATTTTCCCCACAGCAGCATGGCAGGTTCAGCTCTGTGCTGCCTGTGCCACCTCCCCTCCCTGTCACAAGCCCCTTCAGGGCCAAGTCCCTTTCTGCTGGGCTTATATTTGTGCTCAGTGAAAACAAAATGTCATGAAAAGAGTAAAACCCCTACTTTTTCCCCCTACTCGGGAATTTTTGCTTCTTTAACCACTCCTTTATTATTTCACCAAATCACCCCTATCTCTTTACAAGTAAATATAAGCTGTCCCTTGGTGAGGGGGTGGGGGAAGAGAGGACACTGTTTTCCCTCTGCAGTATCAGTTTTCAGTGTGACACACAGTTCACTGTGAAAGCAAACAGCCCTAATGAGAGGGGCTGTGCAGTTGCTGCTCCCTGTGTCAGCTCCTCAGCAGGGTCAGTGCCAAGGAAATGGGGAGCAGGACGTGTCCCACATCCCTCCCAGCTCCCAGACCCTCCCCTCTGGGGGACAGAGCTTGTGCCAGACCTGCTGGGACTGGGTCACTGCACCCTCTGCTGTGTTTACACCACATCAAAGGGGGGAGAAATGGTGCTGCCTGACTTTGCACCCAGAGTGGTGGAGTGCCAGGGACACAGAGAAAGCTGCTTTCCAGCTTTGGATGGGAGGACAAGCCTGGGGCAGTCCATGAAATGCCTCAGGCTGGGTTCAGATGTCCCTGCACTGAGGGACCAGCCTGTCCTAAGGAGGGTGTAAGAGCAGCAGCCTAAAAAACTCCATCCCAGAGCTGGGCAAGCCAGCTCTGCCATCATCTGGAGCATCCCTGGTGCCACTGACCTCAGCCATGGCATCTGCACCCCATGGGCCATGCTGGGCTCTGGAGCACTTTCCCAAAGCATTTCTTTCCCTGCTTACCAGAGCCTGGTGTGAGCAGGCATCCCCACAGGCTGCTGAGGGCAGACCCCAAGGCAGAGCCCACTCCCAAGTGTGAGCTGTAGGTTGCATGGCCCTGCCTCCAGGACCCCCCCAAGCCCAGGGTCCTGGAAGGGGGCACAGATGGCCATCACCCCCTTTTCCCTCTCAGCTGGAGGACCAGAGTTCCTCCTGTCTGTTTGCTCACATGTGCCTTTTCTCAGGCTGCGTTTTTCTTTTGACCAACCACCACCATTTTAATTAGCCTCCAGCTCCACCTCAATTATATCCTTATACATCCTTGCCTTTTATCTGCCTATCACAGAGCTGTCTCTCAGATTTAGGACACCCCACAAAGCTGCTCCTCATGCTTTGAGTGTCCCCATTGACTCAGGACAGGATCCCAGGCTGTGGAAACCACCATCAGATCCTCATTCTTCACTCAGCTTTAATTTACTCCTGACACCAGGAGTCCCAAGCTTCTCCTCTCTGCCTTCATTGTGGTCTCCAGCCACCAACCCAGCCCAGCCCCAGGGGCTGGGGGCAAATGACACCCGAGGAGCGTTGCCATGGGCACAGACAATTTGTCCCTCTGGGTTCCCATGGCACCAGGCCAGACATGCAGTGGTGATGAGAGGGAAGAATACACACCAGCCAAGCTATTTGTAGCCCATCTAAGCATCTCACAAGTTAAACAGTTTGTCTTTCTTCCCCCAGCTCCCAGCACCCATCCAGCTCAGGGGGCTCCCCCACCCGCCAGGGCAGCACTCACAGTGCACAAAAAAGCAAAATAATTCTCCTGACTGACCTGGAGACAAAAATAAAATTCAACACGGGTGCTCAAGCGTGGCCGAGGGCAGAGTTTGGCTCCAGTGAGCTGCCTGTTGGCTGGTTTTCATGTTGCAGCTTTTGGCTTGAAGTCTCATCTTGCTGCAGGCAGGGGCAGGGCAAGGATTTGTGCCCAGGGCTGGACCCTCAGAAAGCCAGGGGGGAATTTCTCCAGCCCTGGGAAGGACAGAACTCAAAAGAGCACTCAGGAGGCATGGCAGGAGGATTTCTCTAGACCATGGGAAGGATGTGGCAGTGGAGACTCATCCCTGTGGCAGGGACAAGTGTGATGGTGCTCACAGGGATTCTTGGATGAGAGAAGAGACGAGGATCTGACTCCATGTTTCAGAAGGCTTGATTTATTATTTTATTATATATATTATATTAAAACTATACTAAAAGAATAGAAGAAAGGATTTCATCAGAAGGCTAGCTGAGAATAGAATAGCAAGGAATGATAACAAAGGTTTGTGGCTCAGACTCTCAGTCCGAGCCAGCTGGACTGTGATTGGCCATTAATTACAAACATCCAACATGGGCCAATCAAAGACCCACCTGTTGCATTCCACAGCAGCAGATAATCAATATTTACATTTTGTTCCTGAGGCCTCTCAGCTTCTCAGGAGGAAAAATCCCAAGGCAAGGATTTTCCATAAAAGATGTCTGCGACAGACAAGCATGTGTGGGACAGCTCCTGTCACCCTCTCCTTGGCTAGCTGACTTGAACAGGTCAATTTTCCAGTCTGGGGTGGTTTCCAAAGGTACAGAAGCTTCAACCAGCCCATGTCCACATCCACAGGAAGGTTCCCTGGGTCTCCCTGGGCTGTGCCTGCAGATCACTGACCACCCTGCCAGAGATGAGGCTGCATCAGCTGCCAGCACTCAAGCTCTGCAGCATTTTAAACCCTCTCTGATGTCCCTTTCTGCTGGTGATGTCAGCCAAAAGATATTCCAGCAGAGGAGGGGGAAACAGCCCAGCAGAAGCTTCTGGTGTGATCAAATCCAGAATAAACTTTGCATACAAATTAAGCATCTTCCTTCTTTAAACTGATCCCCCTTCTCCAGCCTCTCAAACCCATATCACCCCTCAGATCTCCCCACAAGAAGGGGAAATCAGCAGCTAGCCAGTCCACTGGACATGGTGGTGAGAGCAAGAGGAATTAGTCTCCATAGTACATGAAAAGAATTAGGAGTATTTAATCTCCTTTTCCCCTTATCAGTGGTCTCAAATATCCCTTTGAGAGGGGAACACAGTGGAAATTCCTGCAAATCTTGCCTACAGTTAAGGAATTGACAAGATTTTTCAGTTTTTTCTCTGTGTGTTTGAAAAATCACCACATAAAGGAAACAATCTTTGGGGCACATATAACTCACAAAAGGCTGAAACATTATCTTAAACTATTCGTCTGCTTCCTGCTTAAGTAAGCATATTAGGAATGTGTGTATATATTTCTTGGGCAGCTTAAAAATAAAAAGAAGAGGTATCTAGTCTGTCCTGCTTTTGAGGAGCATATTGTTTATGTTGTTATAAGCACAGGTCATATTTATGGCTGAACACTCTGTGAAAGTGCAGCCAGGCTGGGAACCATTTGTTAGGTTTAATGATCTTTTATTTAACTGGTGCAGAAAAATGCAGCCCTTTGGATTGATTCATGACATGAATTGTATAGAAACCTCCTTCCTTGAGAAAAGGAAAACTTCAAAAGGTCAATCTGACATTTCAGCTTTCTCAAACTTCCAGCAGAGAGATGTTCACAGAGCAGAATCCCAGCCTGACGAGCTGGATGGGGTTAGGGCAGGGAAAGGTTTAACCACAGCCAGAGAGACCTTCCAGGACACAAAGCAGAGTCCTTCAAATCACCTGGACTGGAAGGGACCCACCCTGCATGGCAGCCTGTGAGATGCACCACACTTCTCACAGCGTCCTGAGGCAGAGAAAGGGACTGACACTTCCTTTTGCTGGGTGCCATGCCCCCCATTCTAAAACCAGGCTTACCAAGGCCCAGCCTGCCTCTGGCTCAGCCAAAAGCAGAGCTGAGAAGAGCTTTTCTCAGCTCCCAGCTGCCTGGGCTGGCTGCAGCATCTCCTCTCCCCTCACCAAGGTGTTCCATCTCTGCACTGCTGCAGGAGCACCTCAGGCCCTCCCTGAGCAGGGCAGTGGCCATCACAGGACTCTGCAGGCCCTGCTGAGCTTCCAGCCCTGCTCTGGGGTACAGCATGTGCTCACACATGTGTGCACCAGGCTTGGCTGCCACAGGGGCCAGGGCTGGCTGGGAACTGATTTTGTGGTCATGGAGAGGGAATGATGTGCAGAGACCTGCACCAGAGCAGTGTCTGAAGCCACCTGCAAGCCAAGCCAGCCCAAAGGGACCGGGCAGCTCTGCCCACTCCATGGAATGACCATCTCTTTGGCCGCAGGGAGCAGCCAGTGCTCCAGCCAAGCACATCCCTCTGCCTGTGGTTTGTTCTGGGCACCCACCAGTGCTGTAGAGACGCCTCCCACTGTGGGGCTGAGCACTGAGCACTCAGTGCTGCACATAAAACACCCCCAGCTCTTCCACAGACACTGGGGTGCTTTGTGCTGGGAGCTCCCAAAGCCCAGGACAGCAAACACCATTGGTATTTCCCTTTAGAATCCCACAATCAGGCTGGAAAGGACTCTCAAGATCATGGAGTCCAACCATTAACCCAGCACTGCCAACCTACCACTGAGCCACGTCCCTAAATGCCACATCCACCCTCCATGGATGGTGGCTCCATCCCTTGCTGGGCAGCCTGTTCTGATGCTTTTTAGCCCTTTCTGTGAAGACTTTTTTTCCCTAATAACCAACCTCAACCTTCCCTGGAGCAACTTGAGGCTGTTTCTTCTTGTCCTGTTGCTTGCTGCCTGGGGAAAGACGTCAGTGCCACCTCATGATAACCTTTCAGATAGCCTCCCATTCTCCAAGATAAACAAGCCCAGCTGCCTCAGAATCTCCCCACATGATTTGCTCTCCAGAGCCTTCACCAATTTCATTGCCCTTCCTTAGACACTCCAGAATCTCTGCTGAAGGTGCCTCAGTTCATCATTGGTGTCCCAAAAGGAACAGAGGGAACACAACATTTGGTACTTGCTAAAAATGCTTTAGAGGCAGAAAAAGAAGGGATTTTCTTCCAGAAATCACCCAGAAGGGAGCAAACACTCATCAGTTCTGTTCTCTCTCCCCCAGGGGTGGCTGTAGGTCTCTGAGGTTTGCTTTGTGAGGGTCTGTAGTGCTTGGGGACAAGGACAAAGCCAGCAAAGGGCAGCTGCTCCCTCACAAAGCTGACTGCCTTCAGCCCTAAAGCAGCTTAGAGATAACCAAGAACATTTATTTGCTGCTCCTGACTCTTCCCATTACCCACAGCAGGGCTCTGGGTTAGGGAAAGTCAGGACAGCAAGAATTGCTTCACACTGGCCACATTCTAGGAAAATCTCAGCATTTTCAGTTCTTGGCAAGTCACAAGTTCAAGCAGCAAGTAAACAAAGCATAAAAACCCAAACAAAGCACTTAGCTACTTTGTCCTTATCTGCGTGAATTCTCCCTTTTATCCCACAGCTTCAGGAGAAACGAGCTTATGGGGAAAGGAAAGTTATTCCATGTTCCAGCATCACCAGCCACCATACACAGAGTGTCACCATACAATTTCAGATAGGTTCAACTCTTACAAAATAACATCAGAACAGCTGAGAAGGCTGCAAGTGTCTGCCCTTCTTGTTCTTTACCCAATATTTCATATCCCTGATGTTCCTGCACTGCCCCTGTGTGCCCTCTGCTCCCTTTGGTGGCTGCTCAGCACACCTGGGCACTCCATGGCTCATTGCTGTCAGTGCTGCTCACCTGCTGCTCACAGCTGCACCCACTGGGGATGAGGCTGGGCCACAGCCCCATCCCAGTGACCCCAAACTGTGCCACACACAGCCCAGTGACCCCAAACTGTGCCACACACAGCCCAATGACCCCAAACTGTGCCACACACAGCCCCATCCCAGTGACCCCAAACTGTGCCACACACAGCCCAGTGACCCCAAACTGTGCCACACACACCCCAATGACCCCAAACTGTGCCACACACAGCCCAGTGACCCCAAACTGTGTGCCACACACAGCCCCATCCCAATGACCCCAAACTCTGTGCCTACAAGCTTTCACATGGTTTAAATTGCATCTTTGACAATCAGCACCCTCTAAGCCCAGGCCTGGCTGCCCTCACGCCAAGTAAACTTGATTACTCCACTTAAACCTCTGCTGTGGTAATTCTCCTCTGCAAATTGTATCAGCTTCTGTTTTCAAGGAATCTAAGAAACAGATGAATGCATTAAATTCATCATTCTTTCCAGGAGGAGTTTTATTTATCCCAACCAGGGAAGGTGCAGAGAGCTCTCTGTGCTGCCCCTCTCCCCATGGGGTAGTTGGGGCAGTGGAACCAAAAGTTTTGGTTCGAAACTTCCTTTAGTTTTTACAAGAACCAGATTTGCAGTGCAGGGTCTGTTTGCTCATTGACTGCTGTGTCTCCTAAACCTTCTTTTTGGACCCACTTTTCATAGGCTGGGAGTGAAGATATTCTTTCCATGGTAGGTAACAGAGAGGTCCCAAAGGGGAGCTCCATGAAACACCATGTGATGGCACTGTGAAAATAAGGTCAGGATGAATTTTTACTGCCTACTCAGCAGCATCCAGCCATGGCCAGTGGCTGCAAGAAAAACCAGGAGGTTATACCAGTGCCACTGAGCCTGGTGGGACAATTGTGGGTTTGTCTTTAGGATGAAAGAAGGAAATCAGTTTGGACTGTGTCAAAGCCCGGAAAGCACAGTGGGGAGATTTCATGAGAGTTTAATCACCACTTTTAATGGGATTTGCTGCAGGTCCTGCTGGGCAGAGGAATCATAGAATCACAAAATCATAAAGGCTGGAAAAGACTCTTAAGATCATCAAGTCCAACCACTGACCCAGCACTGCCCAGCCCACAACTAAACCATGTCCCCAAGTGCCACATCTACTCTGCTTTTAAATCCCTCCAGGGATAATGACTCCACCACTTCCCTGGGCAGCCTTTCCCAGTGCTTTACTGCTTTTTCCATGAAGAATTTTTTTCCTAACATCAAATCTAAACCTCCTCTGGAGCATCTTAAGGCCACTTGTTCTCATTCTGTCACTTTTTACCCAAGAAAATTGACAAACTGCAGCTCCCTGCCCATCTCTCTGGGTTACCACTGCAGGAGTCAGTGTCCAGCAGCCTCAGGTGCCCACTGCTCTGTCATGCCTCAGGTGACCACCTGGATGTGGTGACCATTTCCAGGTGAGCCTTCAGGACAGCTTGAAAGGACCTGTGAGGGGGAAGGTGTTTCAGAAATCAAAATGGGCACTGTTTTTCTCTGTGAAAGATGAACAAATTTCACCATTTGAGGATCAGCTCCCTGCACAGTTGTTGTAACCTTTTCTCCTTCTTTGAGCAATTTTTCTCCTGGAGAAGCAGCTGCCAGGCCAATTCAGAGGGATTGCTCTTTCCAAAGGTGGAAAATGCCAGGCATTGTGTCCAGCCTGTGTTTGAAGTGGGGAAAAAGCAACTTTGAATAAGCTTTTGATGGGGCCTATGGCTCTGCTTGACCATAATGTCAGCTTGTAATTAGCAACAGATACCACTTCTGTCACTCCTGATGTTATCATCAGCAGTCTTGCGTTTCAAAGTGAGGAGAGGCATGTAAATTATGGGCAATTTGGTCTCTGAAATGGATTTTATGGGTTTTTTCTGCTGGGTGACCCAGGAAGCCTGGCGTTTGTTACAGAGATGGTTGTTGAGCCAGCAGAGGGGAGCAGGAGGAAAGCAAAGAACGTTTCAGAGCTGCTCCAACAGATCCTGGAGGTAACACATCCCTGCCAGCTCCTCTGTGAAGGCAGAGCTGAGTGGTGGCTCCTGTGGGAACCCAGGACATCCCTCTGGCTGTCCAGGACACCAGGACCGTGCCAGGGGGCTCAGAAGCCCTGGCATGGAGCCCAAAACACCTGTGGGTTTGCTTATGACCCATGGAGCAAATTACCAACCTTATATGAAGACCAGCAAGCCACAACAGCTTAGGTAGAATAATAGTGAATTTATCACAGGGTGGAAAAGTAGATTTTGGGATTTTTGGTATAGGGGTTCAGGGGGCAAGATGGAGGGATCTGGGCATGTCCAGCCTTTCTCCTTCTTCTTCTTGGCCTCCATCTTCTGCTGTGATGTTGGCACTTTTGGATTGGTTTAGAGTAGAAGCTCACTGTCTAACATAGGTGATAGGTATTGGGAAGTAATTGTAAAAATTGTACAGGTAGTTTTTAGTGTAAAGACATAACACTGCCCTAGGGCAGGCAGAGTGCCTCTGACTGTCTTGCCAAGCGAACTCCAGCAGGGCAGGAGAAAGAATTTTATAGATAAGATACAATAAACAACCTTGAGACTGAGAAATAAAGAGCCCTGACTCTTTCTTCAAGCACCGGGCTGGGAAAAGAGACTTTGTAACTTTTCTCGGGGTCACTCTGACAAGCTAAAGATCCCAAAAGGCTCCCACAGGCGCTGTGCACCTTGAGGGAGGAGAAGGTTTGGAAAGAGCCACTGTCCTGCCTCTGGAATGGAGTCTGTGCAAGACTCCATTCATAGACCCATGTGCAGAGCTGGGTGGGAAAAGGGTGGCTCATGCCATGGCAGCCAATGCAGACTTATTTCTGCTCAGCATATTGCAAGTATTCACCTCACTAAGGCTTGGTTGGCCTGAGAACAACTGAGGCAATCTCCTCCCCTCATTGATAGAAAATGTTGCCTTCAATTAAAATTCAGTTTTCAGAGTGAAGGAAAGGTTTGTGTTTCCCAAAAAAGGTATGAATTTTTGTAAGAAAAACAAAACCTCCAAACTGGCGTAATTTCCAATTTTGAACAAAAGCAATTCTAACTTTTGTTAGAAAAAAAGGAGCAAATTTTTTTGCTTCTCTTTTGGAGTGGGGTGGAGCAGGGGAAGTCTATCTCTTGCATCAAGTCCAGTGAGTTTGCCAGATCCCCTGGCACTGCTCTGCAGCTTAACAGATCCCTCTGCCAGAGCAGTGGCCCAGTATTTGATTTCATCTATTGCTGTCCCAATTACCAAGTGTCCTGTTTCTCCTTGCTCTGGCCTTCTGCAGAAGGCCTCACACCACAGCTGCTCTTTTCAAGAGCTCCCCAGGAAATGGGCTAAAACAGAATTTGGCCCCACAATGACTCTGTGGTGTCAAGTTCTCCCCTTTTATTTGCTGGAGGAATTCAAGCATCACTCTGCTGCTCCAATCTTTCTATCTACCACTGGCAAATAGCACAGCCAAGAAGGTTATCTGCCTCAAACAGAAATAGCTTATGTTTAGAAAAGAATTAAAATTTGTTCCCTTTAGAGTTACAACCACATCCTCAAAGCTGTTAACCTGAAAGTGAACTTCAGATAATAAAACTCTAACCTCACCCCTACAGAGGAGCCAGCAGGCAGGAGCTACCTTGTGTTCTCTCCCCCTATCTGCCCCATCGATTGCCTGATAGCACAGCTTGTTTTCCTTTTTTCCAAGGGAAGACAGCTACTAAATCTATGCTCCCCATCCCTCTCAGCACTCTTGGGCTTCTCCACAGCTGCAATGCTTTTCCATCCTCCCTGCTCTCAGTTAAATAAACATTATGACACATACTGATTGCTTTAACAAACTTCACTGTTCCACGTCCTCGGCAAAGCACGGTTATCTTTTTACAGGGAACATTCCTTTCCTGTTGCTATGCCTACTTCAGCACCATCCAGCATGATAGCCAAGACTGCTGAACAAACCCACAATTTCCAACCACTCCATTTTGCTCATCTTGCAATAGCTCGGGAGGGGTGTGGGGCCAGACTGGCGGCAGATGTGAGCTGTCAGAGCTCCTCTGCCACAGCTCATCCCAGCAAGGACCTGGCCATGCTGCTGGAGGCTCAGTCTTGAGTTCTGAAAATGCCTCGGAGCTAAAAATGTCTTTGTGGAGTGAGGTGGGAGAAGGAAAAGAGGGGTGTAGTCATAAATATCCTCCCAGCACAGCAGGGGAAGCTTGGTTTATATCCTCCCCATAAGGCTGCGCTCGATGTTCTATAATTTGCAACTAAATTGCAGAATCCAGAAATATTTCCGGCAAATGGTATTTCACAACCATTCATCATCGTCCTGCACAATTTCCTTTGCATGACAACCTATGTTTTAAAACTCACAAGGAGAGGGGAAGCTGCCATTTGTTTTGGCCAAGCCAAAATGGCCCTTGGCCCGGGGACTGGTGGTGCTGTGGCTGCTCATGGAGATAAAGCCTGGCAGGGCAGGTCCTGCCAGGTGGGCCAGGGCATCTCCTGCTCCACAGGTCACCCAACAGTTTGAAGAAATGAATGCATTTCAGTTTCCCCCAACCAGCCCATTTCTCACTTCTAACACAGCAGATCTATCACCCTTCTGCTTGTGCCACTTTGTTAATTACTGCCAGGCAGCCCAAAGATATTAATGACAAATTTCCCCAAAGGCTGTGATTTCAGCTTTTCACGTGTTCTTTCACTTTCCCTTGTGCAAACATTTTCTTCTCAGCCAAGGACAGGTTAGCTCCTGAGATACCTCAGTTCTCAAAGGTCTGATTGTTTATGTCTAATGAAGACCCAGATGCTCCAAAATACCTCTAGTATGTTGGAGGCCAGAGAAGCTGAAGAGGATTTCTGGCAGCTGATCAATTGTAAAAAATAGTTCTTCCTCCAGGCATCAGCCAGAGTATTTTTGGGTCTGCAGGATGTGTTCATGCACTGCCCTCACGGCTCTCCAGGGTGTGAACAGAGGAAAGGATTTGGAAGGAAGCAGATAAATCCCAGCCCGAGTCTCTTGCAGTCTTTATTCCACCAGCAAGAATGTTTACAGCTATGCAAGGGCTGGGGACAGCCTCATTTCCAGGGCCAGGCCAGCCCCCAGCTCTCTTTGGGGGATCTACCCCTTTGTCCCACCTCTCTCCATCCCACCACTCTGCACCCAGAGCTGTGTCCATCTCATGCGTCCAGGAGCTGGCAGAGGTATCCCAATGTCAGGGAGATGCTACACCCAGTTGGAAGGGTAACCTTGGGATAAATCCAGCACTGGAGGAAGAGGTTTCTCTGTTCTCCCAAATGGGGTTGTGCATGATGGGCCCTCTGCAGACCCTTCACCAACCCTTCCCCAAGGATCCAGCCAGGGCAGCCAACCTCTCCCAAACCCAGGGATGCTTCTGCTGGCAGCCCACCAAGAACTCATCTCAGCCAGGGCAGCACTGGGAGCCTGAGTGGCTCAGGAAGGGAAGGGATCAGACAGCTGGACAGGCCCAAACCCAGATGGGGAGAGATGGCCTTGTGAGTGGAGGAAATTGTTCAGAACCTGGAGCTGTGAGCAGCACAGGCTGCATGGCCTGGGTCTTCAATTAACCTCTCCCAACAGAGTGGTTGGAGTTTTATTCCAGGACTCAGACAGGATTCTTGGAAGCACATCAGGGCTGGGTGTGTGCAGCAGATCCACGTGGAGAAAATCTGTTGTCTGATGTCTGGAACATCAGCTGAGTGTTTTTCCATTTCCGTCTTTGCAGGTTACACAAGCTGAAGATCGAACAGATGCATCCCTTGTGTTCATTTGCCTTTATTAAAGGAACAATGTACCTGCACATTACCAGCAAGCCTTACACTTAGGAGAAGTACTGTGGGTTATAATGGGAACAAACTGGCCTTGCATGGGAAAAAAACCACGTCCAAAGGCTTTTCTGGTCCATCAGGAACAATTATTTGCTGTAATTCCAGTGGTTTTTCTCACTGGTCAAGATCAGCCACATTGGAAAGGGCTCTTTCCCACCATACCCTACCAGAACATGCTCTGCCCTGCTCTGGAGTACAGCTCCCCACCCCAGCCCCCAGCTCCTGTGCCAGGCCCCCTTCACCACCCTGTATTTAATCACCTCAGATTAACAATCTGCCACTACTGGTCCCTTTTCCAGTTTTTCCAGCCCATTTCCTGGGCCCAAGCTCTGCTGGCCCACAGAATCACAGAATCACACAATGAACAAGGTTGGAAAAGACCTTTGAGATCATCAAGTCCAACCTGTGACCTCACATCTCCTCACAAATAAACCAGGGCACTGAGTGCCACATCCAGGCTTTTCTTAAACACCTCCAGGGGTGGTGACTCCAGCACCTCCCTGGGCAGATGATTCCAGTGCCCAATCACTCAGTGAAGAATTTTTTCCTGATGTCCAACCTAAACTTCCCTATCGATGTAGAGCAGCCCCAACGTAGGGAATAACACGCTCTGACTCCATAATTCAAAAAATTAAACAATTACTTTATTAAATTACACCATATTACACTAATACTATATTAAAACTATACTAAAAAGATGCTATACTAAAAAAATACCATACTAAAGACATACTAAAGAAAAACCTGTGACTATCTGGAGACAGCCAAGACACAGTTTTAACTCAATTAGTTAATCAATCTAAACAACTCTCAACAAAATCTAATTAACAAATTACTCTCAGTAAACAATCTCCATAACACGTTCCACATGTACTAAACAACAAAAACAAGTAAAGATAAGAATTGTTTTCTCTTCTTCTCTAAACTTCTCACTATCTTCCCAAGAAAAATCCTAGGAGAGAGAATTATCTCTCTGTTCAAAGAATGTGAATACCACACTTCCCCTGGTGCAGCTTAAGGCTGTGTCCTCTCATTCTGGGAAAAGAGACCAACCCCACCTGACCAGAGCCACCTTCCAGGGAGGTGTAGGAGTGATGGGCTGTCCCCTGAGCCTCCTTTTTTTCCAGGCTAAACACTCCCAGCTCCCTCAGCTGTTCTTCACAGGGTTTGTGCTCCAGGCCCTTCACCAGCCCCGTTGCCTCCTCTGGATCCAGGGCAGATCCCTGTGGTGGTGTTCACAGGGGTCCCAGGATGAGGGAAGAGATGAGAATCTTGACTCCATGTTTCAGAAGGCTGATTTATTATTTTATTATATATATTAGATTAAAAGAAAATGATATATTAAAACTATACTAAAAGAATGGAAGAAAGGATTTTATCAGAAGGCTAACAAGGAAAGGGAAAGGGAAAGGGAAAGGGAAAGGGAAAGGGAAAGGGAAAGGGAAAGGGAAAGGGAAAGGGAAAGGGAAAGGAAATCTTGTTACTGACCAGAGAATTCGAGACAGCCAGACTGTGATTGGCCATTAATTAAAAACCACCACATGAGACCAATCAAAGATGCACCACAAAGATGTTGCATTCCACAGCAGCAGATAATTACTGTTTACATTTTGTTCCTGAGGCCTCTCAGCTTTTCAGGAGAAAAGATCCGAGCAAAAGGATTTTTCATAAAACACGTCAGTGACAGATCCCCATGTCCCAACACCCCCATCCAGCCCTACCCCACCCTGCACATGGCTCTGGGACAGTGAAAGCCTCTCTGGTTGGGTTTTTGTTGTTGTTGTTGTAGGGCAGCTTGCCAGCCTCGCTGTAATCACTTCAGAAGTGCAAAACAGCCTGATCTCCATCTCTGGTTCACACCTAGTTTGTCAGTGATACTTCTGGAGTGAGCCTGGTTCTTAATTGGAAAGGATGATACCTGGTGCCTCTGCAGTGAGGATCACTGCCAATGCTTCCTCTCTTATTCTGCCATTTGTTCTGCATGCAAAGCAATCCTAAAATCTACATTTGAGATAGAAAAGTCTTCTCCCAGGAAGACCTTTCAGTCTGGTAATGGTATTTTTCCTCATCTGCTGTGGGTGTCATTGCTGCAACGTTCCCTTTTAGCACTCTGTGCTGTAGCTCTGTATTACGCCAACAAAAATAATAAGTCCTAAAATGAAAACCTCCAGGTGATCTTGGCAGAAACAGCATGTCCATCACAAATGGAAATCACATTTGATACTCCACAATGGCAGGAAACTCACCTGGTTTCATTTAGTCTCCATGCAGCTATGTGCTATTGGCACTTCTCCAGAGTATCTTTTGAGGGGGAATTTTTTTTTTTTAAACTCTCACTTAGTGTCTGTCTTTTCTTATCTAGAACAGCCCTCATGTTTGATTTTCACTGAGGCCCTGTGCTGATTTTTTGTTTGTCTACTGTAAATAGGTATAAGGGAACTCAGCAATTCATGCATTTACAGCTCCGTTCCCACAACAAGGTGCTTAAAATAAAGAAGTTGGCTCAGGGTAATTGCTTGATATGAGAAAGATTATATAGGCAACGAACATCTGTATCACAGCTACAGTTGATGGCTCTGAGTTCTGTATCATGTGCCAGGAGCTCCCTGCCAAAAAAAATACTCAGAAAAAAAAAATTTCCAGCCCAACATATGCTTATATAAGACTTCTGCAGTATGCAAAGAAGCTCATTAAAAAAAAAAAAAAAAAGGAAAAAGACAAGAGTGTTGAAATAACACAGGAAATTATGCAACTGATACCTGAGCCTGAGCATTACAGATCCTATCCGGAAACCTCCCTATCTCACAAAGCTTTGGTAAAATAAAATAAAATAAATTATCCTTCTTTTTGGAACTGAACTTGTTGATACAGAGTCACGAGGAGGTTTTGCATCAACGTGGCCATTGCAGGCCAGGGCAGCAGCAACACAGCCAAGTTTTGTGTCACCCCCAGCATCTGGGCAGGGTGGTGTCCCCCTCAGTGGGGGATGTGACCCTCCCATGGCAGGGGAGCCCCCAGGGCTCAGCACACACCCCAGGGGCACAGGAACCCTGGCTGATCCTTTGAGTTGCCTCTGTGGCTTTTAGCATGTGAGCTGCATGGATTAAAGGGAATGGGGAAACAAGTTTGGAATAAAATCAGCTGTGAATTTTTGCCAGGAATTTAAGCTGACCCACAGAAAACTAATTTCTGAGATGAGTTCAAGAACATTTCCCACCCTATTATTTCCATGTTTGTGTTTGACACCCAGGAGGGTCAGATCCCCTTCTTCTCCAGGAACCTCAGCTTTGGGGGCTCTGTAATCCCCACTCAGCTGTAATCCCCAGCTCACCTGGGCCTCCCAGAAATTCACTTGGGCACCTGAGGCAGAGCCACAGAGCCCCTCAGCCCCGTGGTGATGGGTGAGGTGCTGGGAGCTGCAGTTCACTCTCAGCACACGGCAGGAACCTGGCTGGGACATGCCCGGGCACAGCTCTGGGAGCTGAACACCACATCCAGACTTGCCATGGGGGATCCCCTTCCCACCCAGCAAAGAGCAGGAAAAGTTCTCAGGCTCCCTCGTGCTCAGGAGGGGGGCTGCTGGCCAGAGAAGCTCTGGTTCTGCTGGGTTTTGGTGAGGAGCTCACCCATCCCATGACCAGCCACCCTTGCTGATGGTTTGTGTCTGCACTAAGGGTCTGGACACCAAGAGAAGGAAGAGAGAAGCATCAGACACCCAAATCTTGCCAGTTGTGTTGGGAGGGGAAGGGAAGGCAAAGGCAGGGCAGGACCAGGACAATCTCCTTGCCCTGAGTGAAACACTCACACCTGAAAGAACTGCCTGCAAAATGCTTTGAGGGGAACCCTCCTGCAGCAGGGTGTGAATAAACATTACAGGCAATGCCTGGAGAGTTTGGTTTGGAGTTCAGTGGAGCTGATGGGAGTTTCCATACCAGCTTCAAGGAGCCAGAAGCTCACCATGTTCTTGTTCAGCCTTTAGGAAGCTGTACATTCAGGGGGATGCATGCCCTTGCCTTCACCCAGCTCTCTCCCTGCTCCTACACTACCCACCTCAGCCTTAGGTTTCCTCTCCCAGTGCTCCAAAACCACAGCCCACTTTCTTCTTTGCAGCACAGTTCCCTCCCCATCAGCCATGGTGAACAGAGCCAGCAGAGATATGTTTCTCCTTCTGGGCTGCAGAGCCCCAGAACTGCCTAAAACCAAATTAACAACTTCATGTCAGGGAGAGAAACACATCCCCACTGCTGCCTTCCCAGACCAAACCCTCAGCACTTTTTATAAACAGCCCCAGTGCAGGATCTGGCCATGCCCTTTGGCGCAGAGGGACCTGAGCCCCGTGATCAAGAAGGAGCCCTTTGTACCTCTGAAATGCTGTGACCTTGTGAAACAAAGTTCCAGCAGTCCCAAACTCCTCGGTGCCCCAGAAACTGAGTGAGCAGAGGGGCTGGGAGAGTTCCTGAGCACGTCTCAGTGGGCAGAATGAGGACAATCTAATCAGATGTGGATGGAGAACAAATAAAAAACAGCTGCTTCTCACCAGATCTTCTCCCAACTGGGGAAAAAAAATTGCAAACACGTACAAGAACAAGGGAAGAGGCACTGATGAGCTGTTATCTGAATTTATTGCCATCATCTGACCCACAGTGGGGTCTAATTTTTTTTCTTCCTTTAATTTATAACCCAGTTTCTCATCACATTATGACATCACCCAGGGAGTTAGATTTCACAAACACACACACACATCTCACTGGAAACAGGATGAAGCCCTGGGCCATCCTGGGCTCTGTGCAGCATCACCCCAGCAGCACTCCCCAGGCACTCTCTCTTCCAAAAAATCACTTGGTGTGGCCATGACAGAGCCACCCACCTTTCAGGCTCTGAGAGCAGCTTGGGGGGATTTCTGTACCACTCCAGTCCCAGGCAGCATTCACCCTCATGTCCTCTTGCTCCACCCTCACTGCGCTTTCCTTCCAAGGGCTCTGCAGAGCTCTGCACTCCAGGATGATCTATGCTGTTTTCTTTTGGCAGTACAATAGATCAAATCCTACAGAGACTGGGTGGAACCAGAGCTGCCTCCTCCATCACTCACTCCAGCCTCAGGCTGGAGAAGCCAGTGGTCAGCACGTCCTGACCAACTCATTCCCTGCTCCAAGAGCAGCACTGCCCACGTGGACAGCCCAGCAGGGAGCTCTTGGCTTTCCTGAACCTAACATTGGAATGAGAGAGCTGCCATTCATTTGTCTAAATTCTCTGATATTTGTCTGCCTGCAGCTTCCGTTGGTGAGAAATCAGGAGCTGCCTCTCTTCACAGTGATCTCAGCTGAAAGGCCAGGGCCAGATGAGCCCTGGGGTTTAACTTCCCTCTGCTTTCAGAGGTGCCAAGACAAGCTGCAGCTCAGGGAGGGCATGTGCAGAACACTGTCAGCATGGCCAGTCGAGCTCCAAACTGCTTTTTAAACCAGTTTAGCCAAACCTGTGTGAGACTGGATAGAAACCAGCCTTGAGACCAGCAGCAATAATTAATAAACATCTGCTGAATTCTGTGGATTCAGTAGGAATGATTCAGGCTGCTTTCCCAACAGCTTGATTACCTGTAAAATCAATTCAAATCAGTGGAATGTGGAAAGGGACGAAAATGAACTTCCCTGTGATGTGCAGGCAGGCAGAGAAACACAGGAACTTCCAACTGGTTCACCTTTCCTTCAGCACAGACACATCTGGGCAGGGTTTGTCCTGGGGCTGGACACCAGCAGGGCCAGCTGGTGGCCCCAGAGGAGTCAGAATGGAGTTGTCCCATCCTTTTCTGTGCACCCAGCCTCAAATCCACCCACCCAACTGCTCAGCTCCACACTCATGCTCTCCTGAACCCCCAGGCTCTCTGCAGCAGATTGAATCCAGGAGCTCTGGGATAATCTTCTGGAAGAGCAGGAGCAGCTTCCTCCAGCCCATTTGCTGGTTGGGATAATTCTTCCTTTGACTGATGATCAAGAAGCTATTATGTCCTGAGAGGGCAGTGATTTGTTCTATAATGCTCATGGCACTGCTTCAGTGCTTGGCAATTCTGTCTTGTTATCACTGGTGGAGAATTTTACAGGCCACTGACAGACCTTCAAACGCAGCCATTGCTGTGTGGAAAATCCAATTTGCTTTGGGAGTCTCCTGACACAAGGCCTTGTCTTCATGGTCCCTTGGCAGACCATTTTCAGCACATGCATTAGTTCATGACCCTGTGATTTAACGGACATCATTAAATTTTAGCAGAAGAATCCATCACTTTGAAGGAACCCCTAACAAGTGTGTGACCTAAAAGTGAGACCTAATATCCTGGCATCCTTGCACAAAGGGCTCCTTTTCTCTTAACATTTGGCTTATCTCCACGCCACTCCCAGGTCAAGTTCAGCAGTGAGCCCTGGTCCTCAATGCACCATTGAGCTGCTCCAGGAAAAGCAAATCTCATCAAAGCAAAAAATGTAAATGTGCATTTCTCTGCAGCATCCCCCACTGCCAAACAGATAACAAGTTTATGTAGGCACAGAAAAAAAAAATCCCAATTTGAATAGTAATTGTTTGCTTCTAAATTAACCCACAGAACTGTGCCACATGCCGTAAAACAATTTTACATTACATGGGCTTAAACGGTGGGGCTGGTATAATAAACTCTATGTTGAGTCACCAAATTCCTCACATTCTTTGACTTCCCATTATGTCTCAAATGTCAGATATTTCACTGGGGTAACAAGCAGTAGCAAGGGCTGGGGGTTTGTGTGGGTTTTAATTGTAAAAGCAACATTCTCATAGGGAAGGACAGACAAGGTTCACAACCCCGCTCTGCAGCTTGGGCAGATTGGAGGAGCTTCAAAGACTCCTTGTCTCCACACTGGGTTGTTTTGGGGTTTAAGGCCTCTCCAGTCTGGCTGAGGGTCTCAAAGCTGTACAGCACCCCCAGCCCTAGGTCAGGGATCCTCTGCAGGCTGCTACCCTCTCACAAAAAACGTGTGTGAGAGCCTGGCTGCAGCATGGGGAGGCTCCTGGCTTTGGGCAAGTCATCAAATTAGCAACAGCCTGACAGCTACTCTCCATTCCAATCATATTGCCAAAGTAAGGCTTTATCATGTTGAGATTGTTCAGTAAAATCTAGGCTTTATTTACTATAAAACTTCAGTGTTTAAATATGTTAAGGTCTTGTGGATTCTCCTCTTCCTTTGTATTCTGGTGCAGAGGAAGCCAGACCTTACTCAGGGACCATTTATGCTTCAGTGCTTTTGGTTGGTTCTCTGTGTCCAGAGAGCATCAGCCAAGGTGCCAATGTGTCTTGGCCTCCTTCTCCATATTGCCAAGACAAATCTGTAGGCAATTTTTACACAACCTTTCCCCAAAATGCAAGTGATGCTCCAAATTTGTCCACGTCCTTAAGCATGGATGGAGGCAGCTGGCAGAAGCTCAGGAAAAAACCAGAAGCCCAGAAATACCCTGTGATGTACCCAAAACATGTGCATGTGTCTGAATTAAGAGAGGAATTGCCCAGGGGCAGTAAAAAGAGATAAATTTGCCTTCCCTCAGTCTGGAACACAGTTTTGGCTGGTGTTATAATTGATCCAGGGGTGAAGCAAAAAAATACTGGGAGGGCCAGGCTACCATAATTCACTTTTTCTCTTCCTCCTCTCTTCTGCAAATATGGTTGGGAGAAAGGGAGGGAGGTCCTGCTGTTGCTCACCCCAATGGCAGGAGCATCCAGAGCTGAGCCCTGTGCCCCACTCTGATTTCAGCAAGCCCAGAAAAAAAAAAACACAAAAGAAGCACATGGATTTATCATCTATGGTCTCTTCCCAACTATAACCAACAGAAAACATCTGTAGGGGGAAGGAGCTGCTCGTTTGCTGTCTGAAATGTCAGTGAAACCCAAGAGAAAAGGAACCAAATGTAGCAATTACCAGGGCTCCTGCAATAATCAAATATAGCTAATTTTCACTGACTTCTTTTTGTGCTGACTCCAGGCATGGAAGAAAAAGATCACAAAGGAAAATCACCCCAAATCCTCCAGTGTTTCTCAGAAATTAGGAGCTGAAGCTAACTAATACGTAGGAGGAAAACACACAGCCAGAAGGGCAGGAGCTTTAAAAACTTAATCCCTTCAGACAAATGTGAAATACTTGTGCTTCAGCCGGGGCATGAATCAGAGATGATTCTCAGCAAGCCCTGATTCAATAACAGCAAGGGCTGGGTGCAGTCAATGCAGCTTTTCCCCCTCCCTCTACCTGCTGAATCCATCTCCAGCTTTTGAGGCTGATTTGGGGCTGGCCATGACACCATTAACTCAAACCTAAACAGCCTGATCCCATCATCAACAGGGAGCCACGGGGTCAACTGGAAACCAGAGAAAATCTGTTTAGTCATTTCTGAAGGCAAAGCAAGCCCTGATGATATCACTTACTGGTGCAGACACTCAGTCGGCAGTTTGCTGCCAGAGCACCTGGTCCTGCTGCCTCAAAACACTGTGAGGGAGCCCCTTGCACTTTATTAACCAAACTCACAGGTTTTTTTTCTAGAAAACCCAGTGAAGATGGTGTGCCAGGACCACCTGGCACAGCTCAGCCCCAGCACAGTGAGGCTCAGCCCTCCTTCATCCTCATGGGGTTTTCAGGGAGATGTTCACCCACCCCAAGCAGAATCCTCCACTCATCAGGGGTTTTTGTGGTGGAGGAACAGCCTTGTCCTCCAGCTGCCTCTCATCAAGGCTGGGAGCTGCCCCCAGCTCCCTGACCACAGCTGGGCATCCCCTCTGTGGGCAGCTGGAGCCATGACCATGCACAGCAGTGGGGTGGGGAGGGAGGACAGGGCACCAGGAGCCCCCAGGAGCTTTGGATGGCAGCCAGCAGGACAGGGAGGTCAGAAAACATCACATTACACAAAGATTGCACCCCAGTGCTCCTGGGTGGAGAACCATCCATCCCCATGGTCCTGGGGAGAACCAGCCTTCAGCAGAACCCTCTTCTACCTCAGCATATACAAAGGCAGGGGGGTAAGGTGTGGAACAGCACAGAGGGGACAAGGGGACAAAGCCAGAGCCAGAACCTGCAGAGACAGTGTGATTGTCCACTCTGGAGCCAGCAAGGGGACAAGAGCTGGCAGAGGGGGCTGCCTGGCCTGCCCACCTTCCCCAGGGTGTTACTGACTGAGGAGGCAGCAAATAAACCACTCTGAAGTGAAGAGGTTCTCTGCTAAAGCCAGGGAGCAGGAGCTGAGGCCACCAGTGTGGGGCCTGCCACTAGTGAGGGACCTGCCACCACTGAGGGGCCTGCTACCAGTGTGGGGCCTGCCACCAGTGTGGGACCTGCCATCAGTGTGGGGCCTGCCACCAGTGTGGGACCTGCCACCAGTGTGGGACCTGCCATCAGTGTGGGACCTGCCATCAGTGTGGGGCCTGCCACCAGTGTGGGACCTGTCATCAGTGTGGGACCTGCCACCAATGTGGGACCTGCCACTACAACCAGCTCAAGGCCACCAGTGAGGGACCTGCCATCAGTGTGAGGCCTGCCACCAGTGAGGGATGTACAACCAGTGTGGGGACCGCCACCACAGCCAGCTCAAGGCCACCAGTGAGGGACCTGCCATCAGTGTGAGGCCTGCCACCAGTGAGGGATGTACAACCAGTGTGGGGACCGCCACCACAGCCAGCTCAAGGCCACCACTGAGGGACCTGCCACCAGTGTGGGGCCTGCCATCAGTGAGGGACCTGCCACCAATGTGGGGCCTGCCACCACAACCAGCCTGAGGCCACCATTGAGAGACCTGCCATCAGTGTGGGACTTCCCACCATACCCAGCTCAAGGCCACTACTGAGGGACCTGCCACCATTGTGGGACCTGCCACCAGTGTGGGACTTCCCACCATATCCAGCTCCATTTTGTGCTCCCATCGCACCCGGAGCTCTGGAGCTGGGCTGAGCTCCCAGGGCACAGCCAGCACCACCACCCTCAATGGCTTTAGCAGTAAATAAACAGAATGAACAGGGGGAAAGGGAGGCTCAGAGAGAGGAAACAACTTGTCCCTGAATCACCAACAGCTACAAATGGATTGGAGGTCTCCTCCTCCAGACCTGCTCTGCTTTCCTGCCTGAGAATGTTCTTCTGTGGCTGTATCACCTTCTTCCCCCCAGCACAGCTTCACCCCCGTTCTCCCCAGCACTGAAGTGTCTAAGCAGCAAGCCCAGGGTTGGTGGTCCAGTAAGAAATGCAAAGAAGGAGGCAACCTCTCCCCTGGGACCAGACTAGGTGGCCCTTTTTTAGTTCATGAGGAAATCAAGGGGAAAAAATGAAAATAAAAAAAAAAAGAGGAGAAAAATATCCATGTCCAAAGCTTGTTTTTTCTCAGCAGCTCCAATTGTTTCTGCTTCCTAATAAATCATGTAGGCCAGGGACAGCCAATCTGCACAGCATTATTATTGTCTCAATACATTTGTTGAAAGAAAAATAACACTGTGGCTTTGCTGAAGCAGACAGGATCTGCTTTTCCAAAGGTTTGTTGATATTAGCCCACAGTCTTGTTGGGCTCCATGTATACTCTGGACCGAAAGAGCTTTGCTGCATTCCCATCTCTAAGATACAGAGAGTCACCAAACCTAAATATTACCCTGAGCAGCTGAGACCTCAAAAGGTCTTTCTTTGTTTTGCTCCACACTCTGTTTCCCATTAACTCTTCAGCAGCATTTGTGTGCCTTAAACTTGCAGAACCCAGGGCTGAACTTGGCTTCAGGCTGAACTATCTCACATCCATCTAAACAACAGCAACTTTGCAACCTGCAGGATTTTCTCCAGAAGATTTTCCACTGGATGTGAGCAGCACAAATCCCCCCTTGCAGGGGCCAACTGGGGGCAGCCCAGGCTCTGTTTGGTGGAAAAGCAGCACTTTGGTACGTGGTCATTTCAGCAAGTTATTGCCATCAAACTCCCCCAGGAAGTGATTTTCAGTCATTCCACATTAAGGAGCTGTAAGTTCTGATCCCCACCAGCCCAGTCCTCTTCTCATGATGCCTAGAACAGAGACTGGACAAGGTTAAGAGAAAAAAGTTGTGTTATAGTTTGATAATATTTATTAAAGGCCTTCAATTAATTATAAATTTATTAAATTATATAAATTATATATATACATTTTATATTATATATTGTATATATAATGTTTTATATAATATATTATATAAATTTTATGTTATAATTTATATATTCAATACCTTTATTAATTATAAATTTATTAATTATTTATTAAAGGCCTTCCATTTATTATATATTTATTAAAGGCCTTCAATAGATATACCTTGGTCACTCAAAAGCCTCCCAGAGGGGCTACACCCAGGATGGATGATGGTCATGAGTTTTTCAGACAATTTTAAGATTGTCCATTGACATATCAGGGGTTAATTGTCCCAAGCTTCAGGTAATGAAGTCCTATTCCCTCAGTTTTCTCTCTCCTCCAAATTCACTTTTGTTTGTACTTTTTGGGGCCTGAGGCTGTAGGGTGTCCTTGAGTTTCAGGCCCAGAGGAATTGTTTTGTCTGACCAAAATGTGGAGGCAGAAGCTGACACTTTATATGGAGTTTAGAGTTATGCACCAATGCAGTAAGGATCTGAAAAATATAAAGGCTGAAATCTTAAGGTATCATGCACAGCCAAAGCCATCAGCACATTATGGAAAGACCATCTGCTTAAATCCCAGAGCAGGAGCCGTCAGCACCTCTGTGCTTGTCCTTGGTGTCCCCAAGAGGAGCAAGAAGTTGCACTGGGGGCAGAGCAAAGCCCTGGGGTCAGTGCTGTGCCCTTGTCTGTCCATGCTCCACTTGTGCTGTTGCTTCTTTCTGAATGAGAATCAAGCAGCCTGGATTTTTCTGACTTTTTTCCTTTCCATAGCACATGGAAACCAGGAGAGCTCTCCAGCACGCCCAGAAGGATCCAGCCAGGGCATGTTGAGAGCAGCCTCACCTTCCACAGGGTCAAGGATGTTCTCACCTCACCACGAGGTGTGTCTACAGGGTGAAGGCCATGGGATACACAGCACAGACCCTCTGACCCAGCCTGGCAGAGCTTTGAAATCAGGTTACCTGACCCAGAGCAGTCTGATAAGCAAAAATGAGATGCCTGAGTTCTGCTCACCCACATCCCAGCCTTGCCTGCCAAAGAGCGACACATTGCCAAAAGAGTCCCAAAAAGCCTTGGGTGAGCAGCCACAGGGAGCCAGGCAGGGCACATCAGTCCAGATGTGTCTGTTACACCCACAGGAGAGTGACCCCAGCCTGGAGATGTGGAAAGATGGGAACACTGAGGCAAAAGATTCAACAACAGCAAGCACTGCCTCAGCTCTGCACACTGACCATCTCTGCAGCCACTGAACAGGGTCACAGCAGATAAAATTTGCCCCCTGCTACTCCCAAGTGTCAGACATTCTGATACCTTTGGCTGTGAAGGAAATGATAATTTAATTTTGGATGCTAAGCCATGGCTATGTGGGGTTTGGAAGTTGAACAGCACAGAGGGGCTTTTCCAGCCAGCTTCACTTCTGCTGCCTCTGCAGCAGTTCCCCATAGCCAGGCTGCTTGCACAGGGCTTGAGATCATCACCCATTCCTGCTCTGAGAGGGCCCTGCAGCATGAAGGGGAAGGAAAGGGCATGAGTGTCACAAGGGAGATAAGGCAGCAAGCCAAAACAGCCCTGCAAAGGTGGGCAGACACAGCCCACCCCTTCTGAAGGGCTGCAGAAACAGGGGAAAAGCTAAGTGAAATAAAGGCCAAGGTTTGGCTACATCTAAAGATATATTTTTAAGCATGATCAATAGATCCTCTGAGCCTCAGGAGCCAGTCCTGAAGTGTTTACAGCCATGGCAGAAGGAGGCATTTGCAGCCATGGGTCAGAAACAGGCACTGAATGGACGAGCCCAGACAGGGGAGATCTCCACAGACCTTGGCGTCCACTGGCTGAAATCAGCTCCAGTCTTCCTTACCCAAAATTCAGCATTCATCCCCAACCCACCAGTATCCAGCAGCATTCAGGCTGGGATGTTCCTGTGCAGCACTGACCAAAATTCACATTAAAACATCCTCTGTGGGATTGAAGAAAACTGTTGCAGGGCAGCAACATTTGTGGGGGATTTTGAAAACTTTTTTTTCCCACCCTGGGAAAGACAGAAAGTCTTTCTGCATTTGGGGCACAGTAATAGGCAGATAGGATTTCTCTGGAATAAGCAGATTAAGAACAACCCAAGGAAGGGTGGTAACAATGCAGAGTCAGAAGGAAAAAGCCCAAGGGCAAGGCAATTTTGGCTCAGCTGCCCCAGACAGCCAACACAGGGCTTGAGCTGCAGCCACTGTTGCTTATCAGCAGTGTAATGGTTTTGTGTCCGTGCTGAAATCTGCCCCTGAGATGGGCCCATGCCTGAATTTCCTCCTCCCTACAGCCAGCGATGAGAGCTGTGTTACCAGCACTCTGTGCGGCCCCTCTGGGGAGCTGACACCTCTCCAAGAGCAGCCACCATCCCCATCACAATGAGAGATGGGTTTGTTTGTTTGTGTCTCGCTCAAGTCCCCATTTGTCCTCTCCAAAACCCGCGGAGTGATTCAGCCCCAGGGCAGGCTCCAGCCTGGCAACAGCCCCAGAGCAGAGTGGGGGTGCCCAAGACCTTCCCCATGCCACTCCCTTTAAAAACAACTCTGGGCTGAGGTGGCTGAACTGATTTTTTTAAATTATTATTATTATTTTTTCCTCTCCAGGCAAATATAGGCTCTGCACAAACCAGTCTGACTCCAACTCAATCTGGTGCTTCCCAAAGGAACTGGAGGAACCGGTTGGTGATGGGGCAACCCCTCCATAGCCACCACAGTGCCTGGTGGGCACCTGTCCCAGCCCCCACGCCCACAGGGATGGCAGTGAGATCCACACTGCCTCATTTCATGGTCTCTGCCATTTTTATAAGGAATTTCATCAGGTTTCCATGCAGTCAGCAATGCCCTCGCCTCTGTATGTGGGCTCTCCTTCCAGCTTGGCCCAAAGCCCTTCTCCCTCAGCTCATTTCAAGTGGGATGATGAACATGTTTATCACAGGAGCAGCCAGGTCCAAGCAGGATTTGGCCTCATGGCTCCACTTTCCCATACAGAGAGGAGCCCACCAGGCTGCTGGAAGCACCAGGAAAGAGCCACCTCCCTTTCAGGACAACCTGGAAGTGGAAGCAAAACTGCTGGGCTCAGCATCCCCTTGGCTGCAGCAGGGTCCCACCACACCAGGCTCCAGGCTAAGAGTCAATCCTCATCACTTGCACAAGATATTCCTCACATCCCAGCTCAGCACCTAAAACTGCAGAGGGCAGAGGCAAGGCTCTGATGTCCCAGGTGCTGGGACACCCTCCATGGAGTGTTTTCCACCCCAGAAGAGTGTTAATGCCATGAAATTACACTCCAGTAAGGCCAAAGGAAGATCCTCCCTGTCCCAGTCCAGTGAGGGGACACAGCAGCAGCAGCAGCAGCAGCACACATCCAGCCCAGGAATTAGTCCAGGCTGAGCAGCACGTGCTCCCCAGCAGGAGCACAAAACACACCCAGAAGCAATCCTGAAGCTCTTGCTGAACTTCTTGGCTCTTGCCCCAAAAGAGGCAAGGCGTGACTCTCCCCAAACCAAGTAATGCTGACTCCTGCTGCACTGCTCTGGCCTCAGAGCCCCAGGAGATGCCTCTGGTTTTCAGAGAAACCAGGAAAAGGCCAAGCAGCTGAGTCAGCACCCAGCCCTGGGGAGAAAGCCCTGAGTCAGCTCTGCTTCCAGCACAAGTGGACACTCCTGTCCTCTCCTCTCCCCTCTCAGCACTGCTGGCAGCCCCGTCCATGCCCTGGCTGCCCCACGCCAGCTGCACACACAGAGCCCACGAGTGAGGCTTTGCAGACTGGAGAGCTCAAACACAGGAGCAGCTCCTGCTCAGGGCCAGTTAACTCCCTGCAGGAAGCAAGGGGTCACCCAAAACCTTCTGGAAAACCTCACAGCACAGAGCAAGGCTATGGGATGGGTTATAATGATGCTCAGGTTTCAGCTTTTCTATCTTTGAGATTCTGTGCTGCTTTAGTGTGTGGGTCTGAGCTTCATATCAGGGGATGGTGAGCTCTGTGCACAGAGACAAAACAATTCCTGTTCCAGCTGGGCACCAAGGACAAATGATCCAAATCCCAGCCCTAAGAGCACAAACACCGTGGGCTGAAGAGAGAAAAACAAGAAGGATGGGACTGCATGGGCTAAAGCTGGAATTGGATAATTAACTCCAATATGCAAATGGAGCAGAACTGATCAGTGAGAGACCTTGTGCCCATTTTGTGACCATTTTGGTTCATCTTGGGTGCAGCCCTGGCTGGGCTCTTGTGCTGCCCAAGGTGGATCCATTGAGGAGATCCTTTTGATAAATCCCTGCTTTATTCTGTAACTCTGTCCAGCCTCTGCTCTAGCTCAGCCTTCTCAAGGCATCAATAGAGCACCTGTGTTCCCTCAATGTCTCTCAGTGAGGTTCTGAGCTCAAGACTGATGGTGAAGGAGAAAGGATTATCTGGAAAAGGCTCCTTCTTTATCGACCATCCCAGAGTAAGGCCAGCTGGTCCTCACTAAAAGGAGGTTCAAAGTCAGCTGAAGGGGGCAGCCCCTGCAGCAGGAAAAGGAATCACTTCTGTCAAGCTGCAAAGGAGAAACTTGATTCTTCACCCTGCCCAGCAGCCCCACTCCTCCAGGCCTGAATCTTGCTGCTGTCAAGACATTTCTTTGCTTTGGCTCTGTATGACTTCTAACCACTCTCAGAGACTTACACACAGCTCCCTCCTGATGTTTTTCTGGTTTCCTTCACAACCAATTTGGTTTTCAATTTGCTGTCTCCTAGAACAGCTGGTCCCAATATTGCTAAACTTATTTACCACTGAACCATCATCTCTGACACGCACCACCAAGAGACTTTTCCAGTTCCAGAAATAAGTATTGTCTAATTAAGTTTACAACAAGCAGGAGAGCTCCTATCTGCCTTGGAGGTGTTGCACCACATCAGCTGGTCAGGCTTGGAGCTCAGACAAGCCCTATCACACTTCAAAGGGCAGGTTTGCAGGAAACACCTGCTGCATTGCACCACGGCACGTCCCAGCTCCTCCCCGGGCGTGACCAGCCCTGGACGCTCAGCAGGGCTTGGTGCAAGAGCCAGATCACGTCTCTGCCTCCTGCCAGGGTGACTCACTTCAAATCACAGCCTTTCCCTCCAAAGTCTGTGCTGGAGAAATCACCCATGCTGGTGTTCAAGGTGCAAACAGCTTGGTTGTTATTAGCTTGAATATGGGCAAAGTGTCCTCCCCAGAGCCTGTCTGTGTCCTTGGATGAGGTCCTCAGTCCCACACGGGACCAGGCCACAGCCTGGCCCAGCACAGGGGAAAATCAGGGCAGTCCCCTCCTCCAGAAAAGGCTGATGGCAAGTACTACATCAGCCATGCTGATGGCAAGTACTTTTCTCAGGAGAAGAGACCAGCAGCATGCTGGATCTAAAGCAACACCTGATGCTTCCCAGAAGGAAAACTGGGATCACCATGGGAGTGAGACAGCAGAACTAAAAAAATAAGTTGTGTTGATGAAAAGGTGTCTACAAGCAGCTCTGATCTTACAGCCAGCTGGCCTGAAGGTGGGCTGGGACGTCACTGGGGACAAACTGTGACCATCACACCTCCCTGCAGCCTGGCCATGCCTCACGTGCAAGAGCAAAGTGTGTCAGCGTAGCAGGGGAAAATGGCCTGTTCTTCCTGAATGGGAAGCAAACAGGTGAAATAATCATGTTCCTCTGGCCTGGCTGTCAGCAAAGCAAGCCCAGTGACCCTCCATGCAGGCTCTGAAGTCCTGGTGTTTGAAGAGATGACCCTGTGTCCCCAGAGGATGAAGAAGGACAAGTTTTCCCCCGGTCAAGCAGCATCTGATAAACCTCAGACCCTGTAGACACCCACACGAGTTTCCCAACCCACCTATGTGTCACCACAGCAAGCTCTGCATGGCTCATACCTGGGAGGGGATTTAGCTCACCAGTGGGCTCATGCAAAGTCAAGAGAAATTGAGGGTTACCATGGAAATTGTTTTCACCAACAATGCAAACCACACGCTTGCCAGAGTTCAGACACAAGGACACAGCCCATGCCTTGTGCCTATTTATGGGCAGTGTTGCCCAACTGGAGGGGGCTCTTACAGCAGCAATTCAAGTTCATTAGTTCTGCTTCCTAAGGAACAGATAAGTCAGCCTGTTGCTTTTAAGAGGAACTCAATTATGCTAATTAGGTATCAAGAGGAAGCCCTTCATCTTCAGAGAGCTGCAGTGGTAAGAGGAGAAATGCTTTGCAAGCACCTGCTCCACCTCTGTCCTGAGTCACCTCCAGCCAGGGTCTTTCATTAGGTGGCAACAAGCCTGTCCCCACATGACTCTGCCTCAATATGTCATTTGCCTCTCATTACAGAGTGCAGTCAGCACATGTGAGCAAAGAGAGTCATCTTTAATCCATCCTTTCCATCCCTGACTCCTCTGCCAGACAAGTCAAGCTATAATCATATTTCAAAGACTTAAGGGTGAGCATTTGGGCACTGGATTTTAGGGCAGTCTGTGAAATCCCTGTTAACCTCCCTCTGTACAAAGCACAGGGTGCAAAGGGTATTTTTAAATAAAAAAGCCTACAGATAACTTAAACTGCCATAAAAATTGAACTGCAGCCAAAGGTGGAGCTCCAGGGCCAAAGCCTCCCCAACTGTTTGTCTTTTGCTTGCACTGTCCTCATAAAAGACTGGCTGAACACTTAATTCAGCCTCTTCCCCTTGCTCCTGCAGCCTTGCAGGGGAAGATGAGAGTGGGCAAGTTGGAGACAAATCCAGGAACATATTGTTCTTCTCTTCTCATCCTGCCAGCAGTCACTCTGTGCTGGAAAAAGCTCGTGAAGCACAACAGGAGAGGAGAGGTGAGGTACAGGGCTTCTGAACCGCCCACGCAGCTGTGCTCAGGAGTTATCTCAGTCCTAAATCACTTTTTAAAAACCTGAAAAAGGCTGGGTTGTGATCCCCAGAGGAAGCAAGGCCACAGAGAGGGGTTGGAGTGAACCATTTTACCCCTCTACTGGTCCTGGCCCATTTCTTTTCAAATTCCAAGTATGTTGAAGGGAACCTTGGGCTGCACAGAACCTTGGGGTGCTGGGCTGGGGCCTTGGCTTACAGGAGGCTGGAAACCAGAAGGGCTCAAAGCAGCAAATAGGTGGGTGCTAGATGGGGTTAGAGGTCTTTGCAGAAATAGTCACAGTGCCCTGGAGCCTTTTAGGATCACCTTCACACAACTAAAAGGAACTCTTCTTCTCCCACTGGCCCACAGAATGAATCCTGCTGGGAGGAGTTCGCAGAAACACTTGCAGAGGGGTTTTGGTTTCACTTCAGGCCAGTGCTCTGGTACAACCCTGGGGCTTTTACCCCTGATAAGGGTCATGGGACATCTCCTTCCCATCCATCTCAGAACCTCCTGCACCCACCCAGGACCATCCCCTGAGCTGCCCTCCCCAAGCCTCAGAACCAAGTTACACAAAGGAGAGGGGAGGGATCAGGTAGGAAGCAACACTGAGTAGAAACTTTTTATTTAAAGAACCTGACAGCCTAAAATGAAAGTTGGAGTGGTGGAGAATGCTGAAGAATGAACATGGGCAAGAGATTAAAATCCTTGTGAAGGCACCATCAGTGATGGAGAACAGCAGGACTGAACAGAGGGGAGAGCTCCTCTGGGACAGAGCCTGCAGAGGTGGCACACCCTGATTCAAGTGTTTATTTTCCACAGGGTGACCTGGTCATGTCCCCCAGGACTCACAGGCATCAACAGTCACCTCATGCCAAGCTACCACACTTAAAAGTTTCAAGCTAAACATGAAGGGGCAGCCTGCCTTTGGAGCCAGTCCCAAAATAACACTGCTGGCATCAGAGAGAAGAACACTTAAAGCCTCGCCTGCACACATGTCTAAAAATCTCCAAAAATAGCTCTTGCTTCCCCTTTGAAAAAAGCTGTGGTTCCCAATGCCTCACAGGAACTCTGGTTCTGCTCAGTGAAGCCACAAAATAAGCAAGCAGCCCAGAACTGATCTATGAGCACATCTGGACTAGCTGAGATCAGCCCTAAGAAGAAAGAAAAAAATAAAGATTTTAAACAGCATGTGTCAAATCCAGGGACCTTTATTTCTCTGGAATGGAAAGAATTTGCCAGCCTGGACAAAAAATTGCAGGGGGCAATTGTACATTCTTTCAAATAAAAAAAAAAAAAACCAACACACACACATAAGAGTTTGGCTCCATAAATTTCTGTCATAAGAAACAACTTTGAATTGTACACCAAGCTTTTTACAAAGCATCAATGTTAAGATGTTTAACCGTGCTCTATCACATCCTTGGCCATTTATACAGAATATGCCATACCAAATGCTACATCAGCTTAAGACATTTTTAAAAATTAGTATTAAAAAGATACAAAGGCATCTTGGCTTTCATTTGGGTTTTTTTCTTTTATTAAGACATGGGAGTTTTCTTTGTTTGTTTTCCTAAGGAAGTCACTAAAAAAATATAATAACTTAATTCATAAGGACAAGATTGGTTAAAAATCCAGCCTTTCTTGCTTGGCAGCCCTCTGAGCTCGTACCTCTGTTGCTTCCATGAGCCTGTGAGCACTGCAGGCTGTGGGGTCTCAGCCTCCAGCTCTGTCCAGCCTCAGTGACCAGGTTTGTTCAGAGTCTCCACTGCAGCCAGGAAACATTCCTGGCCAAATGCTAAAAGTGATCTTCGGCCAAACAGGGGGTTTCAATCTGGGCCAATCTCACATGGGTTTAGCCCTTTGTCTTTTGCCTCTTTGTACATCCTTTGGAAGTCTTTGAAACGAGGGGCACAGCCTAACCTGGCCTCCCCAAAGTGCATACGTCCTGTGAAAAGGAAGTCTCCATCTCCTGGCTTCACCCCACACTCCAGCAAGGTCTTTATTTGTCCTCTCCAGTTCCCACTCTCCCCTGTCAGCTGAAAGACTTTGCTCTTCTGCCTGTACAGTTTGTTGACACCAACGTGAATTATGGATTCTTGCTCTTCTGCCTCGTTTGTTACGTTTTGAATGGAGCCTCTGATCACTGGAAACAGAAAAAGGTTTTAAGGATTAATTACACAAAAATGCTTTGGAAGACCCTGGTCCAAACTCAGGCCTGTGCAGCCAGGGGAACTGACTTCACTACAGCAGCCCAAGTTTTGGTCCTTTGTTATTGAGAGTTAAGATTATCTAGTAAATTCCAGTATATCTTTGCATTTCTTTTATAGTTTAGATTTGTAATCTGTCCAGCAAAGGGCACCCACATATTAAATTTAAACAGAAAAATAATGACATAAGAAAAAATAGCATTAATCATGAAGAATTCTAACAAGAAGATTTGTGCTAAATGCTCCCTGACAACCTACTTTCTGTTCTTCAACCATTACAGATCCAGCTAATGCCAATTTCCCTTTTAAAAAGGGAAGCATGGACAATTAGTGAAACTTTTGGTGTTTTGTCAAGTCGACCAACAAAAAGTAATGGCCTCTCCTAAATGCACCCAAATCCTTGACCTTCTACCATGGTTGCTGTGTCACTCTGTCCACCCTGGGGATGTGCCAGCTGGGCAGACACTTCTGAGCTCCTCAGAGCTCTCCATGTGCCCAGCACCCTCAGAGGACATTTACTGCTGGTGGAGGGTGCAGGAGTGAGGAGGGGTCTGCTGGTGTTTATGGGAGGAGAGGGGACTGGGGAGACAGCAACTCACCAAAATCACTAGTGCAGACAGCCAGGAGGACCTCAGTGTCACTGCAGGGTCGGCAGGGAGCTGCACAGGAAGGGTCACAGTTAGCAAAGGACTAGACAGCAGCAAATAAATCAATTTCAATAAATAAACCATTTAAACTAAACAAAAACGTGGCTGACAAACACAGCATGGGCACAATCACTCCAAAGGTCTGTCTGGCGTCTCTACCACCACAAGAAGTGGGGCTAACCCTAGTTAACCCCGGAGCCCCCATGAGATTTTTGTACCCATCAGAAATAGGGATGTCTTTACCAATCCTGCTGGGATATATTGTCTAGCAAGCATTGCACACACTCACTGCACTTGTGCAAAACCTATTTTGGTCCTGGGTGCATTTGCAGGGCGCTCTGCTGTAAATTTACTCAAAAGCCTCCAGATCATGTGTCTTTTGTACTCTGATGGCAAAGCTCCTCTCTACAATTTCTATCAAGTGTTGTAGGGCCATTTAGTCATCACCACATCAAAGATCCAGGAGGTTACAGAGTGGGGGAGGCAAAGAGGGGAGGGAAAAACCCCAAGGCACGTGTTGAGGCAAAGCGGAAACCCAGAGCCCATATCTGCTTGAGCTCAAGCAGCACAAAGACCATTTCCTGTACTGCTGGAAACATTTGGATATCTGCACTAATCTAATCAATGCAAGAATGTGGCTCCTCTTTGTACTCAGCCAGATATTTCTGAGGAGAAGGTGCTGTAGTTGCAGTGCAGATGTTTCTATAACACCCTGCTGACTTCAGGAATTTGCTTATTATCAGGATCTGCCCTGCCTGGCCATGCTCACTGAGGCTGTCCATGGTGGCACGAGGATCAGAACCTTGTCTGTCACCTGGTGTCACCTCAACACAATCACCCAGGAAAATGGAAACCCTGGATCAGCACAGGCACAACTCCAGCAGAGTAGGGCTTCAATGGAGGTGACTGAACAATGAGATTCCATCACACCGCCCACCACCAAACTGAAGCCAAACCCACCCCCAAAATATGTGGTTTTTGAACCTCAACATCTGAAAACACTTAGTTTAGATTCCCAAACAGTCACAGCCTTCCTCTTCCCCCACCTGCTCCCCAAAGTTGATCCATTGCACTTAAAAGTAAATTTAAGCCTGTCCATAAGATGCAGCTGGTGCCTCCAATGCTCTGCCACCCTCCTGTCAGACAGCACAAGCCACCCTCTGACACAAGACATGGCAAATCTCTTCTTTTTTCCAGGGACCCAGAAAGGCAGTGATCCAGAAAGAAGGATTATTGAACCAAATCCACCAGATTTGCTCCAGTCAGATGATTCCTACACAGTGTAACACGCTGTTTAATGGGATTAAAGGAAACGTAAAATGCACATTTCTGGGCAGGGATGTTTGAAGGAATAATTCAAGGAGCTTAAAAAGCTCCAAAAGAAGAGACAAGGAATAGGCAAAATAGCATCTGGATCAATCACATTTCTGTTTAGTTTGAATACCTCCAAAGCTCTCAGAAATAGGCCAGCTTTCCCTGCCCTTCTTTCCCCACATACTATTTCAGCTCTCTTTTTCAGAGAAGTTTGGAAAATGTGTAATATAACAAGAAATGCAGAACCAGATGAAGCCTGGACTGGAGAACTAGAATAAATTCAGGCTAAAGATAATTCAAGTTTTAGACTCAAGAGATTTTGATCAGTGGCTAGGACAAATAAAGAAGCTTTATCTGACAAAGAAAATTTTAACAGAATCACAGAATCATTCAGGTTGGGAAACACCTCTAAGATCACTGAGTCCAACCATTACCCCAGCACTGCCATGCCCACCACTAACCCCTGTCCCCAAGTGCCACATCCACGCACATTTTGAACATTTCCCTGGGCAAGTCTCCGTGTGTTAGTCACTAAACATCCTACTCTGGATTTGTTTCATTCATGGCACCTCCCAAATCCATCCAGGGCAGAGGTCCCTCTTCCCCAGGCTCCCTCTGTCCAAATGAGGACCTGACTTAGAGGGAGCTTGCACAAATCCCACAGCATTTTCACATGGACACAAGCTCCGAAACAAAGTACAGCTGATGGACATCCTCTAAACCCACAGCTGGATTTCAGATATTTCATTCTGGAAAGACCTTGTAATAAAAAGGCATCTCAGCCTTTTTATGTCTTGGTTTAGACCAGACACCTCTGTAGTTCATCCAGCCCCATCAGAAAATTGGAAACACCAAAATGACTAAGGCATTTCTGTTCTCCAAAGGAGTGCAACACAGGCAACAGCATTAAAGATGAAAAACAAAATGCTTTAAAAGTGGTTCCTTCCATTTAAATAGACTGACACAGTAATAAATCAAATGAACAAATCTCCATGTGTACACAGAATCAAATCACTTTAATTGTGGACCCTAGGCAAAATCCTGCAGCCTTTTTAATACAAAAGGAAATTAAAAATGCTCAGCATTGCTCACACCAGATCATTACTTAAAACCTGCTTCAGGTCCAGCTGACTCACAGCAGTGTGGTGGCATGTGAGCTGCTTTAACAACTGTTCTCCACCACCCATCTCTGCAGCTCCAGACAGATGAAGACCAAAAATTCTCCTCTGTGAGACAACTCCCACATCTGCATTCACAGAGTATCAAATAGATCTTGCAAGAGGCAAAAACAAGGTATGGAAGCACAGACGGAAAGCAAGTTGTGAAGGATTACTGCTGAGGTAAATGGACCATTAAAAAGCAAATAACATCCACCGGCTACAACCAAAGCCTGATTTCTACAAAGGCTCATAAAAGAAAATAAATCCTTAGGAGGTGGCAATGCCTACACTTTCTTTTGAATCACAGCCATGAAGGAATCTGTGTGTTTAACACAAAAGTTCATGGCTTTAGCTGCAGTTCAGCACTCATTCCCTTTGGATTGGGCAGCAGGTGCTCTGCTCCATCCATAGGTCAAAACAACACACACACCTCAGGCTAGAACAGGAAGCATCCTTATAACTATAAAAAAATAAATTAAAAAAAAAAAACCAACCCCAAGAAAAGCACTTCACTCATGCACAGCAGGTGAAGATGTTCATTTTCTGGGGAACTGGGCCTGGTTACTAAACAAGGCAGCTGTGTTTGCCAGATCCTGACTCCCTGGGGATGTCTCGAGGGCTGCCCAGGTTCTCACATCCAAAAGCAAGCCTATGAACTTGCAACAACAATATCAACGTTGGCTGCTCTAATTCCTTTAAACTCCATGAGCCAAAGAGCCTTAATTCATACAGCAGCAGGAGAGAGGTGGGGAAAAAAAAAAAAGACATAGAAAAGCAACATTTTACTGAAGTCCTCTAAAGCCCAGATGCCTCTAACTCAGCTCCAGCAGCAGTGGCATAAAGCCTGCATTGTGCACGTCGGCTGCCGACTCTCCTGGGAGTGCCTTTGATGGATTTTGACAGTATCCTGACCTGGAGTAACCTGAGGCAGCCCTCTCCCTCCAACACCCAGAGCCTCCAAAGGCCTCTCCATTCACCTCCCCGCAGAGGGAGATGTAATTACATCATTCCTCACAAGCCAGCAGTCATGTCCCAGCTGCTTTGAGCGATTTGCCCTCTGAACCTGGTGTTAGTGAGGAGGACGAGGCGATGCTAACAATAGACCGCACTTGTTGGCCAACAGTTTTGTCAAACACGTTGCTGGTCCTCTCCTGGACCTCTCCACAGGGAGGCAGAAATGCTTGGTTAGAGAGAGGGATGTGCCCTGAGGAGATGCCAGCCTCAGGTGGCTCCCAGCTCTGCCAGCCAGGGAGCTGGGCTGTCTAGAAGGGATTTCCCCAATATTGTGCATTATTTGAGCGCCCCTTTAGTGCTGCAGTTTACACTCTGCCCAAAGAGTGGTGGGAGGTGTTGCTGGCCTGTCTCAGCTCACACACACAGCTCCAGTCCTCCCTCCTTTGGTTTGTGTGCATACAACCCTTCTTTCCCTGGAAAAGAGGAGGTGGGGTTCTGGAGGGGCCGTGGGGGAGGATGGCAGCTCCCTGCAGGACACATGGAACCGAGACGTGCTGGCTCTGGCTGCAGGCGTCACACAGACCACATGAAGGGGCCTGGTCTTCTTTTGAAACATTTGTGTTTCAACAGCCACCCATGGGTCTGACTGACCCGACCTTAACCCAAAACCAGCTTCCAACCCACAAGAAAGAAGTTTCTTCTGCCTGTCCAGATTTTTCTCAACACACTCCAGGGTGTCACAGCTATCAGAACCCTGCTGCAGGTCCCTGCCCACCATCCCAGCACTCCAGCAAGCCCAGAAGACCTTCTCCATCCTGTCCCCAGAGAGGCTGTGCTGAACACCCACCCCTGAGCCAGCAGCACACACAGGAAGAGACACATTTGAAGCAGAAGTGAAAACGTTGAACACAAAGTAATTGCAGAAAACCACTTCACCGAGGAATACCCTTTGGTTTGGTGAAGAAGCAGCTGCACGCGTGCCGTGTGGTGAAGGTGTGGATGGTGGGGGAGGAAAGCACAGAGCTCTTTATCTGCTCTTCCACAGCACACATCACCCACACCTCAGTACTTCTGAACAAGCCTTTGAAGCATCAAGAGCTACCAAGGAGGTCCAGGCAGGGCTGAAGTGCTGGTTTCTGTTCGTTTTTCTGATTAAAACAAGTAGTCTTTTCTCTTCAAGACATTCAGATGGGTCTTATTGCAGTCCCTGTGCTGCAGCACCTCCAGGCACACGCCTGTGGGGCCACAGACCCATTTCCCTCAGCCTGACATCAGCATTAGTTCATATGGAACAAAAAACCCACCCACACCTTTCCAATTCTTGCTGCCAGCTCTGTGACTGGCAGCACCCAGACTGGAAAGGGCATCATAGGATGAGTCTCCTTCCTGGAAACACAGAGTGCAGACTTCCCAGAGCAGATTATAAAAATAGAGATGTGGTTTCTCCAATAATGGTGCATTTCTCTGTTGTTTCTCTGAGTCCTAAGCAAAAATTATGATGCCTCAACTGGTTACTGGATCAGTGATTTAGATGAGAGACAGGAGTTTAGGGACAAACATCATATGAGCAAGAAAAAAAATAATAAATCTTGCCCTGATCCTGCTTTAACTAATTACAAAGTAAAATAAATCCTGCTAATTATTTCTTCTTAAGTATGCCTGTGCTTCCCCTCTGAAGGAACATTTCTTCCATGAAGCAAACCTCTCACAGTTCATATCCCAGACAAAAAAACCCTGCTTTGCAGTGGAGGTGGACACGAATTTGATAACCACTCTGGTTTACCAGGCTGTGACTCGTCCTTTCCTTTTCTTGATACACCTCAACTTTCCTCACCACCTCAGAAAGCTCTTCCTGAGCAAGCCAAAACAACACTCAACCTCAAAACCCTCACAACCCCCACAGTGAAACACCACCTAGAACTACATCAATGCAGCTGCACTGTCACTGCATTTTGTATTTAGAAGGGGCTGGAGCTGGGGCCAGCAGAGCTGCATCCAGCACACCTGCATTGAACACAATACCTGCAGCCACACAGTGGGGAAAAACAGAGCCAGGAGACACCTAAGAGCCTCTCCACAGCTGGGCTGGAAATTACTGACACCCTGTCACAACACACAGAGGAGCTCTCTCATCACTCCTTTGTTTTACAAGGTTTTCCTGTCTTTGGATGGGCTAGGATTACAGGGCTTTCTGCAAGCACTGCACTTTTTCCAGCGTGTCAGTAGGAAATCAGCAAGTCAGGGAACAAACAGGAGAGCTGGACTGGCCCTGCTCCCAGCCCTGTGGATCAATAAACCTCAGACATGGGACCACAGAATCACAGAACAGCTTGGGACAGAAGGGACCTCAAAGATCAGCTCAGTCTCACCCCCTGCCATGGGCAGAGTCTTCCACTGACCCAGCTTGGTCCCAGCCCCATCCAACCTGGCCTGGGACACTTCCAGGGATGGGGGAGCCACAGCTTCACCTTGCCAGTAACCTCCCTATCCTCAGAGCAAAGAATTTCTCTTTAACATTAACTTAAATCTCTCCTCCTTTAGTTTAGAACTGTTACCCCTTATCTTATCGTTATCTGCCCATGTAAAAAAACAGTCTCCCTTTTTCTTTTTGTTAGCCTCCTTTAAGCACTGAAGGCCACAATGAGGCTGTGCTTTGATGAATACAAGATTAATGCTGTGAGTAGCATAATGAGAGTTTAGTGCTCTTCTGAAGGCAGAAATGTTCATCCCCCTGTTTGCTAGAAAGTCAATCTGAGCCCTGTGCTGAGCAGAAGAGACAACTTGGGACAAGGATCATGGGCAAAGGTACAAAACTCAAAGATTCCCTTCTTCTTACAGCCAAGATTTGGTACAGGACAAGGTGGTGGTGGAGCAGCTGAAACAACATCCTGATGCTGCAATGGACATCCTTCCCTGGGCTCTCTGTATGAAGAAGGGACACCAGTGATTTTACTCCTTCAGAAAAGGAAGTGTCAAATCCCATTCCTTGCCTTCTAACACTCAGTTCAACTTGCACATACGTCCAAGCTTCCAGAAATAACTTGGAAAATACAGACACTGGCCAAGAACAGTTTAAACCTGCAAATAAATTTAATGAAATGCAGACTTTTGCAGGCTGTGGCATGGACTGTGACGAGAGAATCGAGTCAATACCACTTCCTTCCTGCAAAGAAAGAATAAAAAAAGCATATTGTAAAACCTCACTATTAGAGATGTGATGACCTTTGTGTTCTGAGAAACGTTAGGACAAAAGATCATAAACCAGAAATTTATCTTTTTCACAGAACTGTCATCCAAGAGGGTATTAAAGTCCCTAAGTACCAAAGATTAACTATTTATGTAAACAATGTGAGGAAGAGATTTGGTACTAGGCAAGCTCTGTTTGCAACAGTTTTCAAACTGAAATTGGCTCAGCAGATCCAGAGCACGTAAGGATCCTTTGGGATTGATGCCTTTTTGCTGTTCCAAGATGCAGCAGCCGTTCTAACAAATGAGCTGAAAGGTCAGCTAGAAACACAGCCATTTGTTTAAAATTTAAACCAAAGCAAAACAAAAGGAATGAAAAACCCACAGAGCAGTTTTTATTTAAGCAGCATTAAACATTGTTAAACTCCACCTCCAAGCATGAGCTGCATCAAGCCAGGAGAAAGGATGAAAAGTGTCACAGCTTCAAGATACTTCTGGCTGTCCCTCCTCTTCCCCCTCTGTGGCAAACCCCAGCACTGGGGTGGGCAGAGACAGAACAGTGACTGGATCAGTGCCAGATCCCAGCCCAGCTCCTACACTTACCCATTGCATCACAGCTCTAGAAAAAGCCTCAGTTACAGTCAAGCCTGCAAGACATTGTGTCCAAAAAGCCCCACTCAGCAGATCAGATGTCCAGTTGAATTAAATTCCTCACTCTGCACTGCAGCAAAGCAGAAGTGTCTCTGCAGCCACCCCAGCCCAGGTTCCTGTGCAAGCAGCACCTGTACACATCTGCTTTTTTTTTTTTCTCCTCTTCTCCCTCCCTAACTGCAATTAAAGGGAAAAGATGGCAGCAAGATAACTGCTGGGAATTCCTCCTGCTCTACAGGCACAAGACACCACTATAAAGCCATAAAAAAGCAGCTCTATTTGACTATCTCACAGAAAATCCCTCCCTCCTTCCTCAAACCTACCTCTACTGCCCAAGGGGGATTGGGAGTGGGAAGCACGAGGAGAAATGAGCTGCTGGAAGCCAGAGGTGCCTCTGGATGGTTGAGGAGCTCCTGTGATCCCCTGGGGCAGAGTGTCCCTTGCTGTCACCCCAGAACGTGCCAGCACTGCACCCCTGCCACACAGGACCAAAGGAAATGCTTCCCCTGACTCAAAGCCCACAGAGACTTATGGCTTGGCTCATCCCCTCCCAAAATTCACTCTGGAAAGATTTCTTCTTTCTTCTAAAGAAAACATCATGCCAAAGCCTTGTAAAAGCTCACAGGGGTCAGATCCAGGAAAATGTGAAGTTATTCAGTTTTTGATGCCCTGTTGGGCTTTGTCTCTGACAGCTAACACGGAGCTCAGCTGTCATGCAGCGCTTGCACAGCAGAAAATGAACAAGTAAGGTGTTTTTCACTCCCATGCCCTGGGGAAATTGTGCAGCCAAGCACTTCTCCCTGCCCCTGCCAGGGCTACAGGAGGGGCTGGAGCCAGCACCTACTACCAGGCTGGAGCCCTGCCAGGAACACAAATCCTTCCCTCCCCTTTGGTCCGGTCCATTAATGCCTCTGATGGAGCAGAGGAATAGAATTAAGAAACAAGTGGCTGGTTAAAGATAAACCCTGAGAGTGGAGTAATGACAGATCAAAGATTAAGTGAGTCTTTAAAGAAAAAAAAAAAAGAAGCATACGTGCAATCAGCTCCACACAGGTCCTTCTCTTTCCTGTTTCTAGAAATCAAATTCTTTTTGGTATGTGGGAGAGCTCTGAAGGAACAAGGCCAGTTTTCATTATAAAACCATGTTTGTTTGATCAGTGTATTCTTGAGAAGGGTTGTGGAGGGGCTACATCCACAGAGTGAGAGATCTTCGATGCTGTAACATTGCACAGTTAACCTTAAAAAAAGCCACTTAAAGCTTGTCATTTGTAACAGTAAAAGCTTTGAGATACATCCCCTTTTCTTCCTTAAAAGCACACCCTCCTTGGGCATATCAAGCCCATCCACCAGTTCTACACAGGAATAATTTTTTTTCTCTCAAATTTCTGACACCCACTTGCAGATGGAAGCAATTGATGCAAAGCCAGCAGCAGTTCTGGTGGGCAGAGGGGCATCCTGCAGAGACAGGAATGGTCCTGGGAGGCAGACAGGGCAATGGATGCCAGACCAGCTCTGTGTGCACTTCCCAGCACCTGTGATCACTGCAGGGCTTCAGTACAGAGAGGATATGGGCAAATGTGGTGATGCCCATTGCAGGAGTTAATGCTCAAATCCCATGAAGGAGTCAGGAGGTGCCTGTAAAACCCACACCAAAAAATCCTTCCACAAATCTGAACCAGAAAAACGTTGACTGGACCAAGGCTGTGCTAGGGCAGCAGCTTTTCTGAGCCAGTATTAAACCTCCCAAGGTCAGACCCAACACATGACAGCTTTAGGTCCAGGATATCTTCCAAGTATCTGTGCAATATTTCAGTGAATATTTGCTGGCTTCTAGCACAGATCGAGGTGAAAGAGATTTTCTGTCCTGCAAATCAAGACTCCAACACAGGAAAGATCTGGCCCATGTTTCAGTCAGTGGGAAGAGGAATGCAGCTTCCCCGCCCTCTCATCCCTTCTTTAACTACAGCCTCAGGAATTAGCAAACTAAACAGTTCTGCAGAGCAAGCACAGAGCATTATTAAAGACTGCCAAGCAACTGGGCTGGACTGCAGCTCTGTTTGTGGGACCATCTTTGGTGGTACACAAAGGTCAGGGCAGAGCAGAGCCCCAGCTGCCCAGACAATACACCTGACTGCTTATTGGTTTTGACTGCCCACTGAGTTGAGAAATAAGCTAACGGCATTCGTGGCCAGTCTAGCAAAAATAAGCTATTTTCTATCCCCCTGTCCCCTGCAGCTGTGTATTTATCACTGCAGCCCCATTGTCACCTCCTCTGCCCACTGCAAAACCAGCTCCTGCCCAACATCAAAGGACAAGCAGGGCCAGAGAAGATGCTGGCAAAGCCATTTTCTTGGGAGAAGGAGAAATTAAACTAGGGAATCCATCCAATTTTGGTGGGGGTTTCAAGTGAAGGCTTCTTAGTCCAGCATTTTTCAGACCCCAAACCATCACCCTTGCTCAGTTCCAGGTGATGTATGGGTGTGTGCATTCCCTGAGCATCAGAGCAGCACTTTGAAACCATTCCACACAGGGGGAAAAAATAAATCAAAAACTTTGTTCTCAAACTCTCCCACCCAGTCAATCATTCACCACAAACCTGACCAATTCAGGCACATGAATAATTGGAGCAGGTTTCCAGGTTCTCAAAATTATTCCCACTCCAGGCAGTGTTACAGAGCAGCCAGCCTGATCCAGCCAGGTGCTGCTCCATGAGATGTGGTTCAGCGACAAGCCCTCAAAAACTAGCTTTAAATGTGTTCTTTGCACACTAGGGTAAGGGAATGCTGGTTATATTTTCATGGTTACTTTGTACCAAGTTTTGGATACTATTGGAAAGATAAAGTTAGTGTGGACAAGCTCCTGCAAGGAGGGGAAGCACGCACCAATAAAAAATCCCATTTGAAATATTGTATCCTAGAGCAGGAGTGGCAGAAGGATCCCTTACACAGCCACTAACTGCAGTGTGTTTTGAGAGCTACAATAAAGGCTGTTTTCTGATGTTTTTCTCTTAAAACTTGTTTATGACCTTTTAGAGAAAAGTCAAACAAATCACCAAAGCTTGAGGTGCACAGGTGAGCCACCCAGCAAGGTGTGCTCAGGCTTATAGGGCAGATCCCTCAGCTTGGCTGGTTATTATTCATTGGCTGGTTATTATTCATTGGCTGGTTATTATTCATTTCTCCAGCAAACCCCAGATGAGAGGAATGCAGCATCAACCTATTCTGTGCCCTTCATAGAGTCACAGGGTGGTTTGGGTTGGAAGGGACCCTAAAAACCATCAAGCTCTAACCCCTCAACCCCAATAGTTTTAACCTGCACAGAAAACAGGGTGGGGAGAATAAAAGCAAGGCATTTTCCTCATCTGATGGGGTGGATTGGATCAGAGCCCATGCAGCACCCAGTGGTGCTCCCACTGCCACACAGGGCAGTGCCAACGTCTCAGATGGTCACAATTACTCAGGCAGAACTTGTGCTGGGCAGAAAGGTCATGGGGACTTTCAGTTTAAGCGTTCCAAGTGCTCCTTTCCATCACCTCTCCTGCCCACAGCAGCGAGCAGCTCAGCCATGGTCACCCTGGCAAAGAGAGGGCACAGCAGGCACGGCCTCTGCTCACCAGCCTTGGCACAAAACGCCTCAAAGTTTCCACTCTGACAAGAAGTGAAAAATACACCAGTGTGAGGATGGTGAAATACTGGAACAGCATGCACAGGGTAGGGTAGATGCCCTAAACTTGGAAATATTCAAAGCCAGCTTGGGTGAGGCTCTGAGCAATGGGGTCCCTGCACACTGCACAGGGTGGACTGTAAAGATCTCTTCCAAAATAAACCATTCTGTGATTCCACCATCTGCTGCCCAGCTGACAAAGCTAAGCAGCACATCCAGCCTCCAAGAATGAAAAAAAACCCTAAAGATTGGATATTTGTGAGGAACCAGAGGAAAGCATGAGACTAGGAGCCTACAAGGTGGAATGACAACAGAGCCCTGGGAGGATCCCTGCAGAGATAGGGCACATTGGAGCCCCACCTCTGCCATACACACTCTGCATTAAAGATCAGAAGTTAAGAAAGGTGCTTTAAAAAGCTATTTGTCAGCAGAAGCACTGGTATAGCCCAAACACTTCTGAGCTTTCTGAATTTCTGATCTGTTTTCTCAGGACAGTGAACTACCAGCATACAGGAAATAGCTGAATACTGTTAATTACTTAACTGGATTTATCCAGTTTTGCCTTGTTTTTCAGACACCCACACAAGTGTTGTACCTCCTGTGTATTCATATTCTCAGCCAGGTAGCCATTAATAAAGAAAACATATAAACCAGTTAATAGAATCTGCACTAAATCTGTAGATGCCATCAAGATAAAGGAGCATTTTTGTTAAAGTTTGACTTCTTTACTACACAGAAGCAGGTGGGTAATGAAAGGCTTTCAATACACCCCCTGAGCTCTGACAACTAAATTACACACACCCCCATGAGTGTGCAATGGGAAGAGCAAACTGCACAGCTTGAACAAAGCTGGACCCAAAGCTCTTGAAACACAGACTTTAAGTAACAAAATAAAGCTCCTCTGGGGGGACAAGGGAGGAGGATTCACCTTCCTCTCCAAAACTTTTGGTCAAACCTACAGATTTTCTTGTTTCAGTTTCGTTGAGCAGAAGGTGAGGTATTCAAAAAGTAAATTATTCTCAAGGGACCTTCACAGTTTTCATAGAAATTTAAAGCAAGCAGTCTGCTGTGGTGCAAGGCAGACCTAACCCAGGCACAGCTGAGGAGCTCAGGTGGGTCAGAACCTTCAGAAATCTTGTAGGGACTACATGGCCAGACCACTTTTGCCAAAACCTCCATCTCTTTGTCAGTATGGGCAGCACGGCTGATACTCGGAGTATTTTCTTCCTGCACAAGCAGAAAAGATTAGAATCAACAGAATTCAACAACTCAAACAAGTTCTGCTGATCCTCCAATGGCTTCAGGCCAAAATGTCACAGTGCCTCAGTTCTTCATTGGGGCAAACACTGAGGCTTCAGAGCATGAGCTGGAGTTAATGGACCATCAGTGTGGATGGGAATGATAGAGGGGTGCAGCCCAAAGCCTAATCTGAAATCAAAAGCACTTTCAGTCAACCATCAACTTTGGATATGAGGAGAGAACTCACCCATCCAGATGCCTGAATTGTCAAGGTGACCCTTCTTGGGGACTACTCCCATTAAATGATGTCAGGCATGTTTGCCTTCACTCTTCTTCCCATCTTAAAAAACTACAACCCCAGGGAAATGCACTTTTTTTGACTGTCACGAGCACAGTAAAAAACTTCCCACACCAGATGTCAGCAACCTGAATTAAAATCTACCAGTACAGCACAAATTCTTCCTACGGTTAGGAAAATGTTGAGAGGCTGTGGTAAGGCAGAGTCAGAGCCAAGAAAAGGGTTAAGTCCCCAAATCTAGAAAATTGTTAAGACTGCCCTGTATCATTCAACTTTTCAAAAAAAAAAAGAGAAAGGGCAATGCAGAACCTGCATATGTTTTCTACTGAATTATTTGCTAGACTCTGATTAAGTGGGAAAGAATGGCTGTAAACTAATAAAACTTGAGGATTTCTAATTAAACCACAGGCACCATGCCAAGCATTGATGATTTGTTGATGCACCCTGCAATGTCAGGACTCTAAGGACACAACAGGTCATTAAAGTATTAAACAGATGACTTACACCCTTTAATCAGCGCTGGGATGCCAGGTTAGGAAGAGAGAGTAAATTCAAGGGCAGAGTACAACAATTATCACCAGGAAACAAACCCAGCGTTTAGGGAAAGTGGGGAGAAGTTGTTAGCAAGTAGTTATTGCACAAGGAAAGGGCTGGATTGCTGAGCCCCACACCTGGGTCTTTTATGATAGGCATCTGAAATAGCAAGGAAATCATGCAGTATTTGCAATTTTCAGCTCTTTGCCATCAGAAGAAGCACTGCAGCTTCCTCTGCCCGGCACATCTCTGACCCCATCTACAACAGCATCTCGCATCTTTTGTCACCTCTTCACACCTACTGCCAGCTCTGCTCAACTCAGTCAAACTGCAGCTGAGACACAGCAGCCTCTTTTTCCAGAGTGCAGCAGCCAAAAACATCAGCCACGCTTGTGAACAAGGGACTGAAGTAAGGGTGGTGGGAAATGCAGAACCTTAAACGCAGTTTTCAGCTCCTTTAACGTCAGCACTTGCCTCTGACTCGAGCCTCCTCTCCAGGGAAAAAATCTTCAGTGATTGTAAACTCCCCCTCCAAACGAGCAGCTCAGCAAAGGGCATTTAGTCGGAGGTTTCACAGAAAAACTAGAAGCAGCTCCAGAAGAAAGGAGGTCCACAAGCTGCAAAGAGCCTCAGATATATTGCTCAGTGCAAGCCTCACAAGGCAGCTATTTGGCACTTCCCCCAGACGTACAGATATTTATAGGAAAATAAAAGTGCTCATCTAAGTGAGTAGTGGAAAGAGTCATGTATGGCATTTTCATCGTGTTTTCACCCTGCACAGCCCCTCTCCGGAGTCTGGGGATCCAAAAAAAGGCAAGAGAAATAATTTAAAACACAATAGAGATCCCCAGTTTGCCCTGAAGGCTCTGCTGATGAACTATTAAAAACCTTTTTCTAGCCAAACAAGGCACTTGGAGAATGGAGCAGATTCCCCACCACATTGTTCCATAAGACAGCACTGAAATTTAACCAGTGTCTGTTACAGCTGAAAATACAGCAGTCACCGAAAAAGTGATTTAATGTGCCTATTAAAGAGAAAGGCTGTAATTGGATGCAGTCCTCAGCTTGACTTCTGAACGTCCCTGAAAAAATACCCCCATCAGCTTTAAAAACCTCCAAGATTTTATGCGTAAAGAAGAGCATTTAGCTCTGAAAACACAGCAGTTTGTGCTGGTAAAGGATGCCAGCAGCAAGTCCTCAATGAGCAAAGCTCAGGAGAAACTTAAGTGCAGCCTAAACCCAGCAGTGATAAGCAGTGCTTCTGTCACATTATTTTACTATATGCAAAAGCAATTTCAACTCTTTTGGAAAATAAAAGAGCACAGGACTTTTCTTAGTAAGTCTAAGTGGCTTCTCATTAGCCTGTCCGTGTCTCCATCCTCACAGCCTGACAGAGAAAGCAGCACTGAATCTGGGAACATTCTCCAAATAACTGATTAAACAATGTATTTAATGTCTTCTGCAATGGAATTTTTTTACATAGCTGACATTCTGCACAGTGTATTCATCTTTGCACAAATGATCTTACTGGGAAAGCAGCTCAGCAGAGATACCCCACTTCATTTACAGCAATTTTGGATGTGGCAGAGCAGTCTGCTTAAAATCCAGAATGCCCAATAATAAGCTACCACTTGTAAGCACGGCAAAAGTAAAGGAAGTGACTTCAAATTTAAAATATTTGTGTTTATATTTTTTGTTTTAATGGCAAAGCTGCCACCTGTCAGTTCCCGAGGTTACTGCATCAGCCCTGAGCCCAGCTCTGCTCAGCTGAGTCCAGCTCAGAGCTGCACAAAAAGTAAAGCCCCATCCGAGCTGGCGTGACAACATTTACCACGGGCAGGGTGCACAAATACACAAACAGACAACCCAGAGCCTGGTGTGGAAAGGAGCCAGGGGAGGGGAGAGGATGGAACAAGTTCTGCAATCACTTAGCCCAGAGAAGATACCCCTGGAAGATCCAGCTGCAGTTTAATTAGTCACAGCACTGCTTATCAAGCAGCATCTCAGGCAGAGCATGTGGCATCAGCACGGCAGAGTCTGGCCAGCATCCACAGAGCTCTTGGGCCACACAGCCTCACTGAACATCGCGTTTAGCCCGGGCTGAGTCATCCCAAGTGCGCTCTGAGGACTCTTCTCGCTGCCTTCACCCAAAACAGCAAAGGCAGCCCACATTTCAAATGAGAAATCTGGTTGAAACAAATCAGGTTCCTCACTTAAAATACCTAAACTTTGAAATCTTTGCTGTCATTTGAGATAAACTACCCTGAATCTGCAATTCCTTGGGCTGTTCTGGAAATCTCCCCTCCTTGGTTTTGAGGATGAAAGCTAGAGGCAATCCTGAATGGGTTAGATGCATGAACCAGATATCCCCTATCTAAAGGGAATTCCCCTTTCACTCTGCCATCCTCCAAAAATGCTAGTTTTTCTTCTCAAACTGTCTAATTGCTCAGCACACTTAGGTCACACCTGCAGCCATTGTTCCAAATGCTATTTAATACCTGACTTTACAGGCTTGTAAGATCTTTCAGTTTGTCCACTCCTCTTTCCTATAAGTTTTTCATTGGAGTAAAAACTCCTCCCTACAAAACTTGTTTTTCATAATGGTTGAGAGAGAAGACAACACTGTCCTGTAAAAGTATTGAAGAGCTCTGCCATGACACAGTAATGCTCAGGGGAGTGTAATAAGGACAGCTGAGGAAGGAACACACCATTTTCCTTGTTTGAATAAAAAAAACACAACAGAAAAAGCAATAATTAGGTCACCAAGTAGCACTACTTGCAGAAGGGAAAAAAACCACTGAGGAAAAGGATTGCCTCCTTGTTCAAATGTTTATTATTCAAAACATGCAGTGGGGTCTTAAAAACTGAGTTAAAAGTAGTTAGAAAAGTGTTACAGCAAGGCTGGGAAGCCCAGGAGTTCAGTGTAGGGTAAAGGCAGCTCCTGAAATACACCCTGCCCTGCAAGGGGAGACTCCTGCACTGTGGCCCTCAACAAATCACTGGAGCTCAGCCCATGCCGCCAGCTTCCAAAACACAACAACAAACCAAAAACCAAATCAATTCTTCTGCAACAGCTCTGTTTATAAAACATGTCCTTAAAAGCACACGAAACTCACAGCCAGCCACTTTCCCACTCACTCACTCACTCTGCCATCTGTTACATCCAATACAGGAGGTGGGAGTCTGACAATACCCCAGAACTCACCAGAAGCTGTGTGCAAGTCAGCTGCTATTCCTTTGCTCATCAATTCGTACTGGAAGCCTGTAATCTTCCTGCTAATGTCCTGCTGAGGAGTGGCCTCCACAAACAGCCCCCCCTGGTCGTAGCCAAAGCAATAAACTCTGCTGGGGCTGCGCTCTCCATCTCGCACCAAGAGTTTCAGTTCTCCAGTTTTTTCCAAATAAATATTTGCTCCTGCAGAGTCTTTGAAGGGCTTTATGCAAACAGTCAAGTGTTTGTAAGAGGCAGGTGAGATATTGGGTCGCAGGTTGACTATGAGTGCTCCTGTGGGGTACATCCACTCGATGGAGCCCTCGGAGCAGCGGAGGTAGACCTGTTCAACATCCTTCCTGTGAGACTCGTGGGTTAAACCACTGCAGGAAGAAAGAAAGAAAGAAAGAGGAGGTTAGAGAAATGACACGGCTAACAATGGGAATGTCAAACCTTTCAAAACACGCAGCAAAAAAATGCAGGAAGCCCAGGACATCGCTGGGTGTTGGCTCATCCAGCTCAGCAGTGCAGGTCTCTTGCAACATTTCAACCTTAATATTATAGGACAATTTTAAATCATCCCCCAGAAGAAAATGTCAAACCACTAGTAATAGGCTTCAAAATTAAATAGGATATAAGCACATGATCAAAAGTAATTCAATTACTACAGGCTCAGGTACTGCCCACCAGCTGAGCTGTGCATACTGAGTGAAACACGTAGGCTCTAACTCCCTTCCTGGTGGCTCAATCCACCATGTTCTCCAGCTTCACAGATCAGACTCCACCTTTTTCCAGGTACTTTGTTCCCCTTCCAAGTCTATATTCCCAATGGATCTGAAACTGGGAGGGGTGCCAAGCTCACCCTGTAAATTGCAGCAAAAGCAATGCTCCACGTGCTACCCATACCCTGTAGCCCAGCTGGGCAGCCCCAGTCTCCACCCTGGGAGGTAGAAAGAGGAGAGGAGACACCTCTGTCCCTTGTCACAGCTGGGGAAGCACTGAATGTGCTGCTTTCTGGTAGGAACTTGTTCCTCCCCTGCTACCCAGTATGAGGTTTAAGCTCAGTTTGTCATTTTCACTGATGGGCTACAAGCAGACACAGAGCTGTGTTCAGCAAGAAAGAGAACACGTGGCCATTTACCATGGCCAAAAATGAACAGCCCAACAACCATTTCACAAGGACCACAGGGATGGCATAGGAGAGCACAACAGCATCCCAGGGCCAGCTGCTAAGCAGGATGAGTAGTAAATCCCCGTGGCTTGTTTGCCCGCAGCCTAAGTGAGGGCAGCTCTGAACAACCCCTGCTGCCCATCAGTGATGCTGGATCAAGCCCACCAGCTCTCTGCCAGAGTGACTCAAAGCCCTAAGACAACCCTGCACAGGGCAGGCACTGCAGCTGGAGGAACAAGCTGTGGGAAGCCTGATTTATTGGCTGCAGTATTTGGGTTATTAGGGAAAAATCCTTTGGGCCCAGTCTCCGTCCTGTCACAAACCTATTAAGTGAGTATGAGTAAATCACTTCACCACCAAGCTTGTTTCTCCTCCCATGCTCTGAGCACCTTGTTCTCAAACACCTTTTATCCTGTGCCTGTAGAGGACAACCCAAAACCAGACTCCTTGTCACCTCATGGATCTGCTTTGCAGGATTTTAGGGAAGCTTCACAACATTCCCACTTGTAGGCAGATGAATCAAGATGATAAAAAAAATAATTTAAAAGGTTTAAGTCTGAGGTTACACAGGAAATCTGTGGCAAAAACATATTTTAATGTAGTGCAAGTGATGATATCAAGTCCTGGTTCCTCAGCAGAAACCTCCAAATGCACAGTTCCCCATCCCAAAGACATATTTGGGTACTGAGCAGGGTCTAAATTCAAGTCAGCACTTAGAAAGTAACTACAAGCAATGTGTAAAAGGGAAAAAATCCCAAACCATATGGTTTGCATTTACTGTTGACGTGACTCATTATTGTGAGTGTCAGTGTGACCTACTTGATAGAGGTTACACGAGGAAGCTCAGAAAGAAAAAAAGTCATATTTAATAACAATAGAGCCTCCAAACATGTGCTTTTGAAGAATCTTGAAAGCCACATCAAGAACACAGATGAAGAGGAAAGAGGGACAAGCTTTTAACCTTTAGACTCTTGCCCTCAAATTCAGTAGTACTTAACACATTCAGGAAACTTTACTTGCAAAGGGATATTTCAAGTTGACTGTAAATCCACATCTGGTCCACAAAATCAGTTTTCACCACAGCACACACATGATGCCACTCAACAGAAAACACAGAAGTCTGTTTATGTGCAAGCTGTCAATAAACAAAATTAAACAGTGTAAAAGTTATCCTTCAGCAAAGGGGCAGAAAGTTATCCTCACACATCACTTGTCCCTACTCAAGACAGCAAAACAAGCTGCAGAGGTTTTGCAGGACTTATACTGGCACATTCCAGCCCGAGTGCTTAAACAGAAGGAAGACACCAGGGGCAAAACTCTGAACTCATGCAGTGAAACTTCTGTTGCAAGTGATCCCAACAACACTGAGGCAGTGAATTTCTGCCAGAGGAAAAAAAAAAAAAAAAAAAGAGCTACATTAATTTTGTTCAAACATTCACGGTGTTCAAACGAAAACAGGGTGGACTCTGAAATTATCTTCTGAAAGCCAATTATATCCCACAGGCAAGAGTGATGCCATTAGACAGATACATCAAGCACGAGTACCTGCACACATTAAGCCTTATAATAAAGGATGACTCAAAAGTTAAGCAGATTTCAAAATACATGTTCACATTATTTAACAGCAACCATCATCATCCAGTAAAACCTGTCACTTTGCTTGCAGTCAGGATGACTTGTCCTCACACTGAGACTGTTTAACACCAGGTTCAGCTCTCACCCATCACACACACCAGGTCCACACAGTAATGGAGACCCAGGAGCCTTTTTATTCTCCAAACTCATTGGAGTTTTGGTTTTTTGACTATATGGTGAGGACCTAGGGCAGGTGTTTCATGGTTGCAGTGATGGATGAGCCATCCACCCATTTTAAATGTGTGCTCTTTATTGGGACTCACTTCTATAACAAGCTACTTCTGCAGCTACTTCCTCATAGCAATCCTGAATCACTGCATCTGTCTCCTTGCTCTTCTCCCTTTCTGGCTTCAGCCATCCCCTTATGTTTGCCCTGAAAAACCTGTTGCAGTATCACTGCAGTGAGCTGCTATGCTGCAATGTGGAACAGGTGCTATTTAAAGAAAAAGGGAGCCAGAAGAATATTCACACTATCTACTTCAGTTATTTATTTATTCCATTAAAGATGTGCTGAAGAGCCCCACAAGCACCCATGTCCTCCCTGCACCCTGCAATGAACACAGGGAACTTTTGCTCCTAAATTGGAGAATTTAATCAGAGATGACAGTCTAGAGAAAATTAAGAATTCCTCAGAGCATCCACCATACCACAAGCAAGACTGATGGACAAAAGTAGCCACATAAGAGCTGAATTCTCTGTCCTACACTCAAACATGCCAGCCCAGCATATTCTCTCAGCCTGTCACTGAAGCACTTTTGCCCAAAGCATCACGAGGTCATTGCAGCACAAAAACCTGAACTTACAGCAAAAGTAATGACTGGACACATCACAGTGAAGTTTCTGCTTTCTCCTGGACAAAGCTTTCCTGGAAGCTCTCTGACAAGCTATTTATTAAGATGCTATTATGGCTTGTACTTAAATTGCAGGTGTCAAGCTGTGCATTGCATCAGATTTCCCTGGAAGCATCAGGGATTTCCAGAGGAATCCTAGTGAAGCTCTTCATCCTGCTCAGGGCTATAAGCTCATCACTTCTCTGCAAGCTAACAGGGGAAAAAAACACATCTAGAATGTTTTGTTTTTAAGACTGTTGCTTTAACATAGACATGTATATTAAGGTGAGAAAACACTTTCAGGTTTACTACAGAAGATGATGTGACTCCCAAATCCACCAACACAAGCCAACCTATGACTCCACTGTAGGGAAAAATTATGTCTGACATTAAAGTTCATAACTTTTCCTAACAGTCAAGATAAAAATCATCACATGACTTCAAAATATTATATTTTGCATTTAAAAAAAAGTTCTTTCTAACCCATATAACTCTTAGTATTCACACTGAAATATTTAATTAGTGATATTTACTGGTGCATCAAATTACTTTCTTTCCTTCTCAAGTGCTGTGTTTTTAGGAAAAGTCAGATGATATTGAGTGGCCTTAAGACTGCCAGCATTTCTGACAACACCTGTTTGCCACCAGTAAGGCCTAAGTCAGCTTGGGTTACTTTATCCCCTCCTAAAACTCCAGCCCACCTGAACTCTGGAACTCTCTCACAAGTGAAACCACCCAGACTAAACTTTGCTCTTCCTTCCCTGCTCATCCAACAGCTTCATCAAAAAGCTGTCACCTCTTTGGCTCACCAGAACAACAACAGGTGAGTAAATCCAGGCTGGCATCTCCAGGCTCAATCCAAACTCAGTTACAAGATTTCACTTCCCCCCTCCCCAGGCATCACCCCCTTCGCTGATACTCAAGGCATTGCTTATTCCAACCCTGCTCAGGTGACATGAGGGAACACTGCTTGCTCTAAGAAAACAGGACAAAAACAACAGCAAAACAGGACAGAATTGCAGGGGTTTGTCACCATTCTTTTAACATACTTGCTGCAGTAGCAGGTGGTAAGGTCTAGCTAAGTAGTGCATCTGGGATGCCTCAGTACAGCATTTTCTGGGGTTTTTTTTTTGTTTGTTCATTTGAGGGATGTTTAGTTTTTGGGGTTTTGTGTGTGTGTGTGTGTGTAAAGAAAAATGACAAACTAGAAGTTTGTCAGAGGTTTGATCCTTATCAAGCAGACTCATCCTCAAGTGGATTCACTGCTATTAACTATGCATCAATTATACAAAAAATGAAAAAAAAAAGTTAATACGAAGCACCACGTTTCAGACAGTAAGAGATAAAAAAATCATGATGCTGAAAGTCAATCCAATTGTTTCCCCACTTTGAATTCTCTCTACTCCAAAACATCCCATTGATATAGGCCGGCCAAACTTTTAAGTTAGAGAAAGTCAGATCTGAAGAGTGTATTAGAGTTAGGAACTACTTTACTCTCTAAGTTAAGTCTGACCCAGCAACACCTGCTAGTTGAGCAGAGCTGCTTTTTTAAACCTATGAAGAGGAGAGAAGGTCACAGACACAACCACACGCGTTAAACGTATTACAAGCAATTAAAGGAAAGATAATTTGGGAGATAAACACTTGAGAACTGGAGAGGTTTCTCAACCGGTGCAATTAGAATAAATCAGCAGCGCGGCCGCTGCGCCAGCCCCCGCTCCCGGAGCTCATCACCATCATCATCATCATCATCATCTCCGCGGGACGAGGGAGCGGGGAGTGACCCCGGGGCTGAGCGCCAAGTGCGGGAGCGCAGAGAGGGGAAGGGAAGGGAAGGGGAAGGGAAGGGAAGGGAAGGGAAGGGAAGGGAAGGGAAGGGAGCAGACAGGAGCCAGCGAGAACCCCGGGGAGGGACGCGCTGGCTGCGGCGGGAGCGCTCCGCAGGTGCAGCGCATCCAGCGCCGCTCCGAGCCGGGGCCGCCGCGCTGTTCCCCGAGCGCGGCCGCCGCCTCCGCGGAGCGCTGAGATGGTCGCGGGGAGAAACTTCTCCGCGGCGGACTTGGCACCGCCCTCCCTCTCCCAGCCCCCCGAACAGCGCCGAGGGGAGCCCAGCCCGCCCCGGCCCCTCAACCCCGCCAAAGGGAGCCCAGCTCGCCCCGGCCCCTCCATCCATCCCTGCCCGGGGGCCGCTGCCCGGCGTCTCTTCGCGGTGAGCCCGCCGGGAGGGAGGGAGGCAGAACCGCCCCCGACCCCGGCTCTCCGCCGTTCCGTTCGCGGGCTGGGCAGCACAGCGGGAAAGTCTCCCTTTTGTGCTCGGCATCAGCATCTTCCCCCGGCGGGACGGCGATGGACGTGGCAGTCCCCGCTCCCCCCGGCCCGGGCGGGATGCCCCTCACCTCCCCTTCCAGTTGCACAGGTCGCTGGAGTACTGAGCCGCGGCGCCGCCGCCCAGCAGCAGCCGCAGCCCCAGGAGCAGCGGCAGCAGCCCGGAGACCGGGGCGCTCCGCATGGTCCCCCGGGCCGGTGCGAACGCGGTGCAGGCGGCGAGGAGCGATGTGCAGGCACCGGGGCTCGCCTACATGGTGGGGGGAGCTTGGCAGGGCGGCGCGGCTACCCCATCCCCGGCTCCGGCATCCCGGCTCGGCGCGGCGCCGCTCGGCTCTGCCGCTCGCACCCGCTGGCTGCGGGCTCCCAGCTGAGGGGCGGGAGCGGCTCGACCGAGGGCCGGCTCCTCCTCCCCCTTCCCCCTCCCGCCGCTCCTCCTCCGGCAAGGCCGGCACTTGCTGCGCCGGCAAAACGCGGCGCCGGATCGGGAACAGCGGCCGCCCGCGGCTACGGCCGGTCCCGGGCTCCGCCGCTGCCCGAGCCCCCTTGGCAGAGGTCCCGGGCCGCGGTGAGAGCTCCGCTCCTGCCCCGCCCTGCTTGGGCTCCCCCAAGCTGCCCGGGTAGGAAGGGGTGATGACGAGCAGGAGCGAAGGGTTTCGTTTGGCTGGGAGAGTTACTGAGATGCGCTCTCTGCGCTGGGGCGGCCCGCAGTGACCCGCAGTCTGTCCCCGGGGGTGCCCCCAGTGACCCGCAGTGACCCGCAGTCTGTCCCGGGGGTGCCCCCAGTACCCGCAGTCTGTCCCGGGGTGCAGCCCCGGTGCCCGCAGTGCCCCGCAGTCTGTCCCGGGGGTGCAGCCCCGTGCCCGCCCTGCACTCGCTGCAGCAGGTGACTCAGCGTGCAGTAGGATCTCCACCAAGGCGCGGCTCCTGGTAGATGAAGGCTGACGATTTTGCTGCAACTTTCTTGTGTCTCCACTTACCAGGAAGCACTTGGGACTCGATGTTATTTGTGTTACTCTTCACCACTTAATGACCACTCGGGATAACTCCTTGTGTTGTTTAATGTCCCGGGTTATTCCGCTGTTGACTTCAGATACTTAGCCCTTAGTGACAGAGACCCTTAGAAGCCTTCCAGGACGTGAGGGAAGTGCAGGGGGTGAATCAGCCTAAAGCCCAAACTACCCGGGCCAAGATAAATGGGGGAAAAAAAACCACGGATGGGTGTAGAAGGAAAATGATCCAGCTGCACACACACTGTGCTCTGACATGCCAGGTGCCACATAATTTCTTTCAAAGAAGCAACAACGGGGTTGAGATTGATACTGTACATCCACAGATAGAAGAGGGCTTGAAATATTTCCAGATCAGCGAGTTTCTTAGTCTCCTGTTGCTCTTTCAAGAGTCTGCCATGCAGCTTTATGAAGGGCACTGATTTTGCTCGGTGAGAGTTCATGAATGGGCATTAAACATTTACACCCTGTTCACAGTTTGGTGTGTTAGCCTCCTTAGTACCTGTTAAAACACTTTGCAAAGTGCCCTGGTGCCTCTGAGAGCATCCAGTGGCTGAAGCAGGATATTCCAGCTCCGAAAGCTTCCTGCCTGCTGCTGCACAGAGGATTAAATCCTTTGCAATGTATCCCTTTCCATTTGCGGGTTTAGCTTTTCATGTCCTTTTTGTTTGGTAAATTACAGGTACTGTGTTCTGTTGATTATGAAGTATTAACATAATTACAGTAATTCTGCCCAATGATGCAATGCATGTAAACATGTAATTAGCACGGAGGGACAACACTGAGCAAAGTGATGACAGCATGCAATAATGCAAAATGCCTTTTTCTCCCAGTCATGGGCAGTGATGCAGGCTTTAGAGCTCAGTGCCTTGATTATTTCTTTAGAAGGAGGTTTTGTTAGAATGTTTTGCTTCCTTCCCTCACACTGGAAAGAAAAGCATGCAGAGAAAACACCATATTGCTTTATTCCTCAGAGTGTTTATGTGTGCAACCCCCTGCACACCCCCAACCTACTGTATCTGATTTCCTTTGCAATATTCGAACTCCCTGCATTTGATAAAACAAACAAGTGCCCAGGCAGCTCACATTACTCTCTGGAACTTTTGAAACTGCCTGAAAACTGTGAACTTTTAAGATAGGGAACAGAGTGTGCTATTTTGCAGTGGCTACTACCTCTGGCTTTTATTCCCCCCTCCTTTTAACTCAGAAAAAGCGGTGGCATTTAGTTCTCGGGAACCAGAAAAGCAATAGCAACATGGGGACTTTGAAAGCCCCTCCTGTCCTCCACGCCTTCCTGATGCTGACACAGTTTTCATCCTCCCCAAGCTGCTGAGCCTTACAAGTGAGCAAAGCCGGGGCTGGTGGCTGCAGAGCCAAGGGCTGTGGGTGCAGAGCCAGGGATCGTGGCTGGGGAGCAAAGCGCAGGTTAAGCCTCCCCCAGTTCAAAAGTGAGGGGCAGCAGGAGATAGGGAACCTCTGCAGCGAAGGGGGCTGCTTGCTTTGCTCATTTGCATCTCAATCCCTACAATGCTCTTCCGGCTACTCACAGCTATTCCATAGTAGTGCTCTTGGCTGAGATCTGGGAACACGCTCAAAGGGTGAGGCAGCTTTTGGATGCACTGAGCTGTTTTCTGTTTGAGCTGTGAAAAGCAAACATCTTTTCAAGAGAGAACATTCTGAACAGTAATTTTTTTTTCTTTTTCATTTACGATTCAGAAAGAGCAGAACTTCACTGAAATCATGGGAGGAAAATATTGTATAATGTCGAATGGAAATATAAATCTTCTGCAGCAAAGGCTTCACACTCCTCTGAAAACAGAAGTCACTGAGTAACTACTCTGACCTAATGTGGCAGGACTGGAGATACAGGTTCTGGAAGCAGCTCCTTACACTCAAACACTTGAACCCCAATAAAGCTCCACTGCTTTCCTCAAGGAGCAACTCAAAGATGAGACTCTACACAGTCACTTCAGACACTTCCTTCTAAATTCACTTTAAATATTTGCTTGTCAGGGCTACCGACCCAGGCACAAACAGCAGCAATTTTAAAGGACTTTTAAGGATTTTAAAGAGCAGGGGGAGAACCTGTTAAAGGAGAGATGACTCATTTTCCTCAGTACTCAAAAGTACAGATTTGAGGAAAGCAAAATCAAGGAGTGATTACAGATGGGCTCAAGCTCAGGTCTGGATTCAAATTTTCTTCAAGGCATGGCTGTGTTTACATTATTAGGGACAAACCCCCCTGCCAATTTGGGACCCTGCTGGAAGGCACAGGAAGGGCATTTTCAGATGCTGCATTTGGGGTTAAGCACATCTCAGCTGAACATTCAAAGCTGCTTTAAACACTGTGGCAGAGCTAATCTGTTGAAAGGTCTCACTCAGCCTTGCTGTCCCCAAGGGAATATATTTGGGAGAACTGTGAGCTCCTGTGAGCTGTGCTGGTCACTGCCCAGCCATGTGCTGGTTTCACTACGTGTCCCTGTTTTGCAATTTCCAGGCAGCCCCCTCTCAGCTGATTTATTGTCACGCTACTCAGTTTGCAGGAGGGGAATCAGGTCCTGTGGTTACAGAGCAGACCCAAGGGCTGGTGCCTGGTGTGCAGCCCCTCGCTGCCTGCCAGCAAGGGAAATCTGAAACTTTGAAGGAGGAGGGGGAAGGAGGAGAAGCAGGGTATTTTCTGGGAAGGCAAAGCCATAGCTAAATAGCATGCATGGCAAAGCAGGAGGGAAAGAGAGCGGTCTAAGAATTCAAACAAGCCACAGAGAGGACAATAGACAATGAATACAGGAGCGATAGGAAATAAATAGAATTTGTAAGGTAAATCCAGTGGACAGACAGGAGTGAGCAGAGTAACAAAACAGAGAGAGGTTCAGCAGCTGAATGGACAGTGGGAAACCTTTGTGTGTGGTGAGGGGGGACCGTGTTACTTGCTCTCATGAAATTAAAATCAGTGAAGAAAATACACTCATCCATAATTGCACCCTCCTGCTCATTCCTGCCTGCTTCTGTAGCCTTAATATCCGAGCACAATTCCTACTAAGCCTAAACCACTACATCACATCTTGCTTTTCTTGTTTTGTTTTGAAGGGAAAAGTTTTGGCCTTTGGAATGCAACTGAAAACAACAGACATTTAAAGAAAAATAAGTAAATCTTCCCTAAAAGAAGCTGCTGTTAGGGCATGCCTGAAATCCAGCTGCAGGACAGCAGCATTTCTGATTAAATAATGTTAATTTAAAGATTGCATTTTAAAGAGTGAGGCAGCATTAAAGAAGAGTTGGAGAGGGGGTGGGGAGCAGGGCTGCCCCTCTGCCTTGGACACACACAGGCAGCTCTGACACAAACAGCTCCCCCTGAACTGGCAGCTCCTGCTGCACGCACACCCAGCTTCCTCCTCTGGATGTTTGCATTGGGATCCCAACCAGCTCCCACCCAAACCAATGGATTTTGCTGTAGGCATGAAAGAGAGATACTTTATTGTCAGATACCTACTTAATTATTGTCAGGTACTTAATTGTCAGATAAACAAAAAAAAAACACCTTGGGAATAATTAAAAAAAATCATTATACAATGCAAACAGCAAAATAAATTCAAAAAAAAAAAAAGGCCCAGAAAAAGAGATGCCCAGACTTGTGCTGTGGATGTGGCCAAACCAGTAGGTGTACCTAGAGTTACACCTATGGGTAACACTCTCTGCACAGCACTGTGCAAACAGGGATGATCACTGCAGGCAGGGATGTTCACTTCCCAAGAATACTTCACCATTTGAGGTGAATCAGTAGTGTGGCCAATTGTAACTTCTATTTTTTAATAAAATAATACATTTCCCTTTCTCTTCAAGGCCTTTATTTTGATCTCCCGGGTATGAAGCAGGGTAGCACACAGGACTGACACCAGCCTTTGAGCAGGGAGGTCAGGTGTGCTGCCCTGCCCTGTGCCCCAGGGCAAAGCCCCTCTGCAGGATGGGGTAACTCAGCCCAGCCCAGGCCATCCCTGCCTCTCCATGCTGGCTGCAGAGCAGCACTGCACTCCTGGCTACACCACTCCTGATTTAAATACCTCAGCCAGGCAAAATACATCCACTGGGGAGGCTGAGCAAGGCATATTTTTGGCCAAAAGGTCTAAGGTGGAGTAAAGATTAAACCCAGGTTTTGGGATAGTGCTAAACCCAAGCTTTGTGATATTAAGGACCAGTCTCCCAAATCACACAGCTTGGTTTGGATCAAGCCACGGGCCACAGCATCATGGTAGCAATGGTTTGGGGGCTTTTCTCTCACCATTTCCCCACTCCCAACACCTTGAACTGTTAAGCAACCCAGCCTGTGCAGACAGGAATTTGCATTTTACTCTTTGCACATCAAACTCAAAAGCAATGAAGGGAATGATGTCTGGACCCAAGCAGCCTATTGAGAGGATCAAAAAGGTAACACAAGGAACAAAAGATGGCTCAGAAACAGCTCATTCCCATCCCACACTGCAAGGCTGGGACTGGGGACCCAGGCAGAGGATTTAGTGCCTAAGCCCAGAGACCCCTCTGGGGTGCAGGCAGCAACTCCTGCTTGCATGCCTGAGTCTGGGTAAAGCTGAAGCCAAAACCAAAAACCTCTGAAGAGGCCTCAGCATATTGTTGTTTTGGGGATAGCCCCGTGCATTTCATCCACAAGCATTAGTGTTTTCTTTTCATTTCACAATAACCTAGGTATTTAAAATGTCTGCCAAGAAGTACTCAGAAAACAGTATTTAGTCTGAGGGCTCTTCAAGAGGACCAGTTGTTTGTTTCTACCACTTAATAAACATTAATTTCCTGTTTTAGAAAACATAATTTATGCCACTGGTGAAGCTGATATTAATCATGATGCATATCTCTTGGCTGGCTTAATTTTTCATTTTCTTCAGCTCCTCCAGCCTGCCTCCACTCTGCAACCTGTAGACTCAGCCTGTGCAATCAGTTTATCAAAAGCATTCAACAATTTTCAGTACATGGAGAGAGAATATGACAGCAGAGGACACAGGTCCAAATCCATCAGCAGTCACTTCTCTCAATAAAAACAAAGCTGAAGAGAATACTTGTAACACTGATCAGAAAACAGGAATATATTTTCCTTTCTACTTCAGAATTTGGACAAAACTGGTGCAAGTTACACTAAACAAATCCAGTCCCTGCCAGGATAAACAAACATTTCTGCAGTGTTGCTTGCTACATGCCTGTCAAGAAATAGACACTGACATGCATTTTAATGCAACTCTCCTACAAATTGTGAAAAAATAACTGTGCACTGGGTATTCATTGCTAGGTTACCAGAAGGAGAGAGGATAGTTTGCAGATTTGATGAAGTAGCAAGGTAAATAATTCAACTTAATAATTTTCAAATTTCACACTTAATTTTCAACAGCAGGTCTTTTCAGAGACCAGATCCACCTCAGATCTGATGACAGGGATTTTTTTAGAGCTGACAAGATCCCATGAGGCAGATTTGGTCCATGGAGTAGTTTTTGCAAGCCAAATTTCAGCCTAAACTCAATGACAGTTTTTGTAGGAAAAGGGCAGCGAGGTTTGTCCAGTTGTTATTAACAGCACAAGCATTTTCATTCCTTCTTAAATTCAATCACCCACTAAATGAGTGATGTCTTACCAAATATTGCAGCATTAACAGAGAAAAAAATGCTAAGAGCTCTGTGTAGGTACCCTGTCTGTCTGTCTGTCTGTCTGCACAGACAGCAGCATTCTGGGAGGAACAGCACTAACTCTGCTTAAAGCAGATCAGGGATTGTGTAACTAATCCATAAATTCTGACATTATTACATATTTGCTTAAGGAAAAACAATGGATCTGTGCTGCTCCACAAGCAGGGTCCTTTGTGCTGCTTTGAGGCAGTATTTGCAGGGCAGATGTATCTGCAGGGGATAAAGGGCCCTGCTTCACCTCCTCCCTTTTAGCACCACAAGCAAGAAAACTCCTCAAAAGAAACCCAAAGCTCAAATGAGACTGTCAGTTTTGCAAACTCTGCTGAAAGAGACTCTAAGTTATTTCCTTTTTCTTTGGTTCAAAGCATGTGTTGACTATCATGGCTTTATTAGGTCAGATTACACTCTCATTTAGGTGCCAACAAATCTGACCAGAGATGCTCCCCTGATTAAAGTAGTGGACTGAGGAAAAGGAAAATTAAGTTCTCTGTCAAAGTCCTCTCTCAGTTCCTTGCATGACCTTGCATGCTGAAAATAATTTGTCTATATTACAATGCTGAATTTAGTTGATGAGGAGCTCTGAAAATCCATTGACACAAATTCATGGTACTCTGCCAATTTACTGTCGTGAGATCAGTGACAAAAACAAAGCAACATGAAAGCCTGAAGGTGTGGTAAGAGATCTAAAATGATCCAACAAAACTAACAGTAAGGACTAGAAAATCAGGAAGTGCTTTTACTCAGAAACTCCATCAAGCCAGAATAGATTCAAATATTTTTAGAAGATGCCATGGTCGCCCAAACTCTTTTATTTTTTTTTTTAATGCTTTTAAAAGAAGTCCTTGAAGCAGTACCTAAGTATCAAATCTGGATTCTGCTATCTTGGTCATATATTTGTCTATATATCTTCTGCTTTCTCATGCAGAATTCTGACTGAAAATCCAATTGAATTCATTCAAGAGTAAAATGACCAGTGTAAATCTTTGAAGGAAAGGGAGTCCTCCCAACTGCTGAATCTTGTGCTCCCAGGAAGAACTGGAGGAGGTCTCTTGTAACATGTCAGATTTTCTCATTCTCTCTCATGCTGGCATGTCTGGTTGGGCCTTATGTAGACCCAAATGCTTGAATGAACATGAAAATCTGACAGTCTGTACTTCCCTGACACAACTGTCCTGCACTACCTGGCATGTGACCCAAGCAGATTCCTGGAGATCTCATTCATATTTAGATCAGATCCTGGTTTGAAATTATCACTCATTTGGACTGAAAGAATGAGATTATTTTCTTCCATACTGGAAGACATATCTCTTTCCCATTTATAGTCACATTTTTTTCTATGCTGGACCATTTCAAGGAAAAAAAAAAGAAAAAACAAAAAGTAGAACTAACCCACATGGTTGATGATCTATTTATCTCTGGTTCTATTTCATTTCATGCCTCTCTCACTTCACAGCACTACAACCTTTTTGAATTGCCCTGTGTGATATCCACTCCTCCTTGTTGACCATTGCTCACTCATTCATTGCTTGTTGGATCAGCTGGGCACTTGCACAATCAAGGCTTTGTTATGTTTTCAGACAGGCTGCAGGTCACAATATTGAAGCAGCACAAGGACTGTTTCCTCTCCTGGTATTCTTCTTCTCTGTTTTTTTAGGAAGACACTATCCTAAACACACGAAAAAGAATATAAAGTAGTTATGACAATAAATACTACAACATCTCCCATTTAATTTGCTATACAATGTCTGATTTTCCTTTGTCATAAGAGAGTGAAATATTCAAAAGTCTGAAGAGTTTTTGTAAGTCGGTCAACTGAGAAACAGGAATTTCCTTCTTTGAAAAGTGCAGCAGAGCTCAGGTTTATTTAATCATCAGTGGATGATAGCTGGGGATACACAGTTACTGGGGACCCTGGAAGAGCTGCTCTCTCCACCAGTTAATTGGCCCAAACAAAATGGAATGGACTTTTCTAACTAATAAGCACTGACAATAATGAACAGCAACTGCAGGGATGGTGGGAAGATAAAGGAATGCACATAGCAAGGCTCTGCAACAGGATGAAATGTCAAAGTTCAAGTTTACGTGCACAATAACCACAACGGTCACGTGGGTTGTCAGCTGCATAAATAATCTGAGAACCCAAGATGAGAACGCTGACCAACACAACTTTCTACAGCTGGAGGTTCTAAAACAAATTGAAACTTTCCAGTTGCATATAGAGATATCCCAGGATTTAAATACCTGCAGGGTTTACTTCTAGGCCAGTGCTCTCAGTGGAGCTGGACACTTGGCTATCCTTGAACTCTGTCTTAACAGGCACAGTACTGGGCAGAGCAAAAGCAGCAATGTTAGCAAAAAGGTATTTTTAGTTGTTTTCTCTTGAAGTCAAAAGAGGATCTTGAATTCCCAGCTGGTGAAATTAAATTTCTTTCTCTTGTGGTTAAAAAAAAAGAATTAAAAATAGTACCTTATTTGGGAAGGGAAAGTTTAGATGGAAGTTAAGTATCTGGGTTCATAATGGAAAGAATAAGAAGTCGATGAGTAAGGATTTTGTCACAGGGAGGGAGATGTAGAGTCTTTTGTGCATGGTGGTTTATTGCAGGCTCTAATGGCATCAGGATGACGTTACCAGGGAGCCTCTACACAATGAAATAATTTACTGTCACCTCTTATATCCTGCTAGCACAGCAATGTAGTCTCCACAGACTTGCTCCTAAAACGTTTTTGATAGCCAAATTCTATCTGTAATGTCACATATGTCAGAACCTTCCCTCAAAAAACTCTAAACTTGACACAATTGTCAGTTTATTCACACAAAATTATTGTGATCCTTTGAAAAGATCACTGTACAGACAGATTTGCTCAAGTCCTTTACTTTCACACCTAGGTCCCATTGCTGGCAGCCCCCATCAGTCCCTAAAGCTGAACAAATCTGTGGCTCCTCCTCAGCTCCCCTGAACCCAGGGAGAAGAAGCAGAGATGAGCAGTCCTGAGGGAATCCTTAAAATTAGAGGGGTTTTGGGAAAGCTGCAAAAGGCAGGCCTCAGAGACAGCAGAACTGTGATCAGAGCTAAGCAGGAGCCATGAGATTTGTCAGCAGAAAAATTATGTAAGAAGCAGAAAAGTAAGGACAAATAGAACAATGGTCTGTGTATTAACACTTGTCTAGAATAACTCCCTAAGCTGCAGAAAAGTTTATCTAGTGAGATATTGGGGAGTTCTAAGCTTAATAATGGAGCTCTGTGCGTTGTGTTTTAAGGCTCACAAGCAGGTATTGTATTTGAAATAAGCAAGCATTGTTTAACCAAAGGTCCCTGTGCTTATAGTGGTTGGATGGAGCTACTGTCAATGTGCTTTTGCTTTGTGGGATTGGGCAAAAAACTTTTAAAGTGAGTTGTAACATTGAGTTCTTAGTCTGCTGCCTGGGATGTGAGCTGATGGCATCTTCCCATTGTCATAGCCATGGAATGAGACTGATGCTGGAAAATAAACCAGCTCAAGGCACGTTCCCAGCAGTCCTGTCCCATTGGTGATTTGTACAGAGACCCCAGCCAATAACACAGTCCCGGGGACCTGGGGGAGTCACTGCCCCCCACCCTTCCCCAGCTGGGCTCACTGGTCCAACACCAGCATGTCCCCTCTGGATCCCCATGTGACAGATGATGCCACCCCAGGCTGTGCCCCTGCCCTTCCACAGCCCCGGAGCTGCGGGCACTGCTGGGTAAGATAATCACAAACCATCACAGATCCCATTTGCACAGCTCATCGGCTCCTTTCCTCAGAGAGCAGCACGTCCTCAGGTTAGCACCACATTTCTCAGGCTGTTCAAAAGCCCTCCTGGCCTTGAGTAGAGTTACATTCAGCAAAGAAGGAATATAAAGACAGATTAACAGTTTTTCACTGAAAGGGAAGAGTTTCCTGTCTCTGCTCTGCTCACATCTGGTCAATTTTCTGACAAGAATTACATCTTTGCTACTCTTTTACAACACACAGCCAGTACAGCTGTAAGTGAGTGAGCTGCTCTCTTACTGCCCTTTGTATTATCAGCACTACTATTAGCTTCAATGAAGCTGTAAAATCTGTATTACTGAAGATGCATGAACCTGAAAACTTTTAGTTTCATAACCCAGGGTGAGTGTGATGAACTGGCATTTACAGGAAAATGCAGAACAGTCTTGGCTTGAAAATTAAACAAAACTGAAACCGAATTAGTCACAATAAACTGTAATTTAAGATCCACTTTTCAGAGCAGGTCAACATTTAAAGGAGATATTAAAAGATATAATAAGACATAATAAAATGTCTTTTATGGGGCAGTATAAAGATTTAAAGAACTTACTGAATTCTGTTTTCAATGAAGACATATTTAGTAAATGTTGCTGTATTCTCTAGAGCTATACAATTCTTGTATCTTTCCTTTAGATGCCTTTGGCTAATTCATAATTCAAAATGTTACTCATTTCTCTTCCTGTGTGTCATATAAAGATCTGTATCCAATACATTGTCTGTGGATCTCTTCTATTATACAAATCCCAGTTCCTGTTATGTATACATTCCTTTGGAGGGATATGATTTATTTCTTTAAGCACTTTCCCATCTTAAAATGTCAGATGCTTCCTGTACTTAAATACAAAGAAGTTTAAGCTCCCAAAGGTATATAAGTTCAACAAAATTCTGTCTGTAGATAGTATGAACTTACCAGGGAATCTTTGGGAAATAGACACTTCCCCCTACTTTCCTCAGCTCTTCAGAATCACTTGATTTTGCAAGTGTTTAGCAATTCAGTCATCAAGAAGATCAGAGGCATGGTTTTGAAAAACAAAGGACCTAAAGTGAATGCTGGAAAGGTGAAAGGTTTGCTCTTCTTCGAGTAGAAGCATTGATTCTCCAGGGTTATCAGTGGTGGCACACAGGAAAATGGGAATTCAAGGCCACCCTTTATCTCTTTCTATTATCTGAATCTTGCTATCTTTTGTAAATAAGAACCTTTTCCCTCCAAATAACTTACTTATAAAGCTTTTTTGGGTATGTAAGGAAAATGCCTTTATTACTTTACTAAGTTTCACATTGGTTTGTTAATAGCAAACCCAAACTATATTAACTGAGGTGGTAAGACCATAATCACATGCCTATCACTGGATCCTCCAGGATACTTCAGAAGCTAAAAAGTAAATTTCCTTCTTTTACTCTATTTTAAAAATACTGCATTATTTAGAACCATTCCTTTAGGAAAAGATTACCAAATTAAAGTCTAACTTTGCATAATATTGCTCAAATATTAAAGCCTTGGCAAAGAAAAACCCGCACTAATCCACTTCAGTTCTTTGGAAGTGCCTCTCACTTGTCAGTGCCTCATTTCCTGCAGTTTTAATGCCACAAAATCATACTAAATATAAAGGTACACTCACCAGCCTGAGCTGGAGCAGGGAGGAGAATGGCTTGAGCAGAACAGGGAACCTGCACAACATCACACTGCTGTGGCCCAGCAGTCTGAGGGCAGGACGTGGAACCACAAGGGGTGGGATGACTGGTGGTCAAGGAGAGTGTATGTTTGGAGGTGTGGGCTGGTACTGAAATGAAAAGGATCTTTCTATTTCACCCACAAAGCTCCCCAAGTCCAGTACTGCAGCTAACAGAATATTTGTGGTATTTACTGCCTCATCAAAACAACCACCGGCTTCTTCAGGTTGACTCATTTGAAAAGAAGAAAGAAGAAACAAGCAACATCCCTTCTAAGCACAACTAATGTTTCAGAGAAAGAAATGTATCACACAACGTTTCTTCTCTAAGGAGCAGCAGCATTTTTCAGTGAGGTTACCCAAACTCAATATGTCTAAATTGTAAGAGCAATTAGGCCTGTAATTTCAGCCGAGCATTTGAAGTCTTGAGTACACAGGGAAATTGGCCCAAATAACTATTAGGTACTAGTCCCTGCTAGTAATAAATGCTCTGAAGGCCAAAGGAAGGCATTAGCAGCCCTTGTGCAACTCCCTTAACAGGGTGTACACATGTAACTAATTGGAAACCAGTAAACAATCCTGGCATTGAAGCCCAAAGCAGATAATCTCACTCACACTACTTCAGTCATTTTCTTCTCATGTGCTGACTGGAATAAAACTGCTAAAATACTGTTTCCCTCATGCAGAAAAAGATCTAGGGGATATAATAGATCACAAGCTGATTAGGAGTTAACAGTGTCAAGCCATTGTGGAAAAGGCAAACACTGCACTAAGCTGTGCAAACAGGAGTATGGCTTGCAAGACATGAGAAGTAATCCTGCTCCGCTCCAGCCCCAGCAGGAGCACCAGGGCTGGTGCTGGGGCTTATTCTCCAACAGAGATGCAAAGTGCCCAGAGAGCATCCAGGACAGAGCCAGGAGAATAAACAAAGGTCTAAAACATCACTGAACAAATCAGATGTTCATAACCTCAACAAGAGCGTGGAATGGGAGGGAAACTCAACAGCTATGTGCAAATCCATAAAATCATAAATTCATAAAGGGCTTGCAGGTTGGGGAAGGGCTAAAGGATTTGTGATGGAATTTGCAAGCCTCCTCAGGCAAAGAAAGGGTTAACATGGGCATTAGCAAGAAAGCAGCTGAGAAGGCACACAGCTGCAGGGGATAAAGCCACTGGGACAGGGCTATCAGGGGACCCCTGGAGGAGGGGGCTGAGCAGCCTCCTAGGGTAGAGATACAGGCTGAAGGGATGGGGGCCTGTGTCCTTTCTAAGAAATTCTAGCCTTATCTTTGGCCAGGTTACTGGCCTCCTTGGTAGTATTTAGTCAGGGTGTTTGATTATAAAATCTCTTCTTAGGCCTGCAAAAAAGCAGGGTAGGGTGGTAAGGATCTTGTTTTCTTTTTAATAGCCCAGCAAAACTTTTCACATCTGGTCTAAAAGGCAGACAAAGTGCCAAATCTACTAAGATAGGAACAAAGTAGGATAATTCTTGCCTGAGGTAAAATATTAAGAAGATTCAAAAGGAGGAGCTGAACACTATGGAGGGGGAGAGAGAGAAAGCAAAAAGCATCTGTATAAAAGGGATAAGTTATGCTATAGGCTCAGCCTCAACAGCTCTAAAACTGGGGAGGTCACAGAAGTCTGCATCTTTTAGCCAGAGGGAAAAGATCTTAGCCAGCCAAATTTCAGGGGGCTTAGAAAATGCTGCAATATCTAAGCTGGATATTTAGAAATCCTTTCTATGAGCAAAGAGAGCAAGGACTGCAGTAAAGTGGCTGAGGATGTTATGAAGCCCCATGGACCAGTCAGTCTTTGTGAGTTGAGCCTGTCTCAGGATGCCAGGACTAGATGAGCTGTTCATGTCCCCTTCTGCTGTTTTGTACTGTAATGAGAAATATTGCCCCCCTCTTCTCTTGCCACTCAACTGTGACATTTTATGAAAATAACAGAGCATTTTTGGAAGCTCAAAGCATTCTTTGAATAGAAGTGGTTTCAAAACTTGCTCAGAGCTGAATTTTTTACCTAGGATGATCTGTTGAATGATCCTTTCAACATAGTGAGTTCTGGAAATACTTCAGTACTAGAACTTGTAACTTCAGTGACAAATGTGTTAAAAGAACACTCTATACTCACTCATTCTGTCTTTCCAATAAAGTTACAACCAAATTAAGTTGCTCACATGCTTCACAACACAACAGATTTGTTTGTACAGATGCATTTTTACCACCCCAGTTACTATTTGAGCTTTTCAAAAAGAAACTAAACCCGAGGCTACTTGGCCTCAATAACCCCACTGATAGCCTACACAAGCAGTCTTGCTTTATTTTCTTTTAAACTTCAGTGAAATCAGCTGAGATCTGCCCTCACAAGTCAATATGTCCATGTTGTTCACACTGTGAGTCTGTGTCATTTTAGAAATGACAGTTATATGTAAAAAAAAAAAAAAAAAAAACTTTCTGGATATTATGTTTTTCCGTTAAGATGAGGAAAATTTCTATTTGATAGCTAAAGCGTCCAGAAATTGCAAATCTTAGGTTCACAGTAATTTTCCTCAGAAGATTATTTTGTCAGAAATAAAAGCTTAACATTAATTTGATAAGAAATGTTTGAGTTTGCAATGCTTTTAGCTGTGAGGATGACTTTATGAGCTGTCCCCATCACTGTGAAAAATCTTTAACACAGAGCAATTGGAAGTAGAACTAGGACCAAACCATCTTTGCTTGCTTCTTAATGAGTTTGTTGTGGAGATCTCTTTCCATTCTGCCCCACATGAAAGTCGAATGGGCAGTGAAAGAGTTGAGCGTATTTTGGAAACTATTTCATTTCCCAAGTTGCCCAAGGACACAGAAATGCCTGCTGGAATTTCAAAAGCCAGTAGGTAAGAACTCTCACAATGGGTGTTAGCTGCCTAGGTTGCCCTGACAATCCCACTGAATAGGTTCCACATGCTTATGGGCCTTTAAATGTCTTTCCAAACCCACCCCAAACAAAAATCACATTCTAAGCAGAAATTTGTATTTAATTACTTTCTGTGGTCAGCTACATAATATAACTTAGAAAACACTTCTGGTGGGTTTGACTGGTTCTGTATTTTCCTCAGGGAAGGCAGCAAGGGCTTTGTCTGCATTTTGTTTCGCTTAATGAGGCGCTGTCCCTGACTGGGACTTTTGTTTGGTTTAGGGTGAGTAAAGCAATACTCTGCTACACTTTCCTAGATAAAGCAAGGCACGCAGGCAACACAGCAGTGCCAGCAGCCTTTGTCGCCAGAAACAGGAATGATCATATTTAACGGTGCTGTTCATGGAGAGATTAAACTCAGGCTGGACGGTGAGAAGCTGTGCAGATAATTTGAAATAGATTCCGAGGGTGAATTACTGCTTGGCTGTTCTCCTCACCTCAGTTCTCAGATTTGTGTGCCAACCAACATTTTAAGATAACTCTGCTCTGTTTGCTCCTTGAATTGTCTGGCTGTTTAACAGGCTCCTCAAATAAACAAGGGATAATCTCAGGATTTTGCTTAACAAAGATTGCTTTGTGCAAATTTTAAAAATTCTGAATAGGTTGTTGTACAGGGCCTGGTGCTGCAATCCCTTTTAGTTGTGAATACTTTCAAGGGACTAAATGGTTGCACAACCATAATTTCAGTTAATAAATAATCAATAATACATTCCAGTATATTTTGAAATGCCTCCCAGTATCTGAAAGGGCCTACAAGGAAGCTGGAGAGGAACTGTTTGTCAGGAACTGCTGTGACAAGACAAGGAGTAATGGGTACAAGCTGAAAGAGGGGAAATTCAGGTTAGATATCAGGAACAAATATTTTACTGTGAGGGTGGGGAGGCCCTGGCACAGGTCGCCCAGAGAAGCTGTGGCTGTCCCATCTGTAGAAGTGTCCAAGCCCAGGTTGGACAGGGCTTGGAGCAGCCTGGGACAGTGGAAGGTGTCCCTGCCCATGGTAGGGGGTGGCACTGGATGATCTTTAAGGTCTGTTCCATTCCAACCCCTTAACATTCCATGATTCTATGATAATGGCACCAGTGCCACCAGGAATTTTTCCTTTTAAAACGTTATTAGAAACTTTTTTATTTAAAAAGCACCGAACACAGTAGGTCAGACCAAGAAAAGCCCAGACTGGTGAGATTAGAGAACATTGGCATTACCATTATCATTCTCCAGGAATATGTACGATGATCAACTCCAAAGCGAAAAACTTGTTTCAATTTCCACAAATTTCAGTTCAAACAGGCTACTACCTGTCACCACATCTCAGTGTGGGAAACAACTTTAACTTTGCAAAAGCATTGTAACGCTGCTGAAAATGTACAGGTTTGAGCTTAGAGACCAGTTGGGGAAGTGCGGGCAGCATCAATTGAGGAGTCAGTGTGAGAGGAAAAATGTGTGCTAATTTCTTAACAAACACGAGTGAAGACATGGGTGTTAACGTCTTTGAAATGGTTCTTAATGTCTCTATTAACAAGTAGCTGGTTTGCTGCAGAACTCCTGAAACTGACAAGGGTCGGCACAAACCTAAAGTTCAAAACTTTGGGGGAAAGTGACATGTTTACTGTGGGGGGGAGCACGTGGCAAGCGATTCGGGACGCCTGTACCTTCCTAACACCTCAGCACTGGGAAAAGAAGAGGGCAACGAGCGGCCGGGATTTTGGGATAAAAGGGATGTCCTCGACAGAGGAAACCCCGCGGGCGTGTGGCCTCTCCCTTTATTTGAATAAAGTTGCAGGACTCCTCCGTCTTTTTTGGTGGACACTGGTTTTTCATAGCGTGATTTTTCCATACGAATGTCTTCACAGCCGGAGCCGGCGCCGGAGCCAGGGTGCCCTCACGGGCCGGGTCGGGGGTGCCCTCACGGGCCGGGGTGCCCGCAGCGCCCTCACGGGCTGGGGCTCCGCTTGTGCCCTCACGGGCCGGGGTGCTGGGGCCGGGACCGGGGCTCGGCAGCAGCCGCCGGCAGAGCCTCTTCCGGCCGCTCCATCCTCCGTCTCTGTGGTTGTTCCTCCCGCCCCTCCCTGCGGGGCGGCGGCGATGGCGGAGCCGGGGAGAGCCGGCGGGAGCCCCGAGCCCCCCGTGCAGGTGGTACGTGACAGGCGGGGCCGGGCCGGGGTGCCCGGGGCCGGGTGTGCCCGGGGCGGACACGGCGGCTCGGGCGGGGCCCGGGCTGGCCCCGGAGGGCTCGGTGTCGGCGCGTTCGGGTACACGGGGTTGGCAACGAAAGTCGTAAAATCTTCCTACAACATTTCCTGGTTTTGTTATTTCCCGTACAAGTGTATGTACATGTATATGTATATGTATATGTGTATGTGTATATATATACACACACATACACACGCATATATATGTGTATGTAGTGTGTGCATATATAGTGTGTATATATATAATAGATATAATTTTTATATATGCGCACTTATCTATAAGTAAAACACATCAATAAAGTTAAATATACAACATCTATCTCTATCTGTGCCTATATAGAACCATATAAATAGAAATATAAAAATACAGAAATATATGTAATACTTGTGTAGAATATGTGGCGTTCTGGGAAATCCAGGTAGTGTCACAATGCTAACTATAGAAATATATGTAATACTTGTGTAGAATATGTGGAGTTCAGGGAAATCCAGGTAGTGTCACAATGCTCAAGAACAGATTTGATTCACGGCTCTGTTTCAAGAGTCATATTTGGCTCATAGGCCATGAAACTCCTCTCTGTTGGATGCTGCTGTAAATCAGCCTCAGCTAATGAAATGGTAATGGTGACTCAGATCGCTCATATTGTCACTCAGATGATTTGTAATGCCAAAAGCACATTAGTTGTTTGCAATTTATCTCTCAAATACTCACAATTACTTTGAGGGAGCTTTACAGCACTGTAGTTCACTGTTTTGGTAGCAGGCTTCAAATACAGGAAGGGCTGCTGCAAGGAGAACTAGAATAATCATCTATGATTGATTGAGAAGTAGGAGTTGGCATAAACTGTAGCAAAAAAACACTGGAAAAACCATTCTAGGGGTTTTTTATGCCTGCTTTTAGTGAGTGCCTTAGCAAGGTTGGTGTTTGACCCTGGAGAGAGGGTTTGTCAGCAATGCCAGAGCTGTGGTTGATCTTGTTTCGGGACAGGAGAAGCAGACACAGTCTCTGGAGGTTACTACCAGCTGCTGTTTTTGCCATGAGACTGTACCTGTAAGTGAAATAGTGCCCTGGTTCATGTTTTTCCCCTCTTTAAATGGTCTAAGGAAATTGAATTATTCTGATACAGTCACACAACATTAAAAGCTAATTTATGACTGCCCAGTTGCAGCTCTTAATCCAGGGTACAAATCTGGTAATGAACGAGGGAGAAATGAAAGTATGGATTGTTATTTTATCCTCAAACTAAAACTAAACACACAATACTAGTGAGCTGAGCAAGAGGGGTGGAACCTAAGAAAACTCTAGTACACAACGTCAACAATACTCTGAGGTGTTAGTCCTGTTGCTGAGTACAGTTATTTGTGTGGATTTGTTAATTTTTCAGGTTTTACGCAGAAGTGTCATCAGCACTTCAGCTCTGGGCCTTAGTTTGGCAGGTATCCAGCTCTGCATGGTGGTTGTGGTTCTGTGGAAGTAGAATTTGCCCACAGTAATGTGTTCAGGAGCATGTTAATATATTATGAGCAGTTCAGTTCAGAGCACCTCAGTGCCATCAGGTATTTATGGGTTGTTTTATATGTGCTGCCCTCAAAGTACTTTTTTCTGCTTTCAGTTCAAACTAAACAGGGAGGTCAAACATCATCTTGCTATTTTGCACGGCTGCCCTGACTTAAAACAGGAGTACACCACAGAAAAAAAGCAAAGAAGTTCCAGTTTTCAAACCAATGTCAAGCCAGTTGGTGATGGCTTAGTCAAATTTTTACTTAGAGAATCAGAAAACAAATTGAAAAATAACTGATTTTTCTGGATGTGCAAAACTGCACAAGTTTATATTGTCATTGGAAGAGTTGTGGAACCCTTTTTTGTGAATGAATATGTTAGATTGATTGGTATGAATGTGTCGGGTCATATTTAATTGCCATGTTCACATAAAGAATATTAAAATCTTGAATAAATTGAATATAGTATTTCAGAATCTCAGATTTTTTGCTTTTATTTTAGTATTTAAAATAAGTACTAATTTGAGACAGTTCTGAAATAATCTTTTTTTTCTGTATGTTGTAATTATTGGATAGTCAGTTTCACTTTTTTTTTGTTTCTCCCTGTGTTATCTATCTCTCTAAAGCACAAATCAAAGACCTACTTTGCTTAAAAGTTTAGAGAGCTTTTATCCTGCTTCTTTTAAGAACTGTTCCATCATCCTGCCAAAAATCAGGATGTTCATTCATTTTAGATGTTTGCTATTTTATTTGGCTGTGAAATGTTGTTAATCATTGTACCCTACAGAGGACTGGGTTGTATCTGTGTGTACATCCTTCAGTGTCCAAAAATCTGCCTTCTGATGGCTGCACCTGTATTTGCACCTTGTGCATGTATTCACATGGCATTGAATTGTGAATAATTCCATTTCAGTATCTCAGTGTTTTGTTTCTTAGGATTCTCTCCTGCTCATAATAGGAACAATTCCTCTCGTTCTTCAAATTTGTGGTTATCCCACATAATGAGGAGTTTAAGTTGTGTTTCTAGGGACTTCTTGAAATGCCCCATGAGACTTTTTAGGAGTTATTCTGGTCCTTAAGTTCCCCATCTAAAAGTAATTTTAGCAGGTTCAGACTTGGCTCTCCCTTTTCAAACACAGCCAGTGTTACCACCAGGCTGCTTTCTCAGGCCTTTGCATGTTGTGAAGGAAATGTTCTCTTTTGAGACACTGAAAGAATTCTGGGGGTTGTTGGCTTTTTAGGGATAACTAGATCAGTGATGAGTAACTAAACTTGAACAGATAAAGCCCTCCCCTCTGGTTTCTAACCAATTTTCAAATCTTTCAGGTGTGTTTTCCTGCTGTGTGTGCACCTCTGAACCAAGGGGCCGTAGGAGGAAAGCTGGGATGGCAAAGTGTGGAGCTACATCACAGACCAAATTCCAGTGTGCTTTAGAGCAGCTGGAGGTGGAATAATTTTTAAAATCTTGGCTGCACCCCGAGGGTCCAGCTGCATAAATGAGCATCTCCAATTAGGCTTGAAGAGAAATTGATGAGTAAGGTGTATGAATGGAGGACAAAAGTGAGGAGTGTCTTAAGAAATGTAGGAATACAAGAAACAGGTTAGGGTGATGTTACAGATGTTTCATTTGTGAGTTTGCTTCAGTGGTCTCTCTTGTTTCCTTGGACTTCTACCAAAACCCATCTTGTGGAACTTAATTTAAAAAGAAACTCGATAGAGAAGAAAGCAAATCATATATTTGTAATGAAAATAAAGATTCTTCACCTACTTTTATATTAAGATGCATTTTTTGGTGAAAGTTAGTTTCAGAAGGATCTGCTACTTCTCCTTTTTACTAAATATACTGTAAGTAAACAAAAATATGTTTCCTGACATGCATGTGGATCTCTGTTTGTTTTTTTGTAGTCTATCATTTTGCCTGTTCACAACAGTGAATGCTGGTTAGATGAATGCCTGAAGTCAGTTTGGGAACAAGATTTTAAAGGAACCATGGAGCTGTCAATTTTTAATGATGCCAGTAAGGTGCGTTCAGACCTTCTTTAAAATACTGTCCAAGTAAATACTGTCTCTAACAAGAATTTTTGGTTGACTTCAACACACAAATTAAAATAGCTGCATCTATGTAATTATTTTTTCTAGGATGATTCAGCTGAAATAATTGAAAAATGGAAGATCAAGTTGGAAGAAGTTGGTGTTTCAGTAATCATTGGAACCAACAATTCCTCTCAGCCTCGAGGTGGTATGTAGCTTCATTTTGTGAGTTTGGTTCTTATTGCAGGCACCTTCTGATTTTGAGTTTGAAAAGTGTCTTTGTAGCCATTTCCACTGCAATGGAAAAAACCCACATTGTTTCCTAGAGCTCTGTTTGAAAACTCATTCCAATTTGAATTTGGCCCTGTTGCTTTGGGCTCTGTAGAATTTGTTTATATGTTCAAGGAAAGAAGAACTTGGCTAAGCACTTGTGTGCTCTACTCTGCAAAAGCAAAAGAATTTTGTTTAATTGTTGTATACACAATGTTGTTAATGCTTACAATTTTACTGTGGCTTTCTGATATCTGATTTATCTTCAGGAGATGGGTTTTAAGGAAAAAATATATTAAAAATTCCTTGCATAAGGATTTTAAAAGTAAATGTATATCTTTCAGTCCAGTAAAATAGACCCTGAAATAGAAAATAAATACCTTTTTGATATTGTTTCAGTGATCACATCAAAACAGATGTTTCAGAAGTTTTGATTTGAGCTAAAAACTCTCACCTAAGTCCCAAGTATTCACTCAAAGGGCTAAACCAATATGTTTAGTGAGCTGTCAGACAGGTGTATGATGTGATCCCCTGTTCATTTGCATGCTAATATGAATTATCTCCCACTGCAGAAGATTACAAATAAATCTCTTTAAACAGATTTTCTTTTGCTTCCTTTGGTTGGTTTATGTTTGGGGGGTTTTAGCACAAAATCTTCCTAAAATGTAAAACAGAAATAAAAGTCAGTTGGTTTTTGGAGAAGCTGTTGAGTGACTGTAAAGTTGGAAGATCACAAAGGAAGAACAGTGTGCTCACAGTTTGTACTGGAGCTGTGTAACCAATGTTTCTGTCATTCTGGACTTTCTGTTTTAATGAGTAGACAGGTAGGAATTGTTGGTTCCAAGTTTGTGTCTTTGAAGTTATCTCTTAAAAGTCACGCTTTGGAAACACTGTAACACAGAATTTGGACAGTTGCTGTTTTTTCACTGCACGTCCTGTTTGAAGTGTAAAAAAACTGAGGCTCTTTAGAGTCTCCTCAAGATGATCTTCTTATGCAAAAGCCCACTTCTGTTCCAGAAAGTTTGCTTTTCATCTCCTGTTGAAACGTGCAAATAAATTGGGAGTTTGTGCACTGAATTCATCTGCAACCTGGTAGAGGCCCCTGGCTTTATTTACTGTCATTTCTCCTGACTGTAGGCTTTACATCTGTTTTTAAATAGTTGTCAGACATAGCAATACTGAAGTAACACAGCATAACCCCTACTATAAATATTTTTAGTATTTTAATACCTTTAGCATGAACTGGTGTTGTTTTGACAGTGCAGCTTGTAATATTAGAACTATTGGGCTGGTAATGACAAAAGGCAGACAAGGTTTTGAGAGGGAATTTTTCTCTTTTGGGCAACTGATACAGCTGGAGTTGAGCAATGTCAAGAATTACTCATAATCCTGTAACTTTTTCTTCTTTCTCCCCCCTCTGCTATTGGGTGATCAGTTGCTTTTTCAAAACTGACTTCTTTTACTGATCAAGAAATGAAGTAGGTTACAATTTCCTAAGTCAAAGAATAGTCCCAGAGGTTGTTAATGCTGTTCCTTAAGATAGTTAGTAATGTTTCTGCTAATACCATCGTGTTGTGTAACATATTTTCCATTTTTATTAACATTTGCTGTGTCTAAAATCTTGTTCCTACTAGAGTGTTGTATCAATTGTGTATAAACTAGGTTTTAGTTTGCCAGAACACACAAGCAAGATGGGGTTTTTTTTAAATTTTAGAATTCTGATGTCTGTTCACCTTTGCACTTCAGGAAACTGAACCTAAAATTGAGTTCCAGTTGTGAATTCCATTGTGCCATTAGGGAAATGTCAGATTATTTTTTGTTTTAGCATGCATTTGTCAGTGTTGGGGTAGCTGAAGACTGAACAGATCTCTAATAAATTGGGGGTGGGATGGGGCTGTGCACTATTTAAATATATCATTTAAATAATAGTGTGAAATGCACGGTTCTGCTAAAAAACAAACCCAGGCTTATCCATGTGGGAGACACTCTCAGGTCACCATTAAAACAAGGACATCTTTACTTCATGGTTGTTAAATTTTAGAAGCAGGTTAATTGAAATCCATAGCATTTGTTTGCTTTTGGTGATTTACTTTCATTCTGTTAAGGACTAGGTACAACTGGAAGGAGTCTTGCCTTTAAAAGAAGATGCTTTGGTACAGAAACAATGTACTAGTCAGGCTTCACATCTTCAACTATTTACACAAGATTAGGATTTATTTCTGATTCTTTTCTAACATGTAAAAGAAAGGGGGGGAACCTTGGAAAAAAGAAAGGGTCACTTGCCTAAAAAAAGGAAACCTTTTTCTTTCCAAGAGTAAGGAATGTTAATATCTCACTGAGGCTTAAGTTTTTACGGCTGTAACCATGGTAACAGGCTCTTTTCACCAAGTAAGCAGGCCTTACAAAACTCAGAGACCTGGCACAAACATTTCATTTTGTTCAGTAGAGTAATATTAAAGAATTTTTTTTACTCATGCCAAACACAGAATTTGTTGTGGTGAAAGAATTTTTAATACCTAGTTTCTTCTATGGGGAGTTATATTTATCTTCTTAATAATTTTAAAAATATGTGTATTTTCTTCTCTCTCTTTCCTCTAAAAGATATCTGGTATATGAAAAACTTCAGGATGTTTCTGTCTTAAACATAGCAAGAGATATTTTCCAACTCATTCTCATAACAAATACTAGATATTTTGTGATTTTATTTAAAGTGGTTTATTTGAAAATGAGAATTGAAATACTTCAGGAAGTTCATAGAGTAATATAATTGCCATCTTCTAGTTGCCTTGAAGCCTTCTTCACTGTTTTCTTACAGTTTTGCTTCCTTGTAATTTCATTATTATCCACTGTAAGTTGTTGAAATACTTGGGTGTGTTAATGACAGCACTGAAATGTAAGTCCAGGCCACTTTACAGCTGCTGTGGCTTCTAATAGCACTGATGTGTTTAAAGTTGGGCAGATTTAATTCTGTCATCATTTTTGTGCTGTTCTTTTATCTCCTGCTTTACTAGGGGTACGTAGAGGACTGGGGGTTGCTGCTTTGGCATGCCCAGGCCTGCTGACTTGCATCAGTTGTTTCCCACTCCAACTGTGGTGCCAGGACCCAGCTCTGCTGCTGTGGCAGCTCCTGTCTCTGCCAGCTGCTTTTTTACTGCCAGTGGGAAGGAGACTGAGAGTTACTGTGCAGATGAGATTCCATATTCATAGGCCTGTAAAAGGTAGAGTGTAAACATCCTGTAAAATACTAAATCCAAAAAACACACAATGAAGAGAAGTCGAGGTGAGGATTAAAGTGCATGAGAAAAAATAACACAGTTATAAGGAAGAGCCTTTACTAGTCCTGTTCTGGTGCTAGTTGACAAAATGTTCCTTGAGGCAGTAAGAAATGCAGTCATAAGTCTTTTTCTGTATTTGGGCAGCTCAACAAAATAGCCAAGGAGCACGTGCATTACAACTAAGGGAACCTTTGAGCCCAGTTAAATCTGTTTCCTGAGCTAACTTAAATTTGTAACACATAAAAGGATAAGAGAATTACAGAACTCTGCTTTTTCTTCAAATGCAATGTCAAAAACTTTGTGGATAATATTATTTAAAATTATTCTGCTCCACTTCATGGTGAGATTTTTTGGCTTTACATTTCCAGTTTTCCCCCTAAAGAGTAAAAACCCTACAGTATTGCATGTCTTCACAATAATGTTCATTTTGTAGGTCAGGGTGATCTTGCTGGATTCCCTGACTTGGTTCCAAAAATACTCCAAAGGAAGCTTAAGTGTTTCATATGTGACCAAGTGGAATCCATGCAGCATTTTTCAGACTAACACTGGATGTAGGGTGGGCTTTCTTAGAACGCTGCCCAGGGCAAGAATTTGAGATCAGAATGTTCTTAAGTACACCTTATCTACCTGCAGAAATTATCCCAGGTGAGCATTCCCACCTTGTGGGTGTATCCCAGGGGTTGCTGCAGTCCCATCCTTACCTTCAATTGTGGATTCCTGCTCCTTCCTATTTATCTGCTTCTGCCATTTGTTTGATCCTCCAGAACAGTCATCCACTTCAGAAATTAAGCTTACAAAACAATTTTCTTCATGGTTCATTCATTTCTTCCTGAAATGAATGGGTTGGTAAAAAGATTCACCAAGTGTCAGGAAGTCAGAAAATGAGACACCCGGGGTGCCAGTGTTGTCATTTATCTGAAGTGACATTTCAGTGTGGTCTCCATTGGTGATACAACATGTTGTGGTATAAATAAATCACCTTTGTGCTCTGTGTATGTATCTAATAAATCAGCCTGCTTTGGCTCCTCTCTGCACCCCCTTTACAGAAATGGCGCGTGAAGGTTTTGTATTTGCAAACTTGATATTTGACAAGCACCAAGGAACAGAACTTTTTCAGTCCTTTTGAGAACTCTGATGGGAAGAACAGCAGTTTCTGGTCCTTCCCTGCCTCTTTTATGATTTGCTGGTGTTTTTCAGGGCTTCAAAGATGAATGTATGTACATTCAAAGGTTTTCAGCATCTGCTCTTTGCAAGAGGTTGGCCTTTAAAGGTCCCTTCCAGCCCAAAGCTTTCTGTAATTCTACAAGCTGAGGTTCTGGATATAAAACCTGCCCTTTTCAAGATACACATTACATATTATATCTTTGGGGAGGGCTGGCAAAAGTACTCTTATTCTCCTTGATTGTAGAATTCTAGTACTCACTCAGAGAAGGTGATTGACATAGGCCTTCTATTTCAATATTCATAAATTACCTTGCTTTAAATATGGACACATTTGGTTCTTTATGTGATACTGATTTGTGTATTTTCTTTTCATTTGTTCCACTTGATTAAGATTTAAAAAGATGCAACAGTAAAATCTCCTCCATTTTTTTATCTTTGCTTTCTCAACAGTTGGATTTGCTAAAAATCGAGCAGTAATTCAGAGCTCAGGAACCTATCTCTGCTTTCTGGATTCAGTAAGTTAATGCTTTTTAACTTTTCTAACTTGCTTTTGTCAATATCATCATTTCCTTTTTAATGGAGTTGCTGATTTGCTGTAAGACAACCTGCTTAAAGGAGTTTGTTTAACGTGCTGGTTGCTATTTGTGGCTGTAAAGTTGTATTCCAACCTGTAGAAAGCCTTACATCATTCTTTGATTATATCAGATTTCACAAGCTGTTGTGAACAGGGCTGGGCAGGGTTGGTATTTAGGTGTTTTGAGGATTTTTCTTTCCCACATTCTTCAGAAAATTGTATTGATGAGAAACTAAGAGCTAATCTACTGGCTTTTTGATGTAAAATAGGAGAAGTCTCACCTTCCAAGTTGAATTTTTTTTTTTTTCCTGTCCTTTGTTGGATATCTTCTGTGAAGCCATTGAGCTCAGTAACCCGAAGATAAGGATCTCACTTGTGCAGCTGAATATGCAGGAATGGTTTCACAAAGGTGCCCAGCTGAGCACAGGAGTGGGGCCGCGTGCTGGGAGCAGGCAAGAAGAGCAGGACCTTCAAGGCTCACTGGTCTCCTGTAATTTCACCTGAAGATTGATTTTTTTTCCCTCTGAACCCTCAGTTCATTGGAACTGAGCTATGGGTTAGGGTAGTACAGGATGAACTGGCTGCTGACAGGGTTGGTTTTCAGCTACAATTCAACGGAATATTTTGATTGTCTGTGCTTGTTAAAAAGTGGCTGTAGAGCTCACATACCTGCTCTCACAACATTCTCAGTTTTAATTAGGGAAATCCTTCAGTTTGCAAACCCCACCTGCCTTATCAACTTGATTAAAGAAATTTTTTTTTGTTCATATGTTAAAATGTTTTGATTTTTATGCTATATTGTAAATCAGTGAGAGTGTTTACATATCTAAAATTAAAAAAAAACCAAAAACAAAACCCAGGGGAACTTATGATTTGCAAAGTTTGGGTATTCTAGGCTTGCATTGCATTGCACAGGACATTCTAGGGAGTCTGTGGGATGAGGAATGTGTGTGCTTGAGCTGTCTGAGATTATCTGAGTCCACGAGTACCTGAATGAGAAATTAATCTACTCTTGTCCCATGAAGCTTCATCTCTTCTATCTCAAATATGTATAGCATGATGTACTGAAGTAAATTATGAGTTAGTCTTTCTTTTCCATCCAGACAGATGTAGTCGTTTGAAAATCACTAGCAGTAAACTAGAAAATCAAATTCTCTAAATGAAGTCAATTCATATTTTCATAGTGATTCTTCAGAATTCTCAATTTGTTATTTACCATATATTAAAATCTTCCTGCTGCTGTGTTGTTTCTGTTGGCTGACTATTGCAGGAAAACAAAACATCAGGGAAGCAAATTACAATTATTAAGGAATATAACTGGTAGTGATACAATATTGTCAACTTCTGCTAATGACAATATTCTGCAATATTGTCATTAGCAGAAGTTTATATTTAATATTATCAAGCATTACTTGAAGTGAGTTGAGGATTTTGTGGTTTACAGTGTGGATAAGCTTAGGAGAAGTTACAAAGATTTTCTTTCTATGCATTTCTATTTCTTCTTCAAATCAGAGGCATTCTGGACTACCAGAAGCCCAATCTTGTTACAAAAGAAATATTAAATACCTGGCATTACTTAAATGCATTTTCTACTGTCTCCGCTTGTGACTACCATGTTTTGCTGAAAACAGAGCAGATCAAATAAAATGGATGTTGAAACTGCTACAAGTCCAAAAATTGCTCAGTGTTTTGGCTGTAGTTAGTAAATGTTGTGTGATAGAAGCTGGGCCACAGATGTTGCCAGCTGTTTAACAACTCTGCTTCCACACACCACCTACCTTCTTCATTTCAGTCACCAGTCCAGTATCCAGCTCTCTAGGAAGAAATGTTGATATCAGCCTGTTGGAATGTGCTGCAGTCATGCCAAGGAATTGACCTTCAGAAGTGCAGCCACAATTTCAGCTTTGCTACAGGTGGATGTGGAGAGGAATGGAGCTGGTTGTGCCCATCACAAATAGGTGGAGAAATGCATCCCTGGCTTTTTGTACATTCTTTGTTTTCTCTGTGAAGTGAAATGAGTGGATGAGCATATTTGGGAGCATCTTTGGAAATGCTGGCTCCAGCAAGGCTGTTTTTGCTTGCCATTCCAGCTGGAGCCAAGCTGCTCGTGTTATGTCTCTCAACACAGATTTCTGAGGACAACAAACTGGGAAGAAATGTGGAAAAAAAAGGTTACTGGTCTCAGAACTGTCAGAATTTGATCAGCCTTTTCTAGTATGAAGTGGCAGCTGTTGGACTAACAGCTATTGTGGAGATTTTTTCTTTGGTTGTTGTTACAGATTTCACCTCCAAGCTACTGAATCATTTTTTCCCTCTGGGAAAACAAGTGGAAAAATTGAAGCTACTTAACAATTTTTTCATAATATGGGAAAACAAGGGGTAATTTTGCAAATATATTTCACTGTTAGCTTTTCTTCTTCAAATTGTCTGCAGTTATGACTTTATCTGCCAGTTTCATTGTACTGTAGCTGCAGTTTATCACTTCTCTGGGGTGGTGCCATCTTTGTTAGGAGTGTTTTACCCCCTTGCAGCACAGCAGAACTCTTAGACTAAAAATTCTGCTTTGAACTGCTGTTTTCATTGTCATGCACATAAACATGCCTCTACTTGTCTGAAACTGTATTTCTTTAAAGGATCGTGCTTTCATTTCATCCTAATGATCTGTGGAGTTTCCGGGTCTTATTTCAGGTTTATTCAGTGTGTTGTTGGAGAGATCCTGACTGTTAAAGAAGAAACATAAAAATGTGTCCTTTGTTGACCTGCAGTGTTTCAAACCCAGTCATAATCGCTTGAGAACTTAACATGCTTGTTTTAATCTTTTGAAAGGCTCTGTTGGCAATGTATCACAATTTCAGAATTCTCAGGCAGTTCAAAGATATGACTTTAAACCATGTTCCCACAGTGTCACTGCTTGCTAATAGTCAAAAATGCCATGGGGACCCAGGTAAGTTTTATTCACCAAAAATGAGGGTGAAGCACAGCAGATTTGTCATTCCTGTGATGAAATTGGCAGCTGCTGACCTGTTCCTTTTGGTTTGGGAGATTGGTTTGCATGATTTAAGTTGGGAATGATAATTCTTAATTGCTGTGTGCATAATTGCTTAATTTCAAATTGCATGTGTTCAAGTTCAAACCCACCTCATTGAGGGGATGTTGCTAAAGGCCTTGGAGGAAGGTGATGGGACCTTCTCTAGCCAGATGTGTCAGGCACACTCAGTTATAAACAGATTGTTTTCCAGCTTCTGTAACATCCTGGGTTTGGAAGCATGGATTTCCTCTTAGTTGCCATTACAGGCATTAATAAACTTCTGAAATACTCTTCCTCTCTTTCAAATTAGTCTGTATTTCCTTTCTGTTGTTGTTTAACATACTGGGAACTTATCCTCTGATTTAAAAACTGAACTAAGCTGTTACACAAATAGCAGGTGTGGATGTAGTGGTGAACTCCATTACCAGAAGAGTTGTCCATCTTTCCTAATCACTAATGAGCCCCAAAAAGTCAAAATACAATAGGCATCATCCCTATCATCGTTTTGTAAAGATGTGTTTGTATTAAAACCAGATTAAATGCCTCTGTCTGGTATGAAATGTTAAATGAAAAAGAAAACCTTCAGAATTTGGTTGCCATAACCTCTCCCTACATGTGTCTTCATCTGTTCAGTAGTTACAGAGGGCATTTGGAATCACTGGTGAAGTTTTTACTCTTGTCTGGGCTTACTGGCTTTGCTGCTGAGCACCTTGTGAGTTACCTGCTTCACTTGCCTGCAAGCCCATCATTTTTTCAGTGATCTATGAGCAAAAATCAAAGGTGATCTCCAGTGACCACAGAAAAGCAAGATATGGAAAGTCATGTATCTGCATTTGTTGAATAAATGCGCTGAGGTGGGAGCTGCTTCTACAGCAAAAGTTTCCTGACCAACTAATAGTGATGCTTAATTAAAAGATTCCATTAAAAAGATTGTCAGGCTCATAAGAGCACCACATAGATCTTTCCATGTAGACCTGTTTGTTGCCATGCTCAAAAAAAGGAAAGGTGCTCAATGCAGTCAGCTTCTTAAATTTGAAATGTTTTCTTTGGTGTCCCCTTTCTCAGTTTAATTTGGGAGTAGAAACAGAAAAGTAGCATTTTTCTTATGATTTTTTCTTGCAAGTACTGACAGATGATTAGTCCCAGGTGATTTGTGGGTGCCATTTGAGTGCCTGGTTCCAGTGAGTTTGATAGTGTGGGGCTGTTCAAACAGCAGCCCCTGGAGGATTGCCTGGGATCAGGGTATTTCCCTCAGCAGAGCTGTTGACAGGCCATGTTTTGGAGGTCCCAGGCATTTCACTTTCCTGCTTCAAGGAGTTGAACTGAACAATAGCAAAGAAAGATTTTCCCTCTAGTCTGAGCAGGTGCAGGATAAATGAATGGACCATTTGGTGAATTGAAAGATTTTGGAGATGCCATATTGTTGCTCAGTGAGTGAAACATTCCTCCCGCTGCTGCTGCTGGCTGTATTTTGAATTTAATAGCTGTGATGGGAGGAAGGTGCTGTTGTTATGGGAGTGGAGTGTGTCAGCTCTCAATCCTTTTTTTTTTTTTTCATTTTGAGCAGCCAAATATGAAGGAGTTTGGAAAAGCAGGAGATGCTGAGTCTGTAATGTGAGCTTAAGAAAGCACCTCAATACTGACGATAATGTTTTGTTTTCTGTGAACTTGCCCTTGGTTGCAAAAAGTAGATGTGTATTGTGCAATGAATTGTATATTTTGTTTTACTTTCTCAAGTGCAGAAGCAGCAATTTTTTAAGGGAAAATGATGAAGTTACCACTGTGGAGCCCAATGTGCTCCACACAGCCTGGCTGAAGGGACCAGCTTTTGCATCCCAAGTATATGACTAGGGAAGGCTTGCATTTATGTAACATTTCTTTTAAATTTCTTTTCTTTTGTCCATTTTTTCCATGTAAGAAATTTTTCTTCATCCTGTCAGCTGTATATCTACTAGGGGACAACCATTAGAGACTTCCATGTGAACAGAGAAAACTGGATTTTATTATAAACTTCTGTTGTGTTAAAATTATTTTTCAATGTAAGTCACTGCTACTGTTGTTATCTTCCCTACCCTCACCTAGGAAACAGAAACAAACTAAATATACTTCCCTTTTTTGTATAGGCCCTTTTTTATTCTGTCTGAAATGAGTGAAAAATAATTTGGAAAGTGTTTGCCTAATTACTGAGGTTTTATTCTCAGTGTTAAACAAAAAAAAAAAAAAAGATGTCCAAACTCTGCCTGTAGAAACCAAAGTCTGGTAACTCCTTTGCTGAATTCAATATCATAAGTGCAACATCTTTGATAGGAAATTTGTGATTCATTGTGTACTGCTGGTAAATATTTTACCACCTTAGTTGTTTAACACTATAGTTGCTAAAATTCCATAATTCTTTTTAAGGTGCTCTTAATTTGTGGTACAATCACTTTGGTCTTACTAATTCGAATTTATTTAGGTTTTTAATACCAGCCTTAAATCCATCCAAGTTCCCTGAGATTATTTCATTATAAATGCATTTATAAATGCATGGTTACCTTCCAGTCACCCACAGTGAGGAATCTGTCAAAGTTGGATTTTGCAGTTACAACCTGAATCCAAAAAAGCTGAATGATGTTTGTATCTCATTTCTGACTGGGGTGTGATTTATATTTTGTGCTCATTATTATAGTATTATTATATTATTCATTAGTATTATATATAGTATTAGTGTATAGTATATATAGTATTATTATAATAATAATTATTATAGTATTTGGGATTATGTCCTAAACTATTATATTCTTTTTTTCCCCCATCTTTCTTTCTCCTTCCATGAACTCAGAAGGACTCCCAGAACCATCCAGCAGTGCAGTGTGTATGTAAAGCTGCTAATAAAAAAATGAGACAGAATTATTAAAAGAAATACAGGTCATGCAGGGTAAGAGTTCATAGAGTTTTCCAGCATTAGAGAACAAAGCTGTATTAATAAAAAGAGGCATTTAGAAGATTTTGTGGTTATAGTGCCCCCTCTTTAGCTGGAATTTACAGAATACTGATGCTCTCTGATAGCCTAAGCCCCAGATCTGTGAGTTTTGCCAACAGCATCAAACTGCCCCAGTGTTTTCTTAGGGGAACGGGGCCATTCCTGTCAAACTGGGTGGTTATGAAAACATGACATTGACCTCTTTGGTGCATAGGTTATTTTGATTTGGTTTGAATGCTTTCCATGCTGATTTAACCTTTTTAAATCAAGTAGATTATTTTTCATCTTTGTGAATGTGAGAATTCTCTCTCTTGTGTCAGATCATGAACAGTGAGATCTTTTAGCACAAGAGCAAATGTATCTTGTAAAAAATGAGGGTAACATTGTTCTGAGCATTGAAATTCCTGTCTTTTTGGTGGATTTCCCCTTTTTTTTTCCCATTTTTCCCCTTTTTTATGCCTCCCCCCCTTAATCTTTTTCCCTTTTCTTCCCTTTTCTTCCCTTTTTTTCCCCTTTTCCCCCCCTTTTCCTCCCCTTTTCCCCTTTTTTTCCCCCTCCATTTGGATTTACCAAGAAAACATCTAAGGATCCTTAGCAACTTGTAAAGGAGCGAACACAGTTCAGTTAAAATACATCTGCTATTGCTTGTATGAAAATCAGGTTTTAATTCACAAAAATCAGCTCTTATTTGGCATAAAGAAATAGGATTATGGTTCTTCTTGTGGGAAATAGGGTAAAGGTTTTATGGGAACACTTTCTTGATACTGGAATTCTGGTGCTCTATGGATAAAGTAGATGAGGTGGTAAATAATATTATTGTAGTTTTGAAGTCATGGGAAATCAGAAGGGGTTTTTTGCTCTATTGGCTTTGAAAATCAGGAACAGCTGTCATGTTTATTACTAAACACATCCTATATGCACAATACAGAAAAATGCTTTTGACAATGTAGTCCTCCCATCTTTTATAAACTTACGTGTGATAAGAGTCAGTTTTATTATTATTTTGTTTTATCTTTAACCTTGAATTGTATTAAATAGTTGGACCTACTTCTGAAACTTTTTTTATCATGCATGTTTTGATAAAACTATAGGGGCACCTTTATAGCAAGGTCATTCAACTCTTCAAGCTGTAGATATTTAAGCACTAATATTTTTTTTGTTGCTGTTGAGTTGATGGGACGTTTTAATGTGAAAGTGGTTGGAAATTCAATATTGAGGGTTTGTGCTGTAATAGGAAAATCAGAATGATTTCAGTGTGAGGAACTGTTAAAAGGGTGTCTGTAGAACAGGAATTCAGGGCTCCTTTGAATTATGTTTGGCTGATTAAGTTTATTTGGAAATACTCTGAGAAGAAATAGGCTGTGTTAGCTTTAACAAGTATCTAAAAAAGGCTGATTCTTTAAAAGAGGGGAAATATGGCACCAACATGGAAAAGAATATAGGTAGAAACCTTAGGGGCCTAAAAATTTAGGGAAGAAAAATTGTGCTATAGTTTCTTTCAACTGTAGAATCACTGTCTAGAAAGGATTTATTTTTGAACAGGAAATAATAGAAGTTTGAAAGGAATCTCTCCTAACAGTTCGAGGCAGGATAGCAAAGTTACTGACTTTTCACAAAACAACCTATCCTTTTGTATGTAAATAAAACAGATCTTTATGCTGCAAGTGGAAGAAGTACTAACACAAAATTTAAATCCAGTTGGTGTGTTTTAAAGCCAGTGTCTATGCTAATGCATTCTGAGTGTGGGTACTTCCCTTTTTTCCTTTTCCTTAGAATTCTCTCATTTCACAAGTACTAGTTTTTTGTGCCCATGAAATATGACATATTTTTAGATCTAGAGACCAAAGGCTTTTCATTTTCAGTGGAACAAGGTAGAGCCAGATTACAGAGAATATTTCCTCACACTGCTTCTTTAACTGAGGTAGTTCCTTGTCCTCACACCACCAGTGCTGCTGGGGGAGTTGGAAAAGAGTTGGAGAGTTTCTTGAGAGATAAATGTGCAATGTGTGGGTGCTGTGGATGTGTGTTGAGATCACAGCACCATTGTCACGTAGTAGTTTCGATCACTTCCAGCTCCAACAGCATCCAGTTTAATCCACAAAAAGTGTGAAGTCTCTTCATATCTGTTCCATTTGCATTTCTGACTGCCAGCCAGTAAAATGATGTTCATTTAGCAACATATTCTAATGTGTGTCAGTAGTGTTCTGTGACCCTTTTTATGTTCAGTAACAGTGTGCTGTTTATTCCAGGATGATGTGATGATGCCACAGCGGGTTAGGCTGCAGCACCAAGTTGCCATTCAACACCCAAACAGTGTGAGTACTTTTTTCTTGTGTGTATTTCTGGGTTTTTCTTTGACAGAGTTCCGGATACATCTTTAAAAGGATATGAAAATTTCACAGTGGGGCTGGGGGAGGCAAAGCAATAACCAGTGTATTCTTTTCCTTTATTTTTAATCCTTGCACTGAATGGGAGCTTTGATTGAACTTCTTTTCTTCCTTTTATTTTCTCTCTTCAGAAAACCAGATCTCATTACAACAGTGATCGTCTTTTGCAAATAAGTATATAGGTTTGGCTAATGTCTGTAATCTAAAGGAGAATGCCTTTTTTATGTAGCCTTTCCAAGTCATGTGAAAAGCTGCAAAGGATTGGCTACAGCTATGGTTTATCTGCTTTTAATAATTAGGGAACTGTAAACCATAGGGAATGTATGGGTTGTTACCAGTGATCAACTGGCCTAAAGTTCAGCTGATGTTTCTCTCTCTGTCTGCCTGTAAAATGAAACATTATTAGAATTCCATTCTTCATTCCTGTGAAATAAACTGTCAGGAATATTCTGTGAGAGAGTTTTTCTCTGATCTATATGATTTTGGTTTTATATGATTTTCTGTGATTAGGGTCAGTGTTCTTTAGAGAGAGTTTGTGCATATGTTCTACTTATCCAAAGATTTTATATATATATATATATATATGTATGTATATGTAAAATAACACTGACAAAGATATTCCTTTATAAACTTGAAAACTGAGTTTGTTTCGTCAGAAAAATCAGCCTTATTGTTTCCACATCTCTGACATTTTCTCTTGTGATAGTTATTTCAATGTGCCACAGGTTTCTGGAAAGGAAAGGTTGATTGACTGATTGACTTGGTCTGTCATGAAGGTGTTTCCTGCAGGTATCTGAACAAAACACACAGTTTTAGGATTATTGCTCTCTATCAACTAAACACCTTTTGAACTTTTTGAACTCCAAAAGACACTTTTTTTTGGCTGAGGAATGTCTGCCAAACAACCTGCTGCTTAGCAGTGGGATGTGTACCTGCTCATCACACCACCTGTTTTAGGGCTTTTCTGAAATCTGATCCCTTACAATGGGATTTATTAAATTGTAGCTTTAATAGTACCTGAGTAGCAGTTAACCTAACTCACATTACAAACACAATAAAATGATAAATCCAAAGTTGTTTTTGTTCTGATATCCATCAGTTAATGTAATTCTGCAGTCAGATGCCAAAAAAACCAGAAAGGCAAGTTGATCCAGTATGCTTGTTTTATGGAAACTAGTGCTAAGAGCTATCATATTTCTTGCTTATATGGCTTCTATAGATGTAAATTAAAACTTTTTTAATTAGACTAAATTCAACTAAACAGTTTGTAGTCTTTTTAGGAAGCACTTCAACTGTTCTGTTTATATTCTGTTATGCTTTAGCGCCCAACAACCCTCGGTATGAGCTATTAAATGACAATCAAACAAGTAATAAAGAGGACCTGAGTAGACTGAAGGGCCGTTATGGTCTGTTCTAAGCAACACAAACCTGTTCCTGCCATGTTCCAAATTCAGGTGAATTTATGGTCCTGTTTCAGTCTGGTATTTGTGGTGGCCCTGCCTTGGCTGGGTTCTGTCACTCCTCAGGATGGTGTGGTGGGAGATAGAGAAGGTGGAAAAAACATGTGGGTCAAGATAAGATAATTTATTAAAAGCAAAAGGAGCAGTCCTTCGGTCAGTTTGGATCTGACTGCCTTGCCCACCCTCAGCCTTCTGGAGAGGGAAAATGTTGGAGAGAGCCTTGGGAGCAGAGCTCAGAGCACTGGTGTGTTACCAGCACACAGCACTGGGTGGGCTGGCATGGGCAGAATTAACTCTGTTTCCATCAGAGCCAGCACATTTTCCATGTTTCAGGTACAGAAAATGTGTGGGATGCCTGTGTGAGGTGTAACTTGCTGGTTAATGTTGGATCTTACAGAATTCTAATTCAAAGGTCTGAAGGAGAAAGGGGAACACATCCAGCTGTGTCTGGTGAGCAAATAGATCAGTTTGGTCCAGAGTCCCTCAACAGTCCTGGCACAAGTTTGAGAAAAGTTGGCCTGGTCACAAATCTACTGAGCAGTGGCAGGGTGGACTTCTGTTCTTAAAAGAATGATCTCTCTGCTGTCCTCAGAATAATCATGCCATTCAATTTTCTGGCCTTGGAAGATGTTTGGGGATGTTTGAATGAAGTTTTGTTCTGTGTTTGAAGTTCTGGCCTGGCTTCAATCAGTCTGATAAACCAGAGTAGGTGGAGGGGCAAAAAAAAAAAAAAAAAAAAAAAGCAGAAGGTTGAGAAATGCCTGTGAAGCAGTGAGCTTTTTTGGTTTGTTCCTGAAATTCTAATTTGCAGAATTTGCACTTTCCACTATTTTGCAACTTCTCCTGACCTGGATTTTTGACTTTATGCAGTCTCAATATACTTTCAGAAATTTTCTTCCTAATCCTAGTCCTGCTGATTGTTACTGGGAGTCAGATTTGAAGACCAGTGCTCCCAGTGGGCCCTGATATTGTAGGCTTCAGTCTGCTGTTGTTGTTGTTTTTGATCAACAGGTAGGAAAATCTCCAACTTTGCCCACCAAGAGAAATCTCCCAGGTCCTAATTAATCCCTGAGGTTCTTCCTCTTTTGTGTTACTCTTAAATGCAAATTGCCTTACTCTGATTTGAAGCCTGGTTACTAAACAGAAGAACCAAAGATATCAGATGCCTCTGGGATCTTCCCAACAAATTATTCTTTAAAGAAATCTGTGTCTCCATCTCTGAAAAAGCAAGAAGCTTGCCCCAGGTTCAGGTACTGGAACACTGAGGTAACAGCAGCAGCCTTTGTGTCTCATTTCCTGGATCACAGACTCCTTAATTGTGCTTTAAAGAGTGAGTTAATTTCTATTCTCTCTCTAGCTGCTCTTATCTGGGACACTTTTTAAAAATAAGTTGAGGGTGGAACTGTTCTGTCCTTGGAAATGTTCAGAGTGGAGGATTTTGGATCTCAAAATGCAAATCACTAATGCATCGTGCTTTTTGTTGAAGCATGACTGCTGTCACCTTGTCCTCTGGTGACTATTTTACATCATCTCCAAGTCCCCCTCACATGAATTCTGTAAATAGACACTCTGAGAAGACACAAGTTTTTGAGATTCTGTGTATTTATACTACAAATTCTTAACTTCTGCTTAAGAAATATCAGGCTCAGTGCAAATCCCTACTTTTAGCAGTTGTGAAGCTCAGAGACATCATACTGGTTTTGTTTATCCCTAGAAGCTGCATCTGTGCCATTGATCCATGATAAGCCAGGTGTTGCTTATTTACCAACAACAAAACACGTATGCTTTGTTGGCAGCTAATTGATAGGAAGATTCAAGGTTCTATTTCCCTTAATTCTGAAAAAATCGTGCCTTCATGTCTTATTCTGTGTTCTTCTGGAACTCCAACCTGGTATATGTACTGGTGTTCTAGAGAAAAACTTTTTAACTTTGGAGTAGCCCAGGAAATTATTTCCCAAACCACACACACTGTGCAGTCTTTCACTCCGCCTCTTATTTATTCTGTTATTTAATTTCAACAGTGTTACCCTCTGATTTTGTGTTACCCCGAAGATTTTTGTTTCAAGGAGAGAGAGGATGTCAGTTGGATCTGCTCCCTGGTTGCCTTGTTGCTGGATGTTTCCAGCAGACCCTGCTCTGGGCTTGCTGATGGAGAATCACTGGACCTGAGAATGATCTTGAAGACATTGAGTAAAATTTAAGAACTTGTAAAATAACTAAACTTTTGCTCACTGTCTCCTACCTCAGTGAGAAAACAGCTGGAGTGAGAATGAGGGCAATAGAAATAAAGAATATTTCCTTTTCTTTTTCTCTGGCTCAGTGGGAGGTGAATCAGTAGCAGTGTCACAATGAACACCTTTCTATTTGTTGTGAAATTACAATCCTCTGTCTCAAGCAGGTAGGATACCTGGGTGTGTGAGAGAACATGAATATACATTTGCATTTATTCAATGAGCAATTCTCACTATTTTGCATCTCTAAAGCAGATTTTTGGCTTATTCTGTAGTTTGGCTTAGATCAAGAGCAGCAGTGCCTGAAGCCATTTTTATCTGTTGATTATCTGCCTGTGTTCACCAACTGCCTGAATTCTGCATATCTTTGATGGTTAATGTGACTCTAACATAGTTGATGGGATTGAGTGAATTGAACAATTCCTGGCTGGCATTGGGAGCTGGTGGCTCCCAGACCTGTTCACCTGCCCTGGGAGAGCTGAAACAAATATTGCACAATCGGCCAAGGAATTGGAGAAAGCAGCAGATGAATGAGAGCTGAGCTGCTCCTTTCTTTAGGGCACAGCTCTAGGCCAAAGGCATTGGCTGTTTCCCCCCCACCCCTGAACTTCACAAATTAACTACATTTAGAAGTTAAGAGGATTTTTTTTCCTTTTGGTCTGGAAACATATATTTTTTAATTCTGAAAGTCATAATTTAATACCTTTTTTTTCATGTCACTGTACCCTGTGCTGTTCTGCTTGTTGGGACCTGTCACACCTTTCTGCCATGTGTTAGAAAGTAGCAAGACTGTTTTTTCCTCCCTCCCTTGGAGAGTGCTCTGCTTACAGAGAGCACTAGTTTGAATCATATCATTCTTTTTTTGTGGCTGAAATGATCGGATCCACTTGGTTCTGAAAGTTTGTGGTGTGAAAAGACAATGAGTGTCTGTGAGGTTTTATTAAACTGCTATAAAGCAGAACTACATAATGCTGAATGTTACCTCTCTGTGCTCCATTTAAATTCAGTTCTGGACCTCTATTTAATTTGCATCCTTCCTGTGTTCAGCGAGGTTGTTGGTGATCTTCTCTCATTCTGTGTCTTAAATTCTGAAGTCCAAGTTTTACCATCTCCCCTTAAATGCTTTGTCCTTCCGTTGTGGCATATAGCTTAGCAGATTTTCCTCTGATAAATGCTTTATTTTGGATGTGAAGTCGACTAAAATCTTCTTTGCATAGAACTTAAATATTTTTTTTTCTCCTTAGTTAATTTGCAGAGCTCTCCTTGTGCCTCCCTTACTCTGCAGGTTTGAGACAGATCAGTGGGAGCTGCCCGGGCCTGTCCCAGCAAGCACTGCCTGTAGAGTTAATTTTAATATAAGAATTAATTCATCCAACAGCTATTGGAGAGACATTCATTGAGTGCTGTCATGTCTTGGATGACAAATCCAATTTGTTTGCATGAACCTGTTAGCAGGAATTGGCTCCACTAAAGGGGCTGAGTAGATCTGAAGAGGCTCTGGTTTATCTTTGATATAGACAGAAGGAAAATGAGATTATATTCCTGAGGTGATTACATGCAGCTGTTGATTGTCCAACATCAGTTGATTTTTTTATGTCCAGAGCAATATTTTCATGAACTAGTCTTAATTATTCTGGTCAGCAGAATTTTTTTTTATATTCAGTTCCATTTTACTGCAAACTATTATCAAACTACCAAGTCTTGTACATTCTTCTCCAGCATATGGAAAATATAATTCTGAATTAAGGTTACCCAATATAGACACTTATGAAAACATTTATAGATTTCACTTCAGGAAATTGTCATTAGAGGCTTTTAAAAGTAATTTATAAGTACATATAAATAATAATATATTTAATATATAAGTATTTTATTGTTTATTAATTTATTATTTATGAACTTAATTCATTATCATACATAAATATTTTATTATTTTCAATAATCTTCTCTTTTGGTTTGGAGAGTAGAAACTAAAGCCACCAGTTGTGCGAAGGTTTTGTCAGAAGTGGTGACACTGGAGGATGTTTAGAGAAAAAAATATGATTTTTTTTTTTGCACTGGAGAATATGAAAATTCTTTCTTTGACCATGTGAGAGTATTATTTTTACATTTTTGGTAATTGGGCCTTTCCATGTGTATCATCCAGATCTGCTGGAATTCAGCTGTGTCTTTGCTTTTTATTAGGCAGCTTCCATAAAGTTCTTTTTTAATTTGGTATTTCTGAAAAAACCACAGAGCATTTTCAAAGTCACGATGTCAGCCTAGGTCTGTTCTACATTTAATCAAATAGCCCAAATGGGAAACAGCCCAACTGACACGACTTTGTAATTAAATTTGTGTTTAAAATGGCCTCCACATGCCAATAACACCATCAAATGATTGTGATTACTGGAGTTTGATATTCATGGAAGTCTGACTGTAATGTATTTCATTCATGTAAACATATTAGATTTTTAAAACTATGTCTGAAGCATAAAATGTTTGAAAATCAAGATTCCCTCCTCCTGGTTGTTCAGACATTTGGCTGAGGTGATAACTCTTGCAATCCAATCAGACTTTGTGAAGCTACAGACAAAAGAAATTGGTATCTCTTCAATGATATTTACTTGGAGTTTTCCCCAAAATGTCATGTTCAAACTTCATGAATTCACATGTGTGACAACATCTTTTAAAATCTTCCTGTGTTGTGATGCTCAGCTGGGCTGTTCTGATTACACCATGACTTCTTATTTTTCATATAAATTCACTAAAGAAAATTCAGACTTCCTTGGTTTTTGATTACTCTCTTTTTATGTGCTGAAAATGAGCATGTAACATCCTTTTGTGGACTTTGGACTTGAACTAGGGTCAAGTAGAATGTTTAACAGGTGTTCTTATAAATGGATTGCTCCAAGATAGGAGCATCTGTGGAAATGGATATTCATCTGACCTAAAGGCTTCTTTGGGGAGTCAGCAATATCAACGTATTTTATAATTTCTAAAACATGTTTTAAATACACCAGGGTGTATTTTGTATATTTACACCTAATGCAAATTACCTCACAGGTGTCATGTTTTGAAGAACAATTTCCTCCCTTGGAAATGACTGGGAGAGGAAACACATTTTACTACCTTCTTCCTGCAGTATATACTTTTGGGAAGATTTGAACCGCATAAAAATATTTCTTTAGTTTATTTTTCCTTTTTAATTGCATTAAGTAGTGATCACAAAATATTTCTTAAAGGAAATTACTGCATAAAATTACTACAACAAAAATAATTGAAGTAGGGTTTGGAGACAGCAGAGGTGACATCCACCCTTCCTTAAGACAAAAGATGTGGACTTCATTATTAAAGCTGCTCTTAAACATTCAGGATAAGGTAACTCTTATTAAATAATTTGTATAAGAGTTATTTAATACAATTTATTTATAATAAAAAATAACTCTTATTAGCTTTTTATTTTAGGATTTTTCCATCTGTGGGTTCTCATAAAGAGGCATATTGGGGAAAAAGGTGTTGTGCCCTTGAGATAATCCTCCCTATTTTACTTGTTATTTGGATAATCTTTCTTTTCTGAACTTTATCTAGGATCAGATGTTATGATTTTCTAATTACAGCATCACTAAGTACTTAATGACATTCTCTTCAAGGAGGTTTACATCGTTCTGTCATATTTCTAAAATGAAACAGAACACTGCACATTCTTCCTCAGAATGTAGAATCAAGTTCTGTACTTTGTATAACCTTTGAAAGTTGCATTTATTTTGTACAGAAAAGCCAAGGATTTTTTCATGCTAAAATGCATATTTTTTCAATACCTGTTTCAATAATAAAGTTCCTTAAGAGAAGATACATTATATGAAGAACTCCTGGGTGTGTTTGTACATCCAGTGCCTACTGCCCTGTGGAGAGTTTATGCTTTTGCCTGTCTTTGTTCATTTCCTCTTCTTTTAAAACAAAGGTGGAAAATATTGGGATAAAATTGAAGACCAATTATTTTTTCATCCTCATTTCCTCTTTAGTACATAGGCTGCCTCCTGAATAAGGAAGATTGTTTGTGGCAAAGGAAGCTGTAGTGATTAAAAACTCAAAAGCACCACATCTGCAGAAAACGCCTTGGTTTTAATTATTGCCGACTCATTTAAACTTTGTTTCCTCTCTCCCGCTTCCTTTTCCACTTCAATGTGCAAGGCAAAACGTAAAACTCCAAAATGATGAAACTAAGAAACATCTCCACCTGAATATTGCATTTCAGAACCACTGGTGAAAGTTGGAACAAGTTCTGACGTGTCTGACTGGGTACAGAGCGCTGGGCTTCGCACAGGTCAGACGTGGGACTGAAATTCTCTTTTTTCATCTCACAGGACACTTCTGTACCTCACAGAACAGTGACTAGGAGTGGCTCTAAGCAGGATTTGGTAGTGTGTGTAATAATCCTGCCCAGTTCCTCTGAACATGAGCATAACTCTGAATTTACTGAATGTGCTCGTTGCATTTTTATTTCCAGGGCGCTGTGACCTGGAGAACCTCAGAGTTCTTTCCACTATTGTTATTTGTACTGTTCTAGTTGTATCATAATCCTGTTGTTCTGGCTTTGTAGTTCTCTAACTCCTGAAGATCTTTTCAATGCAGTGGCATAAAGAACATGTCTGTGACGTTCATTCTGATAATGTTATTTAGGTACAATTCATTAACTCCACTTCCAATTGTGTGAAGTGGTGGAGTTATTACAGAAGAGATTCAGGTGCCTGAATACAGACCAATAATGCCATTTTTACTCCTGTTTGAGACTATCTAGACAAGACTGTCAGAGAGTGGAGGCTTTTGGTGAAGCAGTAGATGACAGTGACTAGAAGTGGCTCTGAGCAGGATTTGGTAGTGTGTGTAATAATCCTGCCCAGTTCCTCTGAACATGAGCATAACTCTGAATTTACTGAATGTGCTCGTTGGATTTTTATTTCCAGGGTGCTGTGACCTGGAGAACCTCAGAGTTCTTTTCACTGTTGTTATTTGTACTGCTTTAGTTGTATCATAATCCTGTTGTTCTGGCTTTATAACTCCTGAAGATCTTTTCAATGCAGTGGCATAAAGAACATGTCTGTGACATTCATTCTGATAATGTTATTTAGGTACAATTCATTAACTCTGCTCCTAATTGTGTGAAGTGGCAGAGTTATGACAGAAGAGAGATTCTGGTGCTTAAATACAGACCAATAATGCCATTTTTACTCCTGTCTGAGACCATCTAGACAGAACTGACAGATGCTGGAGGCTTTTGGTGGAGCAGTAGGTGAAGCAGCACTGTAGGGCCACAAGCTGATCCTGTATTTGGCCACTTCTTCCCACAGAGCTCATTTTATGCCATTTTTGTTTTTAAAATTTACTTGTGTTGCCTTTCAGTGTAGGTATTTGTTGGTACTTAAGATAAATCCCCTATTTTTGCTTTTACTGTTCTTCCTATTTCTGTTTCTTGCTGCTATAAAGGATAAATTCTTTTATATTTTTTCCAGAGACACCAATGCTGATTGCAATTAAATAAAAAGCTAAAGAGCTCTAAGTTACCTTTAATACATTAAAAAAGTAATTATCTGTCTAGAAAGAAAATTATCTTATTGCTGTGGTAGCAGAAAGGATTTTCTGTCCTGATGAGAATTTTGCTTTTTCCTGAACTGCCACCGTCCTTTGCTATGAGCCAGAAATTTCTGTTATTCATTGTTCATGGTACAGCTCCCTGTACAAATAATATTAATATATTAATATTAAAATATAATAGATTTATTAATTATGCTAGTAATATTAACATTAATATTACATTTCAACAAGTTTCCAATTGGAATAAGAAGTCTATTGCATTTATTGTATATATTGAATAGTTTAATCTAGGTACAGGTATGTGCCACACTCCAGCATATGTAATAATAAAAACAAACTTGTCTAATTAGATCAGAAATTAAAACTTGGATGAACTCTGTTTTTGCATAGAAACAGATACTCAAAATACTAAAAAGGATATTTGTACTGCAGAGTTTCTTGGAAGGAATGGGTGTAATATAGGCCAGAAAGATTTTTATCAAAGTATTTTAAATGTTATGAGAGAAGTAACAGTGAAAAACTTTTCGCTTCAATTTGAAAGCTCTAAGGAAATACTCAGTGAATGTAAAACCTCTATGAGGCATGGAGGAAATGGAACCAGTGTGCTGTTGCTTGTGCTGCCACACCTTACACAGGGGAGCTGGAGGAAGCTGTTTGTGCTCGAAATAATCTGATTTTCATTGTGTGAAAGAAGCTGGTTACATGAGCTGGGCTTTGCAGATGCTGAACCAAAGGCTCAGCGTGGTGGTGTTTATCTTGCTGGCACAAGTCAAAAATCCCAGTCACGTGTCAGAGTGCCATTGGGAGGGAATGGCACAGCTGAAGGGCGCAAGGGTGGGGGATTTGCTGGGCTGAGGATCTAGAAATAAACTTGATTGCACCGTGGCAATTTTCACATTTGTCTGTAAAACAAACTTCTTAAATGATGATAAAAGTGGCTTTGAGTGGTGCTGATTCTACAAATGAGACCAAAGCAGCTCTTAGGGCAGAGGGGAGTGCAAACACAGCACTTCCTACAGCAGTTAACTTTGGTAATGAGCTTGCAGCTACTTTCCTGTTGTGTTGCAAGGTTACATTTCCAAAGATTGTGCTCGAAATTATAGCTAAATTCAATGTAACCCATTGATTTTTCTCACTGCAATACCAGTAATTCCTAAATAACGACTTTATTTGATGAGGATTTTTTCCTCATCAATTTTTTTTTCAGTTCCAAAAGGCTCAAAGCATTTTAAGACCTACACTACAGTAAGTACAGAACCAGCATTGTGAGCCAAAATTCAGAGAAGTAAACTGGAGCATGCAATGGAATTATATGTGAGGCTAGATAGAAGAAGGAGGGAATTTTGGCTAAGACTTGAAGTCAAACTCTAGAAATTACAAACAGTGATGTATAATCCAGAAAAGAGCTGTCAGGATCCAATTTAATGGCACTTCTGCTGTCTACCCTCACCTCTCCTCGTGTGTGTACAGATAATTGACCAAACCTGTTCAGTTTTCCCTTCAAGTGGGAGGAGTTGGGATTTGAACCAGTTGTTCTTAGGACTCCAGGGAATTACAGTCCTTTAGCTGAGCACCTGGATTCAGCATTTGCTTTAGTTTGCTTAAATTACCAACAGCATTTATGAAATTATCAGTCTGCTCAGAAATGAATATAAAAATGTGAAACACTGTCCTCTGCTTCTAATTTAAATTTCAAGCTGCCAGGAAAGAGATGACTGCACTTCCAACTTGGCTGTAATTGAGAACCACATTTTCAGAAAAACAAATTTGAAATTCTCCTTTTTAATCTCTCACCTTTTCAAAGCTCTTGTGTTCTGTATCTGTTCAGCTTCACTGTGACTCTTTAAATAAAGAAACTAAGTTTCCATCTTGTGCTGTTATAGAATAGCTTGAGATATAAAATAAAGGTAATTTTCCCTTTTACCTTTTATGCAGAGTTTTGTAAAGTGTCTTTGAAAGTTAGAAAAACCTAGGATATGTAAGAGAAGGCTAAGGAGGGCTTGATTAATGAATACTAGAAAGAATTTTGTTTTTAAATAAAAAGCATCCTTGCAGCACAGGATAGACCTACATCTGACATGACTTCTGAAGTTTTTTATCTCTGTGATGTGCTGTAAAAAACATCTCTACGAACTCTTCCAATTGATATTCAGTTTTAAAGAATTTTAGGTTAACCTTCTGAAAATATCTTAGTATTACTTAGCTGTAATGTGAGGGTTAAGTTAGGATGAGGACTGAAGTTTTCCGCAGTAATTTGTTGTTGTCATTGAGGAAACATTTCCTAGTTCAGAGACATTCTGGTTTATTCTTCTGGGATAAGCAAATAACATTTTCTTTTTCTCCATGCTTATTATTTTGATTGTATTTAATCATATTCTAAATTGTGATGTTTCATTGCCAACAGTCCCCCAGCAAGATCTTCTCATGGTGTTTTTGTTCCCACATCAAAAGTATTCACAACTGCACATGCAGAGCTCTGGCCTGGCTGCTCACATCCCTCTGCAGTTTAAAGCTCTGCAAACAGAGATACCTGGAAGATTTATCAATGCTTAGGGTGGAAAATAAACCAAGGGATTTTCCCACCTGTTCTTGAACAGAATTTATCACAATTCAGTGTTCAGAAACACTGAAACCCTGTGGTGCTAGTTCTCAGTGGACAAACACATCCTCAGTGGGAAGCACCTGAAAAATCAGGAAGAGCAATGAAGAGTTACAGTAGTTGGGAGTTCAGTAGTTGGTATAAAACATTTATACTTTGCATAAATAATTATGTTCTGTGGTACCCTGGAGGTTTTGTGTAGACTGTGGATTTCAGGAGGAGCAAACAGCAGAGTTCTGTCCAGTCACACTCCTGGGGTTCTCCTCAGCTTGTTCCTTCTCTAATCAGAGATTTGTGAACAGTTCAGTGTTTCCATCAAATTGCATTAATATGTGTCTGTGCAGATACAGGCAATATGTGATGCTGCTCATATTCTTTGATACATATTGGAAGCTTTCTGGTCACTTACTGGCATAATAATATTAAAATTCATATTTAACCTGTATAGCTACAGAAGAGTTTTAGATAAGGAGATATTGCTCAAATGGGTGTGCAGTACTTCAGTGACCAAATCAAAATTAGGTGTCTCCATTGTTCTGCCATGAACAAAACAATCAGAATATGAAGGGGATTTTGCTTATTTTATATTAATTAAAAGTAATAGGGGGTATTATGGGTTATGGGACTGTTGGCAGGATAGTCTGATGTTACGCAAGTTCCAATTTTCATTTGCTGGAGTAACTTTTGGTTGAAATTTTGCATTCTAGATGTCTGCCTATGGAAAATTTCATTTGAAAATTTCAACCACAATGATTCCAATATTCCCAAAAATGAGGTTATTGTAAAGATACTCCTCAGTGTTTCCTAGAGACCTTTAAAATCTGTAACTATTTAACATTTGAACAGAGCAACTGTACCATATTACCTTATGAACCTAGAAGGGGGCTAGTAAGGACTATGTAGATAATCTTAATTCCTGCAGTTGCCACGTTCTGAATGTTTGTTTTGTGATACTGTTTTGTTGCCACGTGGGTGTACAGAGTTTAACCAAAGGGATTTGTGTAATTCTGCTTTAGATTATTGGTTGCCAAGTCAGAAGAGAGCCACTGGACTCCACTGAACGATACACTCGCTGGATCAATAACCTCAGCCAGGAACAGCTCCTTACACAGGTATCTCTGCTCCAGCTGGGTCTGAAATTACAGAAAAATAGTAAAATAGCTTTATTTGGATGGACTTTTTTCAGTCCATCAGTTGATAGTTTATTAAGGTGATCAGATTTAAACATAGTTTGTTCAAGAGAAGCCAAGGTTGTGGTGCAGGTGATCATTACAGAGCAATGACCTCACCCTGAGTGAGAATGAACTTTCAGGTTTGGAGTGAGCCTCACATGTCTCACTGCTGCCTGTGTTAGCTATATATGCTTTCATGTTCTAAAATTATGGTTTTCTGTTCAAAAAGTGGATTTCAATACAAAAGGGAAAGAAAAATTCTTTCTTGAGAATGGTTCTTCTCCCACCCAAGGTACTGACCACTCCTGTATCTGTTTAAGTTTTGCTTGAGATCATTTTAAAGCAGCAGTTCTTCAGGCATTAAACATTGGGCTCATTATACATTGTTTGTAAGTGAGATGCATCTTGTGCAACTGAAGATGACAGTTTTTGGCATAAAGAACAGTTGTTTCATTAGGCAGGAGGCCAATGCTGAACTAAAATAGAGACTAAAAGAGACTTTGGCAAAAACAAGTTAAGCTGTGGAAGAAATCAATCCAGCTTGTGGAGGAATGTTGTACAGAATATAAGAAATCTAATGGATGGTTTGCAGAAAACATCCCAGCCGGCTTTGAGATCCAAGTATTTGGGCTTGGGTTTTGGGATGCTGTGTTAGAAAGACATTTGGTTTTGATTTCCTTGAATTTAAGTGGTTGAAAAGATTAACATATCCTTATTTGTTAGACTTCATTATAAACTCCATTATGTTCCCCTAACTCCAAAAAAACACTGACAGGCCCTGCTATGGTCATTGTAACACAAGGAGTAATCTACAGACCTGGTTTCAAAATCACCAGTGGTATTACAGCTCCCTGTAATTCACCAAGGCAGAGTAATTACAGAAAAAGTTACCCAAGGAATATTTGGATTTGCCTGTGAGTGTGGCATTAGAAAAAAATATGGATTTAAACCAATGTGTGTATCTGACAGCATCTGGATCACTGTTCTGGTGAAAAGAAATAAAAGCTTGAGGATGTAAAAGCTTGTCCTACACAATCTGAAGTGTTTCAGCTAAATGGCCACTTGATCTTTGATGAATTGAGTGGAAAATTAAAACAAATATTCTGATTGTGAGATTATGCAAAAAAAAACCCAAAACCAAAACCTTCATTTTAAATAAGATGGGAATCAATGTGTTCTGGAAGAGATTATTTAATATTACTTCCAACAGTAGGATGCAAATATGATGACCTGGGAAGTTCTTTGCAATCTTACATGTTACTAATACCTCTTAAAGCCTTAATAAATGCATTGTTTTTACATATAATTTAGAATCACTCCATTTACAGGTAGATTAGCAGTTTTGGATCAAACATTGTGTTTGGAACCAGCAGAACTTGTGGTATTTAATGAGTTTAACAAGATGAGCTTTATAGATTGACACTATTTGTGTGTTCCTCATTATTTTATCATGCTACATGTTCTCCACTAAGTTGAATGCAGAAACAGAAGTTCCTCAAAGACAGTAGATTTCTGAGAATTCCATGAGTGTCTGAAGTTTTGGAGAAATTGTGCTGCACCAGCTCCAACTCACGTGTTCTTAAGCACCACAGGCTCCCCTTGGAAGGAGATTTTAGATGCCCAATTATCAAACTTCAGCTGTGACATGAGCCTGGGGCACGTTGGCTTTTCCAACTTTGGAGCTAAAAGAGCTGCTTGGTTTCTGTGAGCATGTGGCACTTCTGCTTTTGTAATCTTCTGATTAGAAATTTACATAGGGGGATAATTATTTTGCTTTTTCTTACTTAAAGCAGTGTGGGACAGAGGAGGAATTGGGAGTAAAAGCCATTTCAGCTGTACTCCTATAATTTAATCAGGGTATGAATCAATTATCTAAGGTCCCACTCATCTATCCATATCGTGTGCTTTATTTTGTGTGTATGTGGTTTTTTTAAACTCTCTTTAGTACATAAACCCCAAAAAATCTATAATGATGGACCTGTGCTAATGGATTTGCAGGATCTCTGAGAGGAGCAGTACTTGAGGGAATTGAGGAAAATTTGCTTTAATTTACAGCACATTGTAAATTAAATAAATCTGCAGCAGATTCCTGTAGTGAAAGCACATTTAGCTTTTTTTTAGCTCTCTCTGTACTCAGTGCCCAGCTCTTTCCAGTCACTTCTGCTGCATTTTCACACCATGCACATGCAGATTATTTGTACTGGGAATGGGGAAACCAAGGGACCAATTCCAAAAGGAAAAAGAGCCAATTGTCAAGATCATGTTGTTTATCAAAATGTTTATGTTATTGATCAAATAATTTCCTGTGGCCCTGGATTGCTCTGCTGGGCAGTGCCCAGAGCCAGGTTTGGGAGTTGTGGTTGGAGGCAGATATTTTGGGAAGTGTCTTCAGACACCTCTGTGCTGGATGCTGGGTTTTTTGTTTTGTTTTGTTTTGTTTTTTTGCTTGAGTCAATACCAGATTTTTGAATCAAATGTCCATCCCTGGTCCTCATGCTGAGAAGATCTTTCAATATAAAATGCTGCCAGCATTTTAACTTTTCCCTTAGCCCTGGCCTCTTGATGCTTACTCATCCATTAAATGTTTCTCTAAACAATTATACTGTAACATTCCAAAGATACTTGATGGTATGCGTGAAATTTCAGAATATATACCCCAGAGAGTGTGGTGGGAGTGAGAGAGTACAAAGAGAGCATGATGCTAAAGAACTACTATTTAAAAGATCAATATTTGCTTCTTGAATGTTATCTTTTGCATAAATGACAGGTGAGCAAACCACACTTTTATGGGTATGCTGGTATAAACCTGAAATACATGTGTTCTGGAAGACTTGCTCTTTCTGGCCAAGAGTAAAAAAAACAAATAAAAATGGATAATTGTAACTGTTCAGTAAGTGACAGGTACAGGAAGAAAATGAGCAAACAAATTAAGAGAACTGGCTGTTTTGATGTTGAAGTAAGTGGAAAAAAATGTAGATTAAAACTAATCCAGTGGGATATCTGAGTCCAAATTGTGCTTGTAAGTGTGCCTGAGGTTTGATCGTGCAGCCCTTCTTTTACACTGGAAATGTTTACTGGGCTGTGTAAGTGAAAAGTTCTGAATGGTTTTAAGGTTGGATTAATTGCACAAATATTTATGCAAGTCATTTTTAAGGACTGTAAGTAAAAGAGCTGAGTTCATGGCCACATCTGTTAAATCACTGCTTTGGGTTAGTTTGGTCTCTCAGCCTGTGAAGTATTCTGTTCAGCCTGAAGCACAATCCCACCTCAGCTACCATTTTTCCTCCTCAAGGACAAGACATTTCCAGCCCTTCACGTGGTTTTTGATTTAGGAAGCAGGCAGCAAGCTCAGAGTGACTCCTGAGGAGCCTCCTGCCACAAGGAAAGGCCTGTGCGTGATAAGGCTGGACTGGAGATTAATAACTCATTAGATAAATAACTGTCTGAAAAAGCCTCAGTGACTCTGGATGACTGTGTCTGTATGACTTCCTGATACATGCTGGACTCTGCAGGTTATCTTGGAGCTCCTGGTGTTGGATAAATCTGGAAATTGTCACAGGTGATTTGTGGTTCTCAGCAATAATCTCTGCCAACCACCTGAAAGAAGAGCAATAATTAACATTTCATACCACACGTCTCTGTGCTCTAAAAGATGCCTGTTACGTTTCACTGACAGCTTTAAAAACTGTGTTTTTCTACTTACTAAGTCATCCTTTATTTGAGTTTAATTAATATTTTAATTTATTAAAGATTCATGCTACAGATCAGCATTTACTACAGATGCTCCATTTGGAAATAGTCCCAGCATTGTGGTGGAGTTAGACTGTGCAGCTTATTTTAAAGGCAAGAAGGACCTGAGAGCATGGCTGGACTTTTCTTTCCATCAGTTCAGTGCATTCAATATTCCATTTTCATCATGTGGCTCAATAGGGAACTTCTCAATGGTCAAAAGCTGGTAGGAGTCGATTGCAAGTAGGATGAATTTTCCAGGTGTACCAGGGATTGAATATCTCTGGCTTACAGCAGCTGTTTTTTGTCTACCTGCAGACAAAAAATTCCACTTTATTAATGCTTGGGTTGGCTGTCCATGTGTCACAACTGAAATAATAATCAAGGCAGCAATCTGACAGTGGATGTATGCAATGCCTGTTGTCTGGTTATGTTAGTAAAGGCAAAAACTGGCCAGAGGGAAAGGCTTTCTTACTTAAGAATGAATAAAACATGAAAAGGCTGATTGAAATCTCCTCCACCCTCCCCCTCCCTCCCTCCCCCCATCTTTGCCACTATTAATGGCTCACTTGTGTTTGTTGTCTTTCAATAAAAAGATACTCAACACTTCCTCGGGATTTTTTTTGATCACTGTTTCCTCTTCCTTGACCCATATTATTTAAAAATGTGGCATTAATAGTGAACTGATGTTTTTCTGCTGAGTGAAACTGCCAAAGTTGCTGGTTATTACAGCAGATTCCAGCAGTAATCTGGAATGGGTATTTGTATGGGATTGAGCCTGTACCATATTAAAAAAAAAACCCAACTGGCTGCTTCCTTTTGTGGTTGGTTGATCCTTGTTCTCCTCTGGAGGAGAATGAACCAAAGTTTCACAAGCTTGACAGTGTTTATATTTACATGTGAAAATACATGTCAAAGGGTTCATGGAATTCTAGAAAGTTTAATGAGAAGTGGCTTAGCCACATCTGTGAACTCAAAGCACAATTAGAACTTCCCAGTGAGGCTTTATGAAAAGGCAGCTCAGGGTCACATATTTTGAACTTAGAAACAGGTTTGCTGGAATTCAGAAATGTATACAGCTTGTGCTTTGTGTGTGTGCAGTTTTGCATGAGTTTAAAGGTGTCCCATAGGGAAAGGAGTGTTAAATAACTCGTATTTTTCCTCTTCATATCTTGCCTGATAATTTGCATGGTTAAACAAGGCTGGAATGTGGCTCATAATACATGATAATGTTAAAATGGAACAGAAATATTGTAATATGGTATAAAAGGGACTTGGGATTACAATAAGTTTGACTTTATTCCAAAATGTTCTTGATGAATGCAGCATTACAGCATGACGGATTCTTGTATGGCAGAAAAAGCCTGATATGACTTTGATGGACATAGAAATGAAACTGCTAGGAAACAGTTATTTCTGTGTGAGCTATAATTTTTTCTAGCTGATGATATTTTCTTGTATTTTTAGTAATTAATGATACCAATAAAGAATGCAGCAGATTTGCATCCTAAATGCCATTTTTATAGATATTTGATGTAGGAGATGGACAGGTAATGCCAAGTGTAAAGGGAAACTGTCCAGGACTGAATTTTCAGAAATGCATAATTTGCCTTCCAAGTTAATATTGACATATATGTCTCCTCAATACTCTTGAAAATTACTTTGAAAAATAGGGCAAGATGTTAAAATAATTGAAGACAATTTGTTGATTTACTGCTGAGTTAAGGACATGGATGGAACTAACTAATAACTTCCAGTTTCTGAGTGCTCCACTTAACTCTTGTTTGATCTGCCATATTTATCCTGTTGATGTGCTTGTGCTGACTTCCAAATAAACAATCCTTAAGCTTCTCTTTGAGCTTCAATATCATTGCCTTTTACAGTTTAAGGAACTATAGTTTTTCCTCTTTTTGAGGGACAAAATCCAGTCTTTATTTTAAAGTAATAGATAGGATATTGAAGTAGCCCTAACTTTTTTTCCTTTCAGAACAAAAAGCCCACTCTAAACAGACATTTCCAGCTCAGTGATGTTTATTTTTCAGTTAGTAGTCCATATGTGAGATCACAGAGCTGATACCCCCTTCACTTCTGTAATTTGCTGTCTTTGAATTTGAAAATCAAACTGCTGATTCCAAAAAGAAGAGAAATATTTTTACTGTGGCTTCTACTGTAATAAAAATTACGAATTTCAAACATATTTTATCTGCAGTGCAACTCCCTCTTCTAGCCTTAGACATAGGAAAAAATATTTCTCTTTGGTAACTGCGCACTGAACAGCTTTTCACTGTTTTAAAAATTGTGTATGAGCATGAGTTAAGCTCATTCTATTTGATCTGTCACACTCAAGATTTTGTTCCTTAATACTTTTTTATACTGACTTCACCCTGCCATGTTTGACATTTGTCTCCATGGTAGTTGTTGCTTTTCTGATTTTTTAACTGCTTAAGGAAGCTGAGTTTTAAAATATTTACATCCACCATATCCTCTCGCAAGTATTAACAATATATGTTATACTGTTGTGTTTGAATTTATATTTTTCCTTTCTGTGTTGTAGAAAAGCCAGATTCATTGTCCAATCTGACAGCTTTGGAGTATAAGAATCCAGATTTAATGAGTAATTCAGTTTTTATGTATTTTTTTTCCTTAGTATCTGTGTGACAAACAAGACATGGGATTTTTATTCTGCTTTTACAGTCTTGGCCAAATGGATTGTGATTAGAATTTCTTGACCTAAAATCGTGCAAATAAATTACAGCGAGCTTTTCAGTGCATTAGCTTGGATCAACGTAGCTGTGAACAGCATGTCCTTTTTCATAAAAAATGGATATTTTCTGTGCACTTATGGCAATTTCATCATCCTAAATGTGAGTAGCATATCCAGTTCCACTGATGCCTTAAAGAACCTCAAAATGAAACAGCAAATATCAATATAGGAGGTAGAATAAAGGCTGGTCTTTATTGGAGGCCTCCGAAGGGCAGATTTGGAAAATGCCTACCCCTGCACAGGGTGAATACAGTTTGAGAAGTTCAGCAAACCAACATAACTGACAGAAATCCCCAATTACAGACATAAGTGGTGAGGTAATTAAACCCTTTTCTGAGTCCTCCCCACTTTAGATAGGAACTAAACTCTATTTATGAAAATGTGTCCCCAAGAGCTGGCTCCAACTTTGGCTCAAGCGAGGAAAGGGGCCTTGGACACCCACCTTGGAGCCTCTGGAATGGATTTTATCTTTCTGCCTGTCAGGGAAGGGAACAGTATTGGGACTAGCTGCAATAATAGGCTACAGAGCTACAAATATATATGCAAAGAATATAGAGAATATATAAAAGCAAATGCTGCAGGTAAACAGAGTAGGAGGATTTAGGAGTTGCTGGAAACTACTTTGATATCTTCAGAGCTACTGAAACAGAAAAAGCAGATGTTACAAGGCTTCTTTTTATTAGACTAACTTGGTACCATTCATTTGGTTCACAACAACACCATTCATGGTGTTGAGTTTAGTGGAGTGGATCTGAATCATGCCTGTCAACATAAAAGATAGGTGTTCAGAAAGTTTGTATAGTAAAAGGAATTCTTATTTTCAGGTGTGTAATTCCAGAGAATGCCAAGAGGTCTGTATTTATTTTGGATAATTCTTTGCATACCTATACTGTAATAATGTCAGAATGAAATAAATATAATCATGAATGTGTGATTCTCAGGGTCATGATTATTTGATGAAGTAGAAAAGATAAATGGCAGAAACGGCTTGCTGTCTAATGAATAGCTCAAACTGTACTTAAAATAATGTTTTGATATTTATAGCTTTGGAGAATTTATCTAGCCACAAAAGACAAAATAAGTGTGTTGTCAATAATGCAGCTTAAGCTTGCTTTTTTCCTTTTTTTCCCCTTTTTTTCCCTTTTTTTCCCTTTTTTTTTTTTCCCTTTTTGGGGGGATGGGTTGATTTTTGGCATTTTTTTTATTTTTTTACATCAGACTGCACATATTATACAAATGCTTCTGCCTCTGGTTTGATTTGTCTCATCTAGTGTACCCATTTTTAAGCCCATTTGCTGTTTTAAAAGCTAAAAAACCAGGGTCCAAGTTTGTGTTTAATATCACCTAATAGTTTCAGTGACAATTGAAATTTATTTTGAGCATGCATTCCAGACTTTTATTTTTCTGAAACCCATTGGTTTGACACTGGGATTTTGGGGACTTTGGGATTGTATGGGCAGATCTTACACTCTCTACTCATATACTCTGTATTTTCTTTGGTGTGCTTTGTTGTTTTGTTTCATTTTTGCCATGTTCTTCCATTGCAACTTTTGGAATTGGTTGTTCTGGCCGTTACAGCACTCAACAGCTTTCACTTTCTCACTTCATTCTTGGTTTCATCTCTTCCCCCATACAATTTTGTCTTCCCCTGATGCTTCACAAAAGAGCCACAAGTTGACCACATCCTTAACTGTCCATTCATTTTGCAAGGAGCAGATTGCTTAGTAGTTTTTAATGAAGAAATTGGAATGTAACCACCCATAAGAAAGTAGCAGAGGAAGAGTCATCTTAATATTCTGACTGTAAAACACTGGAGAAAACAGTTCTGTGTTCATGAAATCCTCTCTCTCCATCAAGCCTCAGAGGAAGGAGGTAAATTGGTCACCAGGTTGGCAATTGCATTTCAAAGGGTTTTAATGTTTCTGAGAGAAGCCAGACTGTCCATGTGCTCACACACTTTTACACACTTCACTTGGAGCACTGCCAGGCCAGCAAGGTGATACCAAGCCCAGGCGAGCAAGAAGCAAATGAACTGTCACAGCATTTACAGCTGGGAAACTGCAGGGAAATCTCAGCTCTGTTATCACAGGAGCCAGAAGGAGAGATAAAGGAGTCGTTTTAGTGTAGACACTAAAAGAGGCATGTTTAGCATTATGTTCTCGGTGTTCTGTTCCTTCTGTGCATTTCCTGAGCTGAAGAAGAAAAGATTTTTTTTTTTCCTAGTGTTGTCCTAAATGCAGCCAACAGTCAATCTCTGCTTTGTGCAGGAGTCAGTTGAGAAAACTTTATCACGTTGTCTTCTGGCCTGGAAAAGTGTCTGAGAATTACACTGGCAAGGACTGCCTGCTCTTGTGATTTGTTCTTTAATTATTTCTCCTTCCATTCTTCTGCTTCTCCTGCTCATGGAGAGCCCCACTGCTAATGAGGGCTGCAGACAGGCTGATGTGCATCTCCCTTTTTCCTTTCTCCTCTCCCTTTCCAGCCAGGCCTAGTGACCATCTAAAATTGTAGCGTGGCCATGACCCTGGAGTTTTAGCCATAGCTTTCATACTGGCACTCTTCTACTTTTAATAAATAAATAATTCTGTGATTGTGAAATGAGAATAAATTAGAAACTGCTCCATTCAAATGTTTGACAGTCTTAGAAGCCCTGGTGGCTCACTTTAAAGAGCAGGGAAGTGGAGGTTTCAAGTAGCAGTGCTGCTAAGCTGTCCTCAAATGTGTTTCTTGTCTGAACTGAAATTCAAGTCATGCTGAATGAGTCCATTGGCACATCTGCATCCTCACTTTTTTAGGGCTGGGATATTTGAGGTTTGTTGTACTTGGCATGAATCAAGCAGTCAGAACTAACCTTTCATGGAGCTTGCTACCTCCACCAGTGGGCTGGTGCTCCATTTCTCTCCAATATTTGAAAATCACGTATTATTCAACTGCCATTTATTTGGCCACCTGACTTCAGAAAGGAATAACCAGCACCATCAGCTTTTCCTACGCACCCTGAATTCCATTTTAGTGGCATCTTTCAGAGGAATGCAAATCTTAAACCTAGGAGCCAAACTTCAAAAAGAAAAAGAAGAAAAACACAAACCCAACAGAGCCTTTGGAGTCAGTAGGAGAGATTTTTTTGTGTGTGTCATACAATTATTCATAGCTGTGCAGAGCAGATGTTGACAATTAGGAGAGAACAGAGGCTGGTCTGTGGTCTGTGGTTCACGTGGGTAGATGAAGGCTCGAGGCTGCAGCGATTTCCTGTCAGCGCGAGCAGGTCCTGGGGGCTGCAGCCCAGTCCAAGTGTACAAAGTCACTTTTGTTGGCCTTGGTTCTGTCCCTGGGCTGAAAGAATAATGGTGCTAGAAGGCTCAGTGTTCTGCTCTGAGAGATCTATGTCCATTGATACAAAATTATGGGTTGAAAACTTTTCATGGATTTTGTTTCTTCGCTAGATGTTTGCCTCCTCCTTTCAGAAAGCGCAGAACAGCTGATCCTTTCATTTACTGCAGTAATTGCCACTGTGTCATGTCACATTTTAATCCTTTTAGCTTGAACCATATTTACAGCACAGTCCCTCCTAAATTTGATTGTATTTTTACACAGTAACTTACATGGAAGCAATTTCCTGCAAATTACACTTGATGAAGTGTTATCCTTTTTCCTTCAGAGCCATTTTCTGTAAAATTCTGATGGTTGCAGGTGATCTGGGGCACCTCTGCTGTTGTCAGCACTGCTTGGCATGCTTGTGTAAATAGGAATTTCCTAATAGTTAAAGGAATTTTTACTGTAGCTCATTTTGTCTCTTACCTGAATGGGCTTGTTGAAGTACTGATGGTATTGATGCCATATTCAATGAATTCCCATTTTCCTCTTTGCTGCTAGAGCTGTATAAATAATCATATATTAGTGATGGAAAATTAGAAATATTTTTGTCTGCAAAGTACTTCTGATTTCTAGTTTGGCAGGTGCAGGCAGTGATGGAGAAATCATCCCTGGTCCTTTGGGAGGCCATGTCAGAGGAGAATGAATAAAACCAGCTTAGTGGAAGGAGAGGAAACTTTGTGGACCTGGCTGCTATTCAGGATCAGAGAGATGGTTTGTAGAATTTGAAACAAACAAACAAAAACAAATTTCTGGTGCTCTGCCATATATTAAATTCACTCTTTCATGGCTTTTACAGCCGTGGAATGTGAGCACGTTAGTGTCAAGTTGCAGTGATTGGGTCTGTCATCCTGCTGCTTTGTACAATGCAGGATGCCATTGAACACAAATAGAGCATTGATAAAATGACAAAAGCAAAGCATAAAAATATTTCTTAAATGGCTGCAACAGTTTCTGTAGTAAATACATGTTTTGTTATTGAGGAACAAGAAATTATTTTCTGTCTGACAGGACAGCATGCATTTCACTGCTGCCTGAGAACTGGGTCTCTGTGATAAGAATCTCACTCAAAGCTTGGGTTGCTTGGGCTTCTTTTTTTTTTTTTTTCATCAAGGAGGTAACATGAATAATTTTAGAATAAAGAGGAAGGAAGAAATTACATGCCTCAGTAGCAAGCATGTGTTCTCTGCTACTTTAGTTTCAAGTTCTGTATTGAGGAGAGGTGAAGTCCAAAATCTCCTTTTATAGCAGGATACCAGGTGCAAGCAGCCAGACATAGAACTTAATTCAACTTTCTCTTTGGTGAAAATTATAACACAGCTTCAGCCCTGATGGCAAACTGCCACTGCTGTGGCAGGGCTTGTGCTAATTTGGTCGGAATAATAAATAAGCATTGCTCACAGATATAAATTTTTAGTGTGAAAGATGCCAATGCATCCAGGCTGGAAGTCCTGGTGAAGGAGAACTCTTGGAACAGCCCCAGCCAGGACACTCTGAGCCCTCTAAAGTCAGGACAATTAAGGATTGGTAATTGTGAGTTGCTGTAAGAACCTAAAGCTGCCTGTGGCAGACCACATACCCAGAATGGGTCATGCCAAGGAATTTATTTACCTCCAAATTACCTGAAAACTGGGGATCAATACCCAAATATTTGCTGACCAAGTCAGAGTCTTTCCAAAATTACATAGAATTCCAAGCTGAAGAGTTGTTTTGCAGGAAGGAGCCTGATGTTGTGTCCCCTCCCTGTGACACTGGACTTATTGTTGCTGTCTGTAGAACTTTAGATGAATAGCCTGAAGTGGAATCTTTTCTCAGTTCTGACCTCTTACCAGAGAGCTCCATAAACACAGCTAATACATTTTACAAGGAAATAAACTTCTTTCTGAAACCAAGCTGTGAAGCTATTGCTTCACATATTCTGAAAGTTGTCTGAATTTCCATTTGGGATTTGATATATTTGGTTAATTTTTTTTCCTGACAACTTTGGGGATTGTAGAATGTAGAAATGTCACCACCATCAGCAAACCAAAAATTTTACTGTCTGTTTTTAATGATAATATAAATAACAGGGTTTGGCTTTTTTAACTTCTGTCAAACCCTTTTAAAAAAAAAAGTTATTTGGACTCAAATCTGTGACTGTCCATAACCATGTGTGAGCAACTGGCAAAGAGAAGTAACTTTTCTACCTTTTACAAAAAACAGAGCCTTTTTCAGGCATGGTTTTCAGAATTACCTTTTAAAATGTGTTTTAACTCTGCCTGTCTGAATTTGACCTGCTTTGCCAAGGAATTGTCTTGCCATGCCCTGTTGGGTAGATGTGTGTTTGTACTGGCATTAAGTGCTGTTAAATATTTGCTCTTATTTCGGGGCTTCTCATTGTCAGGAATTTACTAATAATGAGGGCTCTGGATTTTATGTGTCCCCATATAGGCTGTGTATGCAAATCTTGTGCCATTTATAGTGATTTACTCACCAGCTGGTTTAACTTTGGGCATCTTTTGACCACAACTTTATATTTGTTGCTGTTAATGAATTTTGAAACATTGCATTTAGGAAAAGTGCTTCTTCCTAATGTTTTTGGGCAATGTCACAGGGCTGGCACAAATTCATTTCAAACACACTTATGATAAATGTGTTTTTATTAGCATGAAAATTTAATGCACTTTTTTGTTGTTTTTGAAGAGAAAATAGGTAAATGTTGCTTTCCTATTTTCTATTTGTAATTTATCTTGACAAGTACTCCTGTGCTCTGCTGTTAATCTTTCCTCCTTTACCAGGTTTCAAGCCTCCAAATTTGATCTTTTAAGTGTAGGTTTTTATGGAAATTTGTATGTACACAGCTGCTAGAAAATAAGAGACCATGTGCCTGTGGAAAATGACTGATTACCAAATAAGCTTCCCAAACTGAAGTCTGGAAAAACAGGACTTTCCAAGCAGGCTAGAGGTTTATTGGAAAGGAAGAAAGCAAGACCATTTGAGTACTTTGCACAGCTGTTTTAACAGACTTATTTCATCCCTGTGATTCTGTAGAATAATTTGATGCCAAAAGTAACACATAACTTTTTAAAATTTGTTTTGAATCAGTGGCATATATGAAATTAGTTTCATGTGGTCAAAAACTTCTGCATTTTGGAACAAAATTGCCAAAAGTTTAGCTCATCTTGCACTGGTAAAATGGTGCAGCTCAGTGACAGCTACATTTTCTGAATAATGCAGTAAACGTGAGACTTTCCTGATCATAAGTAGGAGGAACAGACACATTTTGCCCTTTCTAACTGCCAGGTTGGGGGTTTTTAAATATTTTCACTAACAATGAGCATAATAAAAATCTTGCTTTAAATTGAAGGGTGATGCATTTGGATTCTTTTACAAATTAAATACCTGTACTAAGCAAAAATGTAATTTCTTGGGTGTATAGATAAGCAGATGCTGTTTTCATATTTCCATGCCTGTAGATGCCTAGTTCTTGATTTCCACCATCAGAAATGTGTAAGGAATATTTAATAACATCCAGGCTGCAGTGGAGGGGATGAGAGTTCTCCATCCATGTGCTGGGAGATGTCTAATGACAAAGAGAACACATTCTCTAGGTAGAAGTGCAGCAGATGCCAAACATCTGTGAATCATCAGTTCTGGAAGAAATAAGAACCTTTAAGCCTGAATTGAAGAAAGATTTGTTTGTTTGTTTGTCTTAGCACAAAACTGCCTGGTTTAACCCTTTCTCTCCACTGCTAATTGCGGTTATCTACTCTTAGATTAATAAAGAAGGTTATCTTACCCTTAGATTAATAAAAAATTCTTCAGGCTGCTTGTCTCTCTTAAAGCCCTTCAAAATAGATCTCATTAGAAGTCAGTAAAAACAGAGTGTCAGTTTAGAAGTCAGATCTTGTTTTGGCTTTGGTAATGTCCCTTGACATTAAGTGCCTGTAAGTGCCTGACCTTCACACCCAGCAACATAAACATCTCCAGGAACAGCAGGAATACCCTGCTTGTGCCTGTCCAGTGCCACAGGGCTTTGGGTCCTGCTGCTCTTCAGTCCCATCATTTTTGTGTTTCTTGGCCTCTGCTGCTGCCTCTTTGCCATTCTCAGTCCATTTGCTCCACGGTTTTTCCTCCTTTGGCAGATGAATTTTTTTTTGTATCCCCTGTGTTCATCCACTTCTCTCCATCAGCCACACTCCCGCCCAGAATTCTCTGTTCCATCAATAAAGGCATATTTTGGAATGCAGTTAGACAACAAAATGCCTCTTTTTCCTTGGCCTTTGATTGTTTTCCATCAGAAATGAATAGTTTTAAACCTAAATACTTCCCCAAGCATGAATGGCTTTCCCTCTCTCATCCTGACGGCTTCTTTATGCTGCTGCAAGGTCCAGCGGTCTTTTTGCTGAACTCAGCATGGAATTTCTGAGCCCTGATGCACAAGTGCTCTCCAGACACACACACAGAGCATTCCTGGGTGCTTGCTGTGAACCTTTGGAGCATATCCCAAATTTAATGGAATGGTTTGCTCTGTCCAACAGAGTGAGGCTGCCAGAGGCCAGGAATGGAAAATGGGATAAGAAATGGGGTGCATGTGCGTTGGTTTTCAGAGAATCCATAGAAAAAAAAGGATTGGGAAACTCACTGGAGTCCTGAAAGTTGTCCTGAGATATTGGAGGGAAGAGACTGAAACAAGAAGAGCTCAGAAAAGGTGATTGATATGCCTGAGGCTGAGGGGAGAAAGCAAAATTAACAATACTGGTTTGTCTACCTTGGAAATGGAAATTGCCAAATCTTTCCCAGTCTCTTGATGAGAGAAATGGATTTGTAAAGAATTCTTAAAACTTAACAGGAAGTTCACATACTTCTGTACATCTGTATGTAAACTCTGAGATAACGTGTGCTGGCTTAGGAAGGCTATGGAATAGAGATGACATTGTTGAGAGAGAGACTGAACCTGAAACAAGTTTTAATAAGTTTCAAAATATGGCTTTGCAAAAAGACCAGATATTTTAGAGAATTAGAACCATGAAAGATGTATTATAACAAGACTACATGAGGAAAAAATAAAGGTGATTAATGTTAGAGGTAATAACAGCATTGTGTGGCAAAAGCTAATAGGATAAAAAACATTTATAAAGTATTGTGACCAAGAAAAACATGAATATTCTTATGGAATAGCATTAAGTTTTACATCTCTTATGTCTTAATGTTCATCAAGACTAAAAATAGAATAAAATCTTTTAAAACACCTCTCAATTACCCCATCTCTGTAAAAACTAGGAAAACCAACATCTTGACTTGCTTTTAGTGGTTTGTTCATGAACTTGGTGAGCCATTAAAAGAGCAGTATTAGCACTCAGACATGGGTTGCAATGGTAAAAACCACGGATGAAAATTTTATGATTTATTGATGAAAAATGCAGGTTAAGGTTGCAACTAACAAACTGTGTAACTGTTTCTGGGTTATTTTCCTGCTCTGACACTCAAACTGCTTTTCTGTCCCTTGGGAGCTGAGGCATGAAAACTGAATGAGTGTGTTTGGGTGGGAGCTGCTCACATGTGTGGATCAAAGGGGCTGGCTCTGAAAGCCTCACTCACTCACTGGCACTGGAGCACTCTGTCTCCAAAGGCAGCTTGGAATTCTGTGTTTGCAATGTTGTTATAAAATTATTACTGACACTAAACAAAGAAATTTTTTTTTCAATTTTGTAAAAAATATGAATTGTAGTTTTCTGGGTTTCAGTGGTATTTTTCATGAATGCAAATGTATCAAAATAAGATTATTCAGTGCTTTGCCTACTTTTTCAGGTCCAAATTAGTGTTTCTGTTCTTATTGCAGAATCAGTCTGACTAATATCATAAAAGAACTGGAGTTTTTTTTTATTTTAAGGCATGCTTTTTACTAGTGTAAGTAGTAAAGTGTACTAGTGTATACTTTACTAGTATATTTACACAGAACACATAAGATTATTATTAGAAGCCAGTAGATTCAGGGTTTATTTGACTTTTTATTTTGCTGGCAAGACAGTTGTAGCAATATTAACAAATATTTTGTATGCTAGAGATTTCAGGAAGTGCTGTCTTAGTGGATGCTGATTTATTCTTGATTTGAACAGATTGTACAGTAAGGTAGGCATTTGGACTTGATGATTCTCGTGTGTCTCTTCCAGCTCTGGATATTCTCTGATTCATTTAAAGAGAGATGGACTTGCTTTGTTTGCATTTCCTTGATCCACTACAGGATTGAGTCTCAAGCAGTTCTTTTTGTGCATCAGAATCAAAGGAAATGCATAATGCTACTCAGATGCTGCAATTGTAAACAGTTGTTTGAGAGAATTTGAGAGAAGCCATGCTACACTTTAAGGTGGTCATTACATGACAGCAGCTGGAAGTGCTTATTTTCCTGGTGTTGTGTTCTGAAATAATCAAAGCACCACTTTTTCAGTTCTTTAATGAGATGAGAACTCTACAAAAAACCCATCAGTGTTGTGGAAGTAGATGGAGGAACACAGAGCCCTTGAGGTTGTGCTGCAAAGAATCATAACAGGCGTTATATGTGGGAGTCCAACAAATCCAGCATAGAGCAGAGAACATTCAAAACTACTTTTTCTTGCTAGAAAAGCAAAGCAGCCCCATCACCTACTGCTGTGGCAGAATGTCCCTCTGCTGGTCCTTTTCACTCCAGCCTGTGCTTTGGAGAGCAAGCCCTGTTCCACTTTGCTCAGCTGGATCCCACACTCAGCAGAGATTTTAGAAGGTTTTTCATTTAGGGACACACTAAAGCCAATCCTTTTTGCTTACAGCTTAGAGTCCTAGTTTCATGGAAGTCAGAATCTGTTTTTTCACAGTCTCTGGGCACTCTGATCTTCCTTCCAGCCTTCTCATCACAGACCTCATCACATGCCCTGAGAGGTTACCATTGCACTTGTCTGAGGAAGAAAAAAAGAAAAATATTATTCTGATTTGTACAGAGCCAAAATCGTTTCTGTTGATTGCTTGGGGTCTTTAGAGAACCTTCCACAGTTCAGGGTATTTCTGGGTCAGTGATTTTTCTATTTTGATGGTGGAAGGTGTGTATAGACATATGCGCCAGTGCTTTTATATTGTGTTTGCTTCTGTTTCCTCCTAGGCCTTTGAGAAAGAAGCTGAGGGATGTTTGGAGAGAAGGCTGGAATTTTCTGTGGAGTTGACATAGTTAGGCACACTAATAAGGACTGATAGAAAACTCCCTGAAAAGAAAATGAAAATGATGTTTATAGAAGCCCACAACATGTATTTCCAGAAGAATTGAGTGAGATTCTGAGTGCAAGAATATGAGGTAGCCACAGGGAGATGGGCTTCTCTTTTTGTCACTAGGCTTTTCTGTCATGTATTCTTTGAGCCATAATGAGATGAGATTTATGTATTTCTGTCTTCATGGTGGAGAATTGTGGATGAATTCCAGCTTGTTCTGTGTGTGTTGTGTCTGCTCTTTGAAGATTGGGTTAAAATGTGCCATTTCTACTTTTACTGAAGCACATATTTTGGTGAGAGCACTTGTCACAGTACCCTGAGAAGTCTGTAGTTCTTTCCCCCTGTGATGCCCTGCAAGTTTTTTCCTCTGTTCTTAGCTTTTGTTTTTATTGTTATTTAATTATTATATAAATAGTTTTATATATATATAATATTATATAATAGATATATTATATATTACATATGCGTTATATAATATAAATATTATATAAGAAAAATAATTTTCTTTAATTTTTCTTTCATTTTTGTATATGGCATAAAGAGGAGGGACTAAGGGAGAACGTGTGATCAATTTGTCAACAAGTTCAACAATTATAAAAATATAAATAATTATATAAATATATATAATTATATAAATATAAATAATTATATAAATATAAATATAAATATGTGTCTCTAGATCCTTGTGCTTTGGTTTTCTCATGCAGATCCCTGCATGGCAGTGTCACAGAAGTATTAGCAAACCTCAGCTGCATTCCATTGGGGGGTTGATTTATGTTTCACATCGTGGCCAAAGTAAAGAATGAACTGAAAGCAGAATCCAGTGCCATCTACACTTTGGATGTGGTTTTTGGATTGTAGATCTGTGTTGCCAAAAAGAAAAAAAAAACAAACCACCCCAACAAACCAACTAAAAAGAAATCTTGTGATAAATTAAAACCCACACTCCTAATTCACTCACTATTGTGTGATTATACAGGAGCTGGCTGGACACTGACAGTGTGAAAAGCCAAAAAGAACTTTTCCTTGTGAGATCTTTCCAAATGTTTCCCTCGGCTGCTGCTGTAACAATAAATAAACACAGGACAATAAAAAACAAGGATAAAATGATGAAGCCTACCTAAATCCCTTAATTATAAGGTTTCTATAATAGGTAAGACTATTCAGAAGAAAAGGATTGTGAAAAAAATCCTCTGTTTTTTAGTAAAGGTGCTTCATTCTATGTATAGTACAACCAGTTTTGGAAAGAATGAAATGTAATCTCACCCTGAGAAATGTATGTGATAAATCTTCAGAAAATAGTAAGCCACTGTACATAGGAAAAGTACAGTCTGTGCTTCCAGGGCATTTCCCAAGATAAATTTCCCTCATGAATGAGGTCCTTAGTTGTCGAAAGGAATCTAAAATAGAAGACACATCAGGTCTTCCAAGCTGAGAACTCCATCAGGGAGTTCATTATTATGCACATAAGATCAGCTGCTCTAAGGTTTAGTCCATGTGTCAGCATTTTTTGTATAGTAATGTTTGTCCTGACTTTGGTCAGCTGCATAAACTTAAAACAAATCTATAGATGTGGTGACTTTGAACACCAGAAGGAAGTGGGGGTTTTTTAGGGTTTCTTTTTCTGGTAAAGCAAGTGGTCAACCTTATTGTTTGGTGTCTCAAAAAAAAGAAAAATAAACCCCAAGATACGAAGGAGATTATGAGTGGTAAATGTTGGCCACCTTTTGGCCATGGTAAAAATTATGAAACAGATTAACAATTTGTTTCTGGCATCCCACCAGGATTCAGGATTGCAGCATTTCCAAATTTCTGGTTCTCAGCAAGCAGAGTAGTCCTGTCTCCTTGATTTCAGGGGAAATGAAGACTTCAATGAGATCTGCAGCAAAAGCCAAATTGGGTTAGATTGATAACCTCCACTTTACTCACTTGGAGTATTTTATATGTGGGATTAAAAGTAAAATACGATCAGTCTGATCTGGGCTGAGGTAATGTATAACTTCCAGATTAGCCTGACTTGACTTTGAGCACCAATATCCAGCTGTGGTTGGAAATGTGCAGTAACAACGATGTGATCTGTAAGTCATTGCTGTTTACAGATGAACCAAGTGCAGCTTTGATATCCAGGATTTTTTCATGGTATTTTGTAGAATTGTGTTTGTAGAGAACTGCTGAGAGCTGTCCTTGCTGTGGAAGGCACCTTGTCAGGACTCATGGCTGACAGCAGGGGATGTCTGATGTTACCAGAACATTTAGGAGCTGTTAGCCCTGTGTGTGCTGCACAGAAAAGGGCACAGCATGGCCACAGGTTGTTTTTCATTACAACCTTTAAGGCTGTGTTGCAGATACTTTGCACTTTTCTTATGTGAAAATAAGAAAGGTGAATGCGTAGGACATTTCTAGTTAATAGTGATACCAGAAGTAGTAGACAGAAAACATTGCAAACTATCTTTTATTTTCATACAGTTGTAAAGCAAACTTGTGTGTGTTCTTTTCTGCTCTTAGTTGGTCTAAACAAGGCAGCAGTGATGTTTTTATTTTGCAATGAAGCATCATTCATCATCAAGTTTTTCTTAGAGTAAGCACCTATTTCAGATTGAATTCTGTAAGGTCTTTGCTCCTGTATTTAAATGCACTCAACTGCATTTTTAAACTGTAATTCTTTTGATATTTTAGTTTACAAAGGTTTAACCCCCTCTCTCTCCTTTCTTCACCATCCCACCCATTTCCTTGCTGCTGCAAGGTTTTAGCTGATTTCTTGATGAGCCCGTTCAGCCCCCACAAAGAAAAGAGACAAAGGTTTTCCTGTTTGTTTAATGGCAAGGTGTGGAGGAGCAGCACAGAGGTGGGAGGAGGCAGAAACCAGGCAGGTGTTCATGAAATTGTTGTAGGATTGCAGCCAAAGGTTCCTGAAGAGCTGCTGAGCTTGTCTAAGAACTCACTCCCATCCAAAACTTGACTTCCAGCAGGAGCCCAGCACCCTCCCTCGAGGTATTTCTCTTGCTTGTCTTCTCCTGAAGGAGCTGGTTGATTTTCCTGGGCTGGTAGGAGATTAAGAAAGAAAAATAAATGGTTTTTTTGCTTTGCTAACAAACTGAACTGACCTGCTGAGGGTTCAAACAGCAGGGCTGTAAGAAGGGAAGTCGAGGTGAATGTGTGGCCAGGAGGGGAAGAGCAGCAAATCCTTCTCAGAGCCTCAGGTGCAGCAGCTCAGGCAGCCCTGCAGAGCTTCACCTTGTGGAGCAGCCACAGAACCCAGCAGAGCTGATCTCATGGCCTGCTGCCACCAAACCATCCAGCCAAGATCCTCTTCCTCTCACTTCCCTTTTTCTCTCTCCCTTTTTGCCAGCTTAGCAAACTGAGTCAGTGCAGCTTGGAGCTGAAGGAGGGCCAAAAGCAGGGCCAGGGAGGGTTGGGCATTTGGGGCCAGGAAGGGGTGGTGGGTATGGGAACGTGGGGCTGCTCTTCCCCTTTTGTCTGTGGGTCAGTGCTGCCCAACTCTTGGTGCAGCACTTTCAATCAAATCAGCCTGACAGGAGTTAGTTATTTATCCAAATTTCACTCTGCTTTGCTTTAGTGAGTAGTCAGAGTGATCAGCACCTCTTCCTTGCCTAATGTCACTCTCACCCTCTAACACAGTGCTTTTCAGATCTTATACTCACCCTAGATATACATCAAGAACCAGAATAAAGCAAATTTGTTCTTAAAATTGCTCTTGACCATTGCAGCTTATCTAATGTATTGTATATACGCATTCTTTTTAAGCAAAAAGGAAGGAAATTAAATCTTCATTCACAAATATATGAATATAAAGTCCTGCTTTTGTTTTAGCATTGTATTAATGGTGTGAGGTGGAGCAGTTAGGTGAAGGGTAGTCTTGATGTTTGCAGCATGTTCAGAGGAAGACTTAAAAGTCATATTCAAAAAAAAAAGTTTAAACCAAGCTAGTATCTATATTTAAAAAGAAAAAAGATAACCTATATGTTTCAACTTCCTGTTTAAAAGGACAGTCTGGCAAAGCCAGCAGAGAGGTTTAGCTGGGGGGAGGATTGCTGGTGATGGTGACTTTTCTAACAGGCTGTTTATACAGTAAAGTACCGGACAAAAAATGACTGGGAATTGTGTATATATTTCAGGAGAGCACAGAGGAGTGGTTCCTGTACAGCCAGTCTTTCACAGTAACTGATAATGGTTTTTAATGTCTTTTCTAAATATCATATAACATATACAACATAGAATATATGATTTGTAGGTGGACAGAGCATGTTGTATTTCTTTGCTGCTACTTAGGGGACAGATTTCTCTGCAATGCCAGCTGTTTGTCTGGCTTCACTTTCACAATCCCATTTCTCTAAAGGCTTCTAGTGAGACACAAGCATCCCTTTCACAGAGGAACAAACAGCACAAGGCAGAATCCAGGGCTGGGGAAATGTCCACCTTGAGTTTTAGCCACAGGAGGATGTGAGGGGTTTTCACAAGTGGGGTGAGGTAGGCAGTGATTTAACAGAGCATTTTCAGCCCTTTTGCTCTGATACCTTTTTTCATATCTTTTCATCCTTTTGATACCTTTTTTTGTACCTTTTCAGCCCTTTGGCTCTGGTATGTGGGACACTTTGAGCTGGCAGTGGGGATGTGTCTGAATTTACATCGAATTTTTATTCTTGCACTCTGAGTGAAACCTACCTGACATTTGTCTGTTGAAAAACTTCAAAGGCATCAGCCCCACAAGTGTTTTTCCTTTTCTTTTCCTCCTTCAGTTTGATTTGATCCTAGCTTGATGTTAGCTGTAGCTCAGGCATTTTACTATGAATTTTGTTTCTAGTTCTGTTCTTGAACAAGAAAATATGAAGAAAACACCTCTTAAAGGGCAGATAACTTTATTAACTGCTAGCAAAGATTGCTGCTGATGCAGAGGAATAAAATACATACTATCAGTTTATCTTGCAAATAAATTGATCAGCTCCGTGTTACTGAAGTACCTCTAGGCATTCAATTGATTTATTCACAGATTATCCATTCTCTTAATATTAGTTTTAATCTATTCTGTTTATTTCCTACCAATTCCTACTTCATGCTTATTTGGCATAGGAGAATTTAACTGCTCCTTGTTAGGAAATCAGTATTTACATCTGGAAATTCAAGTGATTACTGTGATTTCTCTCTTCAGAAAATAAATTGTAATTTGGCTTTAGTTTTATTAGGGGGTGTAGAAGATGTGTGTGCTCAGTGTGCCCTCCATCAGACCAATGCCCCTGGATTCAATCAAAAGTACCCACTTTTGAGAGGCTCCTGGGGGAAATTGTAGAGCTAATTTGAAGTAAGTATTTGGTGGGGGGGAAAGAAAAAGTGAAGTATTTCATGCAACAGAAGCTTAGTCTTACCTAACAAAATGGGTTTTCAGAAAATGGAAGGGATCAAACTCTACTGAAGTGAACCAATCCCTGCCTTCCTAATCGATGGAATTTTAATTTGCTTGTTTAGAAAGCATAACAGTGGTTATAGAAACATGCATTTAAAAGCACTTTAAAATCACCAGGGCATCTAAGGAATTTGAGACACCTGTAGTCCCTGAATAATACTAATTGATATCTGTGAAGACTTTATGAAATCTGCACAAAAGATAGAATTTTGAGTGGCTTAAACCTTTATTTACAATTCAATACTGACAAGAAGTTGCTGAAGTCTCTCTCCTCCCACTGGTCTCTCCCCTTTAACTTCTGAATTACTGAACTGGATGGAAATGTATCAGTTAATTAAACATTGCTGAGAGCTTCAAAGGCTCTAAGAAAAGCCTCAGAGGTGCGCACTGAAGTTTCTGAGAGCTTTTCTAACTTTCTTAGAGCTCTTCAAAAATCAAAAGCAAATTATATTTCTACTTGTATCCAGGGTAGTACTGAGCCCAGTGTCAAGATAAAAAATCCAAACAACTGGTGGCAGCTGATGCAGTTCTGCACCTGCAGGCACTGGGTGTTTTCCAGATGTTTGTGTGCACATATATACACAAATATATGTGTATGTGTCATTTCAGGTACACAGCAAAGCTATGGAGTATATTTACTGGGAAACTGGGAAAATTTCCCAGTAAATACTGGGGAAACAAGTATTTACAATGTTCTCTTTCAGATAGAAGAAGATGAAAGGTAGAAAAGAAATAGCAGGAAGTGATGCAATGTAGGTGATGATTTGGAGGTATTCAGTCTGACAGGAGAGAATAATTTCAGTTAGGAACTACTATTATAGAAACTTTAGCCATTGACACTGTGTGTGTCACCTCACTGATTACTGGTAGTGGTTCTTGTAATATTTTTGGCAATATGCAAAATAATGCCTTTTCCTCTTAAATGCTGTGTGTGTAGAGCAGAGGACAAAAGCACTTACGTGGGTATGTGGCTCCTGTTTACTTTCTTTCTAACAGCTCTCTAATTAAATTCTTCTTCTGGCTATGTTGTGCAGACAGCAGAACATCAGAATTACTGGATTTGTTTATTCTGCTATGGAAACTTTGGGTTGTTCCAGTAAATTTATTTTCTCCTCAGTTTTACATATTCCAACTGTTGTTTCTGTGGTTGTAGCTATGTAGAATCCAAAGCCAGGCCTTGAGGATCTGGCAGTTGTACATTCTGATGTCCTTCTCAGGTCTCATTCCTACAGGAAGGAGACATCTCTTCATTTGGGGTCTATTAAATATTGTAGTTTTTCGTGGGACATGGTTTGACTGGGTTGTTAGAGTGAGTGATGGGACAAATGGCCATATTGGCTTTCACTGGGCAGCACAGAAAAGTTCTGTATGGATTTTAACATAGTAATTCATCTTGTAAGTACCCATAGAAGCCTTATTTGGCAGCTCATTGTTTAAATCCTTTAATCTTGGGAATTTGCCCTTATGTTAGATTTTCAGCAAAGCTCTTCTCCTACAGTCTGTGCTGTTATTTTAATATCATCACAGCTTGAGGTGCCTTGTTCCATAATCCTCTATAAAAAGCACTCTTGGAAATGCATTTCTGTGCATGACATTTTTAATTTGAGCTGACTTCTTCAGTTTTGTATTGGGGAAAGTGATGGAGCCTGATCTGATTTCCATCACTAAACTGTGGCAGGGAGACTGACAAGCAGAACACCTCCATGTGCAGGGTTCACAATTGCAGCAAAAATTAAGGGTGGATTAAGGCAAGATGCATAGCTCCAGGTGAGGAGCTTGTGTGTGAGTCCCAGGTCAATCACCTGTGAGAAAATGTGGGAAACTGGAGAAAAATGGGAAACTTCCATGGGTGGTCAAGGATACAGAATAACTTCTGTAGAATCATCGAATTCTGGGATGGTTTTGGTTGTAAGGGGCCTTAAAGCTCATCCAGTTCCACCCCCTGCCATGGGCAGGGACACCTTCCACTGTCCCAGGCTGCTCAGAGCCCCATCCAGGTGGCCTTGGACACACCCAGGGATGGGGCAGCCATCTCTGGCTCTGATGTGTGGTTGGTGCTGGAGATTTCTGGATTTCACAGGCTCAGGACTGGGAGTGCTGCCTCTGCCTGCTGGTGAAGTGGATGGAAGGACACTGATGTTCCTGTGACAGGTTTAAAAGGCTGTCAGATGCAAATGGATCATGTTTTCAGCTGGGAATGGTTGGTGTGGCTGCCTAGCCAGAATGTGAGTGCCTTACTGAGGTAAGTGAGCAGATGAGAACACAGCTCAGTCTTGTCAAGTCCACTTGGGGCTTTTCATCTGCTTCAGAATGCTTTGAATGGAGACAAAGGCTGGACTTATGCAGGTTTCCCATTATTAGTTCTAATAGTTTATCTGAATTTTCAGGTGGGTGAAGCTGATTATTTGTTGTTGACAGAAGGACTGTGTAGGGAACTTGTCCTAACAAGCAGTAATTGTGTGATTAGGAGAGTTTAATAAAGAAGAGGAATTCTGATTCATTCATAGTACTTGGATTGTTGACAGTTAATGTCATTTTCATTAAATGAAATCTATCAGTGTTGCTTATATTTTCAAGCTATTTGGAAGTGCTGGTATTCTGAAGCGTTATTGTTTGCATCTAAGACCAAAGTTAAGACCTGAAGAGATCAGGAAATATTCCTAAAAAAAATTAAAGCTTGATTTTAATATCTCAAATTTAGATACTTCGCAGTATGATCAGACTGTAGAATTACAGAAACTTTTTTGCTAAGAAATAATTCACATTTTGAGAAGGGTATTTTGTAATTTCCATCGTTTTGAACTGTTATTATTTTCATAAATGAAACTGGACAGCACTGATGTATTTATAGTCACAGATATGTTACCAATGTAACTTGTTTTATTCACACATTGCCTTTCTTTGCTTTGGCAAGAGCAGTGCAGGGCCCTAGAAATCATCTATTACTTTGGAAGGGAACAATACAAAATATAACTTGTGTTATACAATATTTCTTTTCCAAGCAAAAGTTTTCTAAGATAAAAATTGTGATCACTTTCAGCTTATAACTGTTAAGGTAAATATTGTAGATTTCATAAGGAAAAAAATGAACTATTACTAAAATACAAATGTAACCAATACAGATGTGGTTTCTAGTCCAGGATCTTTACCATTTACATGTTTGTAGCTATGTAGGACCATTCTTTGTCTATTCAAAAATAATCTTCTGATCCAGATAATAAAATTATGAATCTCTAATTGTACCCTCTGCCTCCCCATTAGATAAAATTAAGTTAATTTTTTTACTGGAGTCTATTTTTTGGTCAGGCATATAAATTAACTGTCAAAATCGAGCACTTCCATTTTGACAGGAAACAGTTTTCTTCTAATGAAACATAATTTATGATATAAATACATGCTGAATCAGGCATTGTAATGCAGATGACCCAGTAGCCCTGTATGATTTCTGAAGCTTGGCCTTGAATACAAGTTCTTACTTAAAAAAGGGAGGGAAGAAGGGCAAACTGGGGAGAAATTCCCATAGCTCAAAATATTTCTAAAGCTGCCTAACAAAGCAGCTTTAACTCTCTGTATAAAGCTTTCTCTAAGCAACTTGGTGGGTCTGGCATAAGTATCAACTTTGAACAAGATTTTCATTTCTAATCTCTTTTCCTGTCTCAATACTGAATTATGTTCAGAGTTTTCAGATCATGCTTGCCACAGTGGGACAGGGGGAAGCTGCCAAAGCCACAGGGAGAACTCTGTATTGGTTACTGAGAGCAGGCAGACTTCTGACCTGCTGGAATTGCGCTGGAACCTCTCATGACAGTGGCTCCTAAGAGAAATAAAATATTTACCTCATCTCTTGAAGTGATACTCTATTTAAAGTACTCTCTTTTTAGGTCCTATTCTTGTATCACAAACTTCTGTCATAGGTTAGGAGATACATGATGGATGCAAACAGTGCAAACAAAAAGTGGGATTTTGGCACATGAGGTGTGCACTTTTATTGTTGACTTTTTCTGTCATCAGCATATTCCTGAAGCATTTATTATGATTTAAAAAAAAAACCACAACTGTCTGATTGGTATTCAAATATTTGCAATATTCTGCTTGTAAGTGAAAACACTCGTGGCCACTGGATCTTTAGATTCAAAGTCTTATGGTGTCAGCTTGGAACAGAACTTGAACAGCTGGGTCTTGTTGCTGCAGGTATATTCCTGTCCAGAAACACAGAGGTCTCATGGCCAGCCTGACATCTCTGAAATGGGTCCATTTGGATTATCCATAGATAATCACAATTAGTTTGTTAGATAATCACAATTAGGATGTTTGTGCACAGTAAGTTAAGCACAAGGTGATGTTACTTCATGCATGTTTCTTTCAGTGGTCACTCAAGTGATCCAAAGGACCAAATAGTTTCTCCACTGCAAGAAAATGCAGTTTTCTTGTCCAAGTTTTAAGGAGATTGGAGAAACTGAGCCCAGGACAAGTTTTACAGGGAAACTTCAAACAATGAAATGTATGCACGTCCAGAAATCATCTTTTGATGGTGTAAAAGACACATTTTCAGCAGCTTTGTGAGTGCACACTGCTTTCAGGCTGTTGGAACTGACTGAATTGTACAGGTGGTTATTTCCCCCACTCTGTTCTGATTCCCAGCTGAGACTTTCACTGGCTTCTTTGTATAGTTCATTTAACAAGTTTGTTCCCCATAAACAAGATTGTGGCTCCTACTCCATCTGTCACTGCCCAGAAGCTTTTTACAAAACACAACTAACTGAGTCATTAGCAAAACTCAAAACATTAACATGTACTTTCTTAGAAGTGCAAGACAAGAAGTGATGGGGGCCTTTTTCCCCATCAGGATTTGCTATCCATCTTTTCTGTGTACCTCTGCAGTCATGTGCAAGTGTCAGCTCTTGAAAATAACTGAAAAAAAAAGCATCAGTATTGGAAATGAATTATAAAAACTGTCAGCTTTTCTGTGGGTCTTTCTTTAAAGTATTAGGTACTGATCACTGGGAAAGCCTGGTTAATCTGCTGAGTGAGATCAAAAGGAAAAATAAACTTCAGTTCAATTTATTGCTGCCTGAGATTTATGGATCCTGTGCCGCTCATGTCTGGTTTTTAACCTGTAACTCTAGAATTTGGCAGGCTGTTTTCTCCATAGAGGTCTGCTTGCTGTCTGGTGAAACATCATTTGGGCAGCAATAAAGTCAACGTAGCAAGAACGAGTGCAATTTCCCCAGCTTATTTTCTTTTCTGTACAAAGTGATAAAATATAATAAATGCCAGTAAATAAAGTATTAAATGGAAAAAGGGATATTGAAGGGGCATTGTTGTGGGTGTCCTCTCTGCAGTATTAATGTGTAGGATTTTTCTTCCTGTGGGAAGAGAACTGGTTCAGTTCAATGTGTTCTGTGTGTAAGGCTCTTGTTACAGAAGATGTTCTTCCAGCAGTAAGGGCTGTGTTTGGGGCTCAGCTTGGTGCACAGCTGGTCTGTGTGAAATAATTGACAGCTCTGTAGCCCAGTTGTTTCACTGCTGTTTCCTGGAAGAGACAGATTGGGTTCACCAGCTTAATCCCCAAACATGTGGTCCATATTCAAATACGAAATGAGGCGGAACTGTGAACAAGCTTTCTGTTTGGTTGGATTTATTTTGGTATATTAAAATCTATATTCTCTGCAAGGGCATCCCCTGGGACCTCTTCCTAAGCAGCTACTGTGACCCTTATTTCAGACCAGTATCCCAGTTCCTTCAACTAGGGGAGGGGGGGATTCCAGGCTGGACCTTAACCTTGGAGCAGATTCCATTGAGAGGCAATGTTTATGGAAAGATAAATAGAAACCTTACTCCTCTGTAATTTCTGCTTTCTGTGACACCAAAAAAGAGCAAATGTTAATGGCAAGAAGTAATTTTTGATTAATGATTGAAATTATTCTCTTCATCTTCCATGTATTGGATGAAACCTGTAAAGGAGTTTTTTGATATATTCTAATGGCCTCTACAGCTGGGCAAAGAGTGAGAAAATATATTTACAGGTTTCTATTTGATGTAGCCTAATTTAGGATGGATTTAGGAAATTCATCAGTTAAACAGTGTAGATTAAATTTAAAACAAATCCACATGTTTTAGTCTGTAAGTGGAGACATTTATAAAATAAATTGGTGTATCATGTTACTTTTGTTTTCTTTAAAATGACTTCATGTGAATTAGACTTGAGTGTGGAGTTATGTGTTAGAACATGTTGAAAGGTATTAGCCATACACACAGCATCACCTCCTTTGGGTTGTGTAGATGGGCAAAATTTGGGGTGTTCTGAACTGCTGCTGTGATGGGACAAGCTGATGAAAGCAACAGATATTTCTTGTCATACTCTAGTTTCTTTACCCATGCAAAATCTGGGGTTTTTTCTACTTAAAGCATCAAAGGAAGCAAAGCCAAGCAATTGCTTTTCTTGCTGTCCCCAGCCTTGTAGATTTTTCAGTCTTATCTACAGTTTTTGGGTCCTGCCCCAAGGCCTTTCACAGGATGGTTTAATTTCCACCACCTCCCCTCCTGTTCCATTTCCCTCCTTCTCTCTCCTCATTTTGCTTCAGTTATCTGTTCCATACTGAAATTTCAATTTAATTTGATTTTTCTGGATAAGATCAACATCTACAGTTGTCATCTTGAGGAGATCTTGGCCACCTGCACCTGAGCAGTGTCTGGGCATTTGTGGTGTGGGGCATCTGCAGAGGAGGCTGAGGGCATATCCAGCAGAGCTGAATTTTAGTCTTCTTTTATCTTTGACTTTTTCTTTTGTAATCCTACTTGTGATTATTTTTCTTGTCTTCCCAGAGGACACTGATGTTTTACCTTTTCAAACAAAAAAAGCAAAATTTATGTTCTGTTACCCAGTGATACTCTTTGATCAGAAGATTGTGTTAACAATTTCTCTTAATTTTCAGACCAGGAGAGAAATGCTCAAGGGTGACATAAATAATCTGGGAGTTTCAAGAGCTTTTCTTTTAAGTATTTTCTCCCTACAGTATAGAAACTTGTGATCTGTCATCAGAATGTGAGTTATTTAATGGAGTTTTTTAGAGCAATGTTGTGTCTTTTGCTGAATTTAGAGGGAGTTATTTACTCCTCTTAACTGAGGACAGAATGTGTAGTCATGCTTTTCTTCACTGCCATTAGCTGCTAACAAAATACCTTCAAATCTTTGCAAGCACTCAGAACCAGAGCAGCATTGCCCTTTGGTAAAGAAGTTTTTTCTTGTACAAATCAAGGTGTTGGGTCTGGCTGGGCTGCAGTTCCCTTTCCTCACTGTTCTGCTCTGATATTTGGGCTGGTTTGGCTACCACAGTGGTTTGGCCAGGGCTGAGCGGGGATTCCAAATTCCTGCAGGGCTGGGAGGGGACATGGCCAGGACACCCAACCTTGGCTGAGCTCAGGGATGTTCCTGCAGTGTGGTGGCACCTTCAGGGACATCTCCTGAAAGGTGCCTGTGCTCAGCTGGGGCTGGGCTCTGTCTCCAGCAGCACTGACACAACCAGAGCACACAGCCTCAAGCTGCACCAAGGGAAATACAGGTTGGATAGCAGGAAAAAGTGTTTCACAGAAAGGTGGATAAAGTTCTGGAATGGCTGCCCAGGGAGGTGGTGGAGTCCCCATCCCTGGGTGTGTTTAACAAAGCCTGGATGTGGCACTGGGTGCCAGGGTTGAGTTGAGGTGTTGGGGCTGGGTTGGACTCATTAATCTTGAAGGTGTCATCCAACCCAGTGATTCTGTGATAAGAGCCAGAGGAAAGAAAGGGGACATTGGTTATTAAGGCATTTGTTCTCCACAGCAGCCTCTCTGTGTACTGAGGCCCCAGGAAGCAGACAAATATTCCCATTCCCTGCTACTGGGAAATGGAGAATAAATCATCTTTTTTTCTATTTTTTAACTTGCTTCCATGCTCAGCCTTCACTTTTTGTTTTTATTAAACTGCCTTTATCTTGACCCATGAGCTTTTCATCTTGTTTTCTCCCCCATCCTGCTGAGGAGGGAGGTGAGAGTGGCTTGGGGGCCACCAGGGTCAGTTTTGCACGAGGGCTGCACAGCCTTGGAGCTGTGGGACACGGGCCAGTGGCTTTCAGGACAATTCCTCCTGTTTATGAAAAGCGGCAAAAATGGCAAAGTAATGCTTTGCTCCAGCTGTTGAAAATGAATTACAGCACAGGCCCACACAGTAGCAGAGGATGCATTTCTACATTTCCACAATTACTGTAAAGCTGTGGGGTCCATTTGCTGTCTGAGGGCTCATGCAGGAGCTGGGAAACATTAACTGGATTGGTTGAGACTGGTTTTAAAATTGCATGCTCAGGAATAGCTTCAAAAATACATCATAAATATTTTCATTCTCTCCTACTTTAGAAAGCCTTGCTTTCCTGGTTTTGTCCAGGGAATGGTTTATTCTGGCTAAATGGAAATGTTTAGAACACGAAGGACATTCTTGACAAGATTATGTTTTTTAATATGAAATGGATTTGGATTGGAAATTCTTTTGCTGTTTGAAATGTTGATGTTTAGAATCGTGGTTGGATTTGTGAAGCAGCTGCAGTGCTGAGGGTATCCTGAGTTTGCAGCTGGCTAATGAGAAATGATGTTGAATTGGACAATACCAATTACTGACCTTATTAGTCTTAGCAATAGTAAGTCTGTCTTAGAAACAAAAGAAATTGTGCCTAGAACAATATAGAATGACAAGGCTATTGTGACAACAGGTGATAAGACCAAAAAAATGAGTGAAACACTAAGCTTGTCAAAAATATGCATTGTTTGATTCAAAAAAGAACATTGACCCAGACATACTTACCAAAAATGAAAGGAATTAAATATGTTTGAAAAGCAAATTTTTGTATCAGTGTTGATCACTGAAAAACTTCATTTGAGATTTGAAAGTTGGTTCCCTCTCTAAAACACTGCAGTGTAAAAGAAATTTGTCTCTATGTACCCATTCTGCTTTCATAGCACTTCTGACTTATACACAGTTTAATGCAGTAAACATTGAGTTTTTTCTAAACTGCTATCAAAGCTGCAGTAATTTGCAATTTATGTGAAGTGCCATGATTAGCAAAAGCATCGGTCTGGGGGGAAAGCATGGTGGTTTTAACTTGAATAAGCTGGTTTCAATCACTATAGCTCTCCTGACAATGCTCTGTGTAGCTCCAAAGACAAACTAACACCTTAAGGTACAAATGTTTTTATTTTAACTAGAATTTTGTTAGCTAATTCCATTGCATTGCAGCTTGTATTAGTGTACTCCTGCCAGGAATACTTAGATCATGACACTGATCTTAAAAGTTCCCTTTCATTTATTTACTTCAATTTGTGTGAAGAGGTGAGAGGTCTCAGGGTGCAGCAGAAATGAGAGAGTCCAGGGGTGGTGGTTGCTGCCCAGCAAATGCTGTGTGTTCTTCTGAATGTTTGACTGTTAGACTGAACAATATTTAAACAGAACTCAAAGCCCAGAACAGCTGTGACAGCAGAGGAAGTTTTGAGCTTTCTCCTTTTTTTTTTTTTTATTCTTTTTTTTTGTTGTTGTTTTCTTGAAGATATTTTTATATCTTTTTCTTCAAAGGGTGTCTGGTTTGTTTTGTGTTACCTGAAGGAAAGTCTGGAGAATTTGACTGTGAGTGACATGAGAGGCAAACTGCTCCCAGTGCCATCTCATCCATGGTGCCACTGTTTTTCAAGAGGTTTATCATTCTTCATCTATTTTTTCCTTAAAAAAGCTGTTTTTTTCTCCTTCCAATCTCGAAAAAAATTTTCCGGGGCAGAATAACACATGTGCAGCAAAATTGCTGTTCATTAATGTCTGAACCTGGCTAAATATTTGAACATGGTTTGGGATGTCCAGTGGGGCCCAGTGGAATTAGCAGGGATGAGCCAAGGGAGAGGATGTGCAGAAATGTATCCAGGCTGAAAGCTTGCAAGTTGGAAACTTTACAACTTGGAAACTGAGAATAAGCCCAGCCTGTCACTGAAATATCCAAAGTAATACGATGAGGCTGAGTAAAACTTGTCCAATCATCTTTTGGTGGTGACAAAATAAAAGTGTCTGTTATTTTTTGACCAAGCTTCTCAAAGTGGTGGCCAATCCTCTGAGTGTGTCAGTATTGAAAAGACATTTGGAGAGTGCACCCCAAAACCATATTTTAACTTGGTCAGCCCTGAAGTTCTCAGGCAGTGGAGGATCATTGTAGGTCTGTTCCAGCTGAAGCAGTGTATTTATTCTATTTTGTTCAGTTTGTATAAAAATGGGATTTTTAAAATTGCAGCTGTGCTTTAAAATATTTATACTTCCTTCAAAACGTTCAGGTATGGTCTTGATGTCCAAATGATTTGAGCTTTGGGCAGGCCATTGCAGCAGAAGTGTTTGTGTTCTGGGTATGATGACAATGAGTTTTATCCCAGTGATGAGTTAATGTTGTTGACTCCCTGATGTGGTTTAGAGGGGCACCTAATGCACCTCCTCACCTCCCAGAGCCCCTCTGCCTGCCTGCAGGGATCTTGTAGGTGCAGCAGAGGTCTAGGATGGATCAGAAATACAAATATCCCATCAGTTGTGCACTGGATGCAGCAATTCCACTGAAGTCAGCGAAGGTAGTCCAGATTTTCACTGATATAAGTGGAAACAGAATAATCTCCCATTGTATTAAAACACTGTCCAGCTGCTTGGTAACACTTATTAACTTTACATTTTGCAGATACTGTATATAAACCTGGGTTATGTCTTTCCTAAGTGGCAGCTGGTATAAACACAGCATCGTGGTACAGCATGAAACATGTGAGAAGTTCCCCTTGGAAGTGAAGGGAAGAGGTTTTTATAAACAGCCCAATTCACATTCAAGTGCTTGAAGTGTCACACTTGCTGCAGTGCTGAAATCTTGGCACTCCTGGTGCAGGGAAGCACCCAAAGGGTGTGGAGGGACCGTGGAAGTTCTTCCCTCTGCTCCCTCTGTTCCCTCCCAGAGATCTGCTGGAATCTCTGAAATCCAAGGGAAGTTCTGATCAGCCTGAGGGGATTTTATTTCTCACCCCCATGTCAATTGTACAGCACAAACAGCAGCAAAAATCAAAGCCATATTCTCTACATCCACCTAAAATTAAGTTTTCTCATGTTTCACTGAAGTAGCAAAACAAATTGAAATTTTGGCTGAGCAGGACAAGTTTTCATGAGCATTAAAGTGGCAATGTCTCCTCTTCATTTGCATTAGCAAGAAGGACTTGCCAGGCAGTATTTTGTATTTTTTCTTTTTAGGAATGGTGTAGGTGAGTTTGGAGGTTTGAGACCAGAGCTAGAATTCCTCCTCTGTGCTGATTCCTCAGTGACCATCCCTACACTGACGCAGACAGGCCCAGTGGGTCTCATTTTTCACAGTGTTAGTTGAATTTACAAGTCCTGAAGGTATTAAACCTATCCAGTTTTATCATCTTTTGGCCGTGTTTGAAGTTGGTTTTAGTTTGGTGGGGGTTTTTTTGTGTGTGGCGCTTTTTTTTTTTTTTTTTTTTTTTTTTTGTTGTTTTGTTTGTTTGCAAGGTTATTGTGGGTTTGTTTGTTTTGGGGTTTTTTGTTGGTGGTTTTTTTTGGGGGTTTGGAGTTTTTTGTTGGTTGTTTTTTTTTTTTTTTAAAGATGATGTTTTTATCATGATTTTGGCTGTTTGGCTAAAATGCTTCAGCCAGTTTTGGGAGATCACAGCTTGCTGCTCTTCTCCTGAATTCAAATTAGAAGAGGTGACTTGATGCTAGTGGAGATGATGTGAGTAACCATCACAACATAAATACCTGTCTTTTATAGATGAATTAGCCTGTTTTTCACTAGGCTCATCGTTCTTCATCCATTTTTTCCTTTAAAAAAGCTGCTTTTTTCTCCTTCCAATCTCAAAACAGTTTTTCTGGGGCAGAGTAACACATGTGCGTGTGTGCAAAATTCCTGTTCAAAAATGTCTCAACCTGGCTAAATATTTGAACATTTGCAGCTTGCCTGCCATGCATGCTGCTGATGGAATGGTTTCCTGAATCACATTAAAAGATTATTTCTGAGATTCTGCTGATTTTAGGACTTGGACTTCATTACACAGATCCTTCTGGTTCTAGGATTTGTTTTTATGTAGGATCAGCTTGTGGAGCGCAGTTTTGAATATGGCAGAGATCCCCATTTCCAAAAAGAGGTTATAATATATATTTTATAAGAAATAGGAATTCATTGTTGATACACTGATTTTACTTAATACAAAGCTAATTTGGGTAAAGCCCTATGGGGAAATCTGATTTCATTACTTTTGATCTTTTTTTATGCTGACATTGTACTTCAGTTTTAAAGCTGTAGTTGTTTGTCACTGTGATAAACAAGCAGCACACACAAAGTTCTTGTTTCTACTTTTGGGGAATTTGGGGAAAATTATCTAAATTCTGTGAAGGAATGACAGGGAAATAATTATTATTAAATATTTTTAACCACAGTATTTTTAAGATACATTGTTATTGTGCTTTTTTTTTTTTGCGTTACACTACCTTTTCTCAGAATTTGTAGTTCACAGACCTGAAACCTCATTTAAATCTTAATCATTTTTAGCAGGATGTGTGAGACAAACAAGGGTGTTTATGTTGAGTGACCCATGGAGCTCTCAGAGATATAAATCACAAGAGCTGCTTAGCAGATCCTTCCCAGCTGCTGCTACAGCCATGTTCCAGTACAGCCAAAACTGCTGCTCTGTTTTTAAATTTTAAATTGCATTAAGTACAATTGTAGCATCTGCTTCCTCCACTGATTTTCAGCTTCTTGGCAAATGAAAAATCAACATTTTCTTTTCTGATTCAGTTGGTTTCTTTTAGATAGTTATTAATAGTTTTTTCTGATATTATAGCAAGACCCTTTAATGCAGATGCCCTTATTATTTATTGATAGTAAGTATCCACTTATATAGTAGATATCTACTGTCATATAGTAAATATGACATATAGTAAATATCTACTGTCTTTTTGGTGTGAATATTTCTGCAGAACAGGATAAGAAGATTATATTTTAAAAAGAATGTAAAAAATCTTTTTCATATGTGTAGCACAACTGGATTCCTCTTAATTATTTGATCATTTTAGCTGCACTTTGCTTATTACCAGATTCATATTTTGTGTTAAATTGCTTTTTTAGAGATGATTTCTTAAAAATTTAATTTAATCTTTGTTGAGAAAATAATTCCATCAGTTTGAGGATAATTATAATGGTCTGATTATAGGAATGCACAGCTCCATGAGGCTCAGGCAGGCCCTTCAGAGGTGAACTGGTGAATTTAGAAGCTCTCTGGAGCTCCTCTGTACTCATTAGAGATGCTGCCAGAGACCCTGCAGTGTTCAGCTGCCCCATGGCAGAAATTCTCCCTTGTGGAGAGGGCTGCTTGCTTTTTATCTCCACCTTGGGCTGAACCTGGGCCCAAATCCTCATTATTGTTGGTTTTATGTTGTCCCAGTGCAGTGGAACAACATAAAATCAACAATTATCAGTGTGCCTGGATAACTCACACCAACCTCTACTTGGAAGATCTGAAGCTGTTAATTACCTTTTTTTGTCCCTGAATTATTTAAAAATATTTTAAAATAAAAATAATAATATTTTAAAATAAAAATAATAAAAATATTTGAGGCGCTGGTTATATTAAATGACTATCTGAGCAGTAACTGCTCCAAAGCAGGGACTGGAAGTGCCAAGTTCAGGCAGAATTTCAGAATTTTAGGAATGAAAATTTAGGAATTTTAGGAATGAATTTTAGGTGATGCACACCCAGAGGTACAGTGTGACTTCAGGCTGCCCATGCTGTGAGAGTTTGGAGGTTACACTCAGTCACAAATTAATGAAATGTTGGTCATGTTTCTGGCTGGGAAGCAGGGGAAGAACCTACAAAAATCAAATCCCACATCTAAAGCCATCAACAAATTATTGGGGAGGCTGAAACAGGAGACTGCAGAGAGGAGGAAAAGCTTTGTAGCGCTCTCAGCTCTGCTTTGTCTCAGACTGTTACAGATTGATGGGCACTTAATTTCTGTCTCTGCAAATGCTCAGGGTTGGTTGAGGTTTTTCCAGCTGTGTCTCCTGCACTGTTGAAAAATAAATTCTTGTAAGAAACCACTGGGTTCTGGATGAATGTATTGAGTCTCTTTCATTATCAAAAATATGTGTGTAAAAGCTGTTGCTGAGGTGATGGGGTTTTTTACTCTCGGTATGTATCTATTTCATTGTGGGACAGAAGATTAGAGACAGTGTGCAAAAGCTAAGATCTTAAATGAGGGAAAATGAGAGAAAAATCTAATCTAAGCTAATATCTTAAATGAGAGAAAGCTGAGATCTTAGATTTTCCCCCTGTAAAATCTGCTGTTACAGTTTCTGCACTAGTAGTGACATTTCTTTTTCTAAAATACATTTTTATTTTCTGTCTTTGCCTTGTTCTCCCATTCACAGTTTTGAAGGGTTGCAGAACTCAAGTCAAACACTCTCAAGGCACTGGAATGCATTTGGTGCTTTGATACTCCCCAAAGACTTGCAATATGATGGAAGACATGAGGGAGAGATTTAGGCTAAAGTTTGCTTTGATTTCCTAAAGAAAACATTCTACTATCGCAGCTGTTAATCAGATAATCAGAATCTGTAGTTTAAGATCTGATCTAAATTTTCTCTCTTGCCTTCTCTAAAGGGTAAAAGTCTATAGGGGGAGAAGAAACCCACAAAATAAATATAATTTATATTGGAATAAATACAGCAAGTTTGCATGAATATTTAATATTTCTCCTGTGGGTCTTTTGCATGTACATTAGCACACAGCTGAACTTCTCAAATTCAAAAGTGATCTCCTTCCCTGCAGTTTGATGCTTGTTTTTAAGGTGCTTGTATTTCTTTCATTTAACTGAAGGTCATGTGTCCCCCACTTCCAAGTTGCATAAAACTTTTATAGCAGGAGCTTTGATATGAAAAAGAGAATCAGCGAGCATTAGAATGAAGGATTTGTTACCCTCTCAGATAATCCTGAACACTCAGAAGTATTTCATGTTTCTCTCTCCAAATACCTGCATTTTAAAATTTGCTGAAGCTGAGATTTGCCAGGAGGTTTACTCACATTTCAGCTGAACATTAGTTCTGGGAGCTGGTATGTAGAAAAGTTTCATGTGCTGCATTTAATGGGAATTTGTTTTCCTCCTTTCCGGCACTTTTTAGGGAAGTTTGTTCATTGTGGACAAGCATCATGCACTTTAAGAGCAGAATAGTTTTATTTTTTAGCTTCACACCATGCAGGGAGATAATTTTGTTGTCTGTATTGTCATCTGTTAAATGTTAAATCAATTTAAGCTAAATCTATTAAATCAATGTTAAATCTATTAAGCCACAAATATGAAAGACAAATTCAGTTTTCATCTTGTGAAAATTCAAAATGGCATGGCCACAAGTCAAATGGAAGGGTAATTTTTTTTTTACTTAGTTTACATCAGCATTGATCAATGTTGTTTCTTAACAGATTTCTTGTTTGTTCTAATCACAATTTAGAACCTGCCAATATGACTTTAAGCAGATTTTCTTTATTTTGTAGTAAAACCTCAGCACAAACAGCAAGCCAAGAAGACAACCTCTTGGTGCAGAATGCTTTATTTTACTGCATGGAGTCATTGTTCCATTGTAAATACTTGACTCTTTAAATACTGGAAAACCTCCAAGAATTAGAGAAACTTTTTGTAAAGACCACTTTTAGTAGCCTAAAAAAAAAAAAACCAAAAAAAACAAAAACCAACAAAAAAGCTGTAAGACATGCTAAAATCATACAGGCTGTTTCCTTTGCATGCAGCTATTGTTTTGGCTTCAGCAGTAGGTTAATTCATCGTCATTAGCAGGGAAAAGCTCTAAAAACGTCCAGAAGAATGGTGCTCGCTCTTGGCCATTCAGCTACAAAGCAGAGATATTCAACACTGTGGTCGGCCCTCAATTATCCCACACAATGGGGCTGGCAGGAGCTGCCTCCCAAAAAGCAAAGGCACAGCCAATTCAATCCATAGGAATTGGACTAGAAACCCAAAGTTAATATATTTGCTTGTAGCAAGTTTGTAAACAGTTTTGATTTCAGCGGCAAATTTTAAGGAGATGTAATAACCTGGGTAAAGAGCAGCCTGGTCTTGTCAGAACCCAGGAAATTCCTCTGGCTGCCCTGGAGGACTTGAGACCCTGACAGGGAGCTCAGAGACCTTGGCACAGAGTTAAAAACACCTGTGCCTTTGATTTAGCCCTTAGAAAAAACAATTACCAACCTTATATGAAGATTCACAAGCCACGAGAGTTTAAGTGGAATGATAGTTAATTTGTTACAAGATAGAAAAGTAGAATTTTGAGTTTTTTAGAATGGGGGTTCAGAAGCCAAAATGGAGGGATTTGGGGATGCCTTGTCTTTCTTCTTTCTTTTTCTTAGCTTCCATCTTCTGAGTGATGTTGGCATTTTTGGATTGGTTTAGAGTAGAGACAGACTGTCTCACATAGGTGATAAATATTGGGAAATTATTGTAAATAATGTACAAGTAGTTTTTAGTATAAAAAGATAACACCACCCCAAGGGCAGTCAGTGTGCCACAACCCAACCTGCTGGACAAATCTCAGTGAGTCAAAGAAAGAATATTATAGATAACAACAAATAAACAACCTTGAAAACCAGAACAGAAGAATCCTGACTCTTTCTTCAGCTGCTGGGCTAAGAAAAGAGATTCTCTGACACATCTCGGAGTCATCCTGACCACAGAGACTCTGAGATGCTCTGTGCTGTCTTTACCCAACATTTCAGTCTTTGTGGGGCTCTGCTGCAGCCAGAGATGTCAGGAGGAGGTGATGCTCTGCTGAACACACCCTGGCTTTCATTTGAGGGGGTGGTTTCACTGCAGAGACTTGTGTGGTATTTTCTGGGGTCCCCGTTGAAGGGAGGAAATGAATTTGACTCCATGTTTTTAGAAGGTTAATTTATTATGATATGATATGGTATGATATGATATGATATGATATTGTATTATATGGATATAGACAGAAGGTTAAAAGATAATAATGAAAAACTCTTGACTCTCTTTGCAGAGAGTCCAACACAACTGGCCATAATTGCCTAGTAAGTAAAAACAATTCACATGCAACTAATGAAGCAATTACTGCATTTTAAAGCAGCAAAACAAAGGAGAAGCAAACGAGATGATATTGTTTTCCTTTTTCTTTGAGGCTTCTCAGCTTCCCAGGAGAGAAATCCTGGCAAAGGAATTTTTCCAGAAAATATGACAGTGACAGACTTGGTATGAAAATTTTATTTCACGTAGGGAATGTTATTTGTAAAAATTTGATATTTTGATATAATGGTTGTGTAGCTGTAAAGAGGACTGCTGTACTTTTCTGAAAGTGGATGTCCTGGTGAAAAGCACTGGAAGTGCAATAAACTGTCAGGAACCAGGGAGGTTGTTACAGCAAAATTCAGCTTTTCTCTCCAGCTTTCCTCCCATTACTGTGCCCTTTGCAGTCAGAGAAAGCATCATCTCCCAGCTCCTCTCACTAGCTCTGCTCTGTGAGATATTCCAGCCTTCAAATCCAGAGGAAATCACAGGGAGCTGTAGGTCATAAATTGTCCAGGAGCAGGAATACCTTCTTGGAGGTGCTGAATGCTCTCTGCTTTCACTGGCATTAGCAGCTCTCCTGACTCTCTTATTCTTTTTGATTAGTTTTGTTGCTCAGTAGAGTTTGGGATTTACAATCCTAAATACCACTGATTTTCAGTCAGGCCTGCCCCAGAATTATTGTGTATACACCAGCTTTTATGCACAGAGAGGCAAGGTATGGTTTATTTCAATAATCTGCTTTTTGCTGCGCTGGATTCCAGCTTCCTTAGAGAAGGATTTTCAGCTGCTCTCAGAGCTTGCAGTGATGAGGTGACACAAATAACTTCAGTTATTTGTACAAGCCCAGGAACGGGTACAGCAGTTCAGTGCAATAGAAACCAACTGCATGGAATCCATTCCACACTGGCTGCTTGGGTTCCTAAAAGCTTCATAAAGCTCATTGTAGTTATTTTCTTTTGAAAAATCCTCTTTACCCACATTTTTTTGAAGTAGGAAGAGTCTTTTTTTTCTCTTCCCTGCCCTCTGTACCTCTTCTCTCACACTAACAGACACAGACCTGATTCTGGATGTAAACCTGGTACACCTCAGTAACAAGGTCCTGGTACATTTATTGCTGAATTAATGCACAGGTATTTTAACATCAGTGCTTCAAGGTCAGGAGTGATGCCCTTCAGTCTGTGCTCTGCTTACAGAATCACTGTGGCCCTCCCCATGGGATTTTTCTCTTTTTTTCACCTTCTAATGTGTCAATGTGTGCCCCTGGATATTAGAAAGCTTCATTTGTCTCAACAAATTTGTCTAATCATTGTGTCTGATCTCATTGTGTCTAATCCTTGATTTGTGTGGATATAATTTTGAGAAATGCTGTAGCATGAGTAGAATTAAATGTGTGGAGTGTTTTGGGGAATTAGCTCCTTGCTTTGGAAAGCCTTTGATTAAATGAAATCTGTTGCTTTTGTGAGTGCCTGGTTCCCTCTGTGTGTCCTGCGTGATGTCTGATACGATAAAGTTGTTTCACCATCTGCATGTCTGCTTTTATCACTGCTGTTAGACTTTGATTTGCTGCTTCAGGAAGGAGAACTTTCCTTGAAAAGTTACTGTAAACACACAAATGCCTTTCCCTGTGTTGGAACTGAAATTTTGCACTGAATGCTGGCATGACCTGCGCTGAGCATCAGTGGGAACCAGAGTTCCATGTGCTGCTGACAGCTTTGAAACACAACAATGAAAGTCACTTTATCAGCTCTTTGTGTTCTTTAGATTTATTTTCAGAGAATCTGTGTAACACTTGGATGTAATTCGATAGCCAAATAGTGAACAAGAACAAAGCAGTTTCAATTACTTACTACTTGATCCTTGGAATAAACCCAGCTAGTTATAAAAGTTCTAAATAATTTAGTAAATAAGATGCTGAAATAGGAATTTGTGCCCATCATCTAGAGATGGATTCCATTTAGGTTATGATAACACTGTTCTTCAGGAATTCAAAATCTGAACAGATTTATACCTTCATCTTCGGATTTTTAACATGAAATATTCAATATTTAGATTTTTTAACAGTATACAGTGTTCTGTAATTAATAACAAGTATTATTAATAAGCATTAATCTTTCCATCCAGCTGTGTGTGAAAGGTTCACAGGTCCAACCTGGTCTCAGAATACTGAATTAATTCCTCAAGGAGGTCTGGAAACCCACTGGTGTTCCAAGGTGACACAAGACATTTGTTAAGCACAGTTGGAGGATATTTCCAAGAAAACTAAACATTGTTCATGGCACCATCATTCAAATTCTGCTTTTGATTGATTGTCAAGTTAAGACTAGCATGTCTTCTTTGTTCTCTTGTTCCAGTCCATGCAATCTAAAAGATTTATGGATAAAATATGGAGTGTCAGTCTCACAAAGTGAGAAGTTGCAGTTTTTATCACAGAATAAGCCAATTTGACCATTTTTAACGCCTTGGCAAGAGTTTATGACAAGAATAGACAAAAAAGAAATACAGAGGAAACTTTCCCATCAGACTAAACCAAGGTGAAATACAGAATTTCCAAAGTGCAGAAGGTTGCGGTTATTTTTTTTTTTCGCTTGAAGATAAAATTTCAAAAGCTCTGGAAGGTGGTTTTCAGAAGTTTGGCAGATGCCTCAGTGTTTCAGAACAGTTGTTAGTGTTTTTCCTGGCCAGTTCTCCTCCCATCAGAGTGGGTATTCAGAGGATGCAGTTTTATGTTTCAGCTGGACTCATGAACTGTGGGCAGTGACCAAAAAGGGAGGGCTTGTTTTTCTCTCCCAAGCTTTTCCTTCCCTCTCCAGTGTGTCAGTGGTATTGCTACTCTGACCCCACAGTGAACTGATTCAACCAAGGCTGTAGAAAACTAACACTAGAAACAAGGAAAATAATGGCTTTTTGCTGATGTGGTGCTCTGATCCATCCTGGGGTCAGGACAGTGCCAGGGCTGTGGCTGGGGTGTGCAGCCAGAGGCAGGATGAGTGGGAGAGCCCTTCATTAATGTAAATTTGGTGTAAATGTAGATTTCCAGCAGTTTTATCAGGTTAAAGATTATTTCTGGATCATCCGTACTGCTGCTGCTAAGAAGGGTTTTGTTGTCTCTGCTTGGTGCCCTGTTTTCCTACATCCTCCTGCTGATTTCTGGTTTGTTGGATCAGGAGATTCAGCTGAAGACCAAAATAACAACAACAACAAAGAGAATTTCAGCTTCACAAAAGTTATTCTTACATAGCAAGGGACAAGGTAGTGTGAATTTGTCCTTTGTGACAGCAGCATAAATAAATTTCCTAAAGTCAGTTTTGATGTTGCACTGTAAGTGTTCGTGTAGGAAAAGTTTATTTGCCAATTCATTGACTCTCAGCTGCTGTGCTGTGCAGGTTTAAAGACCTTCTTGAAGGATAAGATCTGAAATCATGTGTGGCATCGTCAGTCTCTGTTTTGCCCATGTGATTCTCCTCTGGTGTCTCTGCTGAGATGCACAGTGAGCCACAGAACACTGCTGGATTTAGGAGAGACATCAGTGTGTGCAGTGTGTAATGGTTTGCTGTAAAATCATCATCTGTGTTAACATCAGTGCCTTTTGGAAGTTTTCTCTTAAATTTTTCATAATAACAATAACAATAATATTAATAAAATAATTATGTTTATCATAAAATAATATATGGTCATAATATAGCTAACATAATATAATAAATATTAATATATTTAATATTTATTAAATTTAAATATAATAAAATAGTTTGACAATGTAGTTGTTATAATTATAATAAATAGTACAATAAGACTTATTATAAAATATAAATATGTAATATAAATATATAATATAACGATATAATATATAATATAAATATATAATTATAAATATATAAATATATAATAGAAATGTATTTATATAATATATAAATATAAATATAATAAGACTTAATAAATAATAATATATAATTATTTATTATAAAATAATCTGTTCTTTCTGGTTTCACTGAAGTGTCTGTGTCAGTGGAACACATTATCTGGGACATTTGGGACGGATGCTCTTGGCACTGTGAGCACAGCTGATGGCTTGGAGCTCCAGCTCTGAGGTGAAGTGCATTCCTGATCCCTGAGGGACCTGGCAGCTCTGAGGAAAAGCCATTCTGGCCTCTCTAGACACATTTCACAAGTACCCATGGGCTCAAGACTTTCTTTTGAAGTTTTTGTTTCTTTCAGAAATGAGATTCAATGCAATGCCCTCTGGCCTGGCTTTTCTCCCTGCTGCTGTTTTCTTTTGGGATTACTGTTTGGTCATTGTTTGGTTCAGTCCATACTCAATTGCCCTTGTAATTAATGTGGAGCTAATAACCATGTGCTGATAATCAGGCTGCTCTGCTTTTCTGGGGTTGGTTTGACTCTTTCAGCTCCCACTGACTCTTGGGGGGACACTTTTACATTTAACACCTCTGAACTGGAATATTTCAGCTCGGGGCAACCTGCTGATGAGTTAAGACACATTAGATGATAGGATTGTTCTGACTAAATATGAGAGCCTAGAATTGAAGTTTCTGGATGAAAATGAGTCACCCTAAGATCCCTTTAGGGACAGTGAAGTTCTGTCATTGTGCTCCTGGAGCTGCTATGCCGTGTGCTTCACCCTGTAAGAAAAATGGGAGTGGGTCATCTGTCAAATTTAGATTGAATTTCTAATTTAATTAATTTGGACAATTGATTTAAATGTCTTTATTTGGTTTTAAATCCATGTTTATCTGTGGAAATGGAAGTGGCCAGACATAAGAGTTTGTGGAGCTCCCTCAGGCCAACATCAAGAGGAGCACCTTTAAAATATAGAGGCTGAGATGCGTGTGACAAATGTACACTCTGTTTGAGAACTTCAGATGCACAGGAATATCAATATTACCACTGTAACATGAAATTGTCAGCTTACAGGATCAGCACTGTCATTTGATTGACAGCAGTTGTGGAGTTGGTCTTTTCTTCGTGCCCCAGGGTGTGCTCTGCAGTTCCTGTGTCTCTGCTGGAAGCAGGCACAAGCACCTTGTGTTTGACAAGTTCAGTCTCCCCTTTGCCTGGATACTTCATCTTGTGCAAAAAAAAACCAATTTGCCTCCTGTCATCCACATTCTGGCTTATTTCACAGTTGTATTTGCAACAAGTTTGTTTAAAGCTTCAAAGACCCATTTGTATAGTTCTTGGCTGTCACAAATGAAGAGATGAACTTAATAGTTACTCCCTTTTCTCTACTTAAAGCTCTTCCTTTCCAAAAACCTTTAATTGTAGGTACCCCTGGGTAGCAAATCCACAGTACTCAGGTAATGTTTAAAACAAATTGTATTTTACTTGTCCAAGCTTGATTAGGATTTAAGTGTCTTTGGCAGAAATAAAAGATCAGTGAAAGTTCACACTTACTATATGCATAAGGAATATAAAATGGGAAAAAAAATCAATGCTCAGGAATTGTAGAGTTCAGTTTAAGAACTTGAACTTTCTGTGATTCTTCTCAATTACTTCATTTCCACGTTAACATCATCATTATGGATAAAGTGCCAGCTCCAGTATAATACTCTAAATTTGGAAAAATGTTTTAAGTACTCTGCACACGTTGCAGCTTAGGGGAGAAGAGAAGGTCATGGAATACGAAGCAGGAACCAGACTCACCTTTTGGGCTGTGGCACCTGCGAGATTCTGGTACACACTAAGGACCTGCTAAATCTCCAGCACTGGCTCTTCTCAGTGCTTGAAATTGCTGAAGTTTAGACATAGGCACAATTTCAGGTGAATGTGTGAGGTCTGTTTGTTCCTCAGCAGCTGCTGGGTTTGGTATTTTGTGAACTGACTGGATTTTTATCCCTCTTTTTTTCCCTAGGTGTTCACCTCCCACGGGCCTACTGTGATCATGCCAACCTGGTTCTGCTCTCGGGAATGGTTTTTCCATGTGGGGAGGTTTGATGAGGGTGGAAAGGTGAGTGGGGTAGGTGATCTGGAGTCCAGGAGCCATCCCTTTGTTTAACAACCTCTATCTGTTGTTAAGGAATAATAGGGAAGGGGTGTAGATGAAAACAGCTCTAAAAAACCTAGGTCATACCATTTTTAAAAAAAACAGTCCCCAACCAACTGAGGTTGTTTGGGAATAACCCTCGTGATGGAAGGACCTGCCTGAGGTTGACGTTGTAACACATCTATTGGATGTGTCAGCAAACCTGGGAAAAATAAAGGTTTTAGACATCCAAGCTCCACTTTGTCCCTGGAATAGATGCCAAAAACAGGTGAGCCCTTAGTTTGGTTCTGAGCAGGGTGAGGTTGGTTGCTGAAAGAAACTGGGAGGGAAGAAAGGTGAAGAATGGCAGAGGGACAAAAGTACCTTCACCTAAGGGGGAAGATTTATATCCCTGAGAGGAAAAAAGAAGGGCCATAAAACTGTTACCTCAAAAACTCATTTATCCACCTGTCCTCTTGTCAATCTTAGTTCTTGTGCTTGTCCTTGGGAGATTTTAAGTAGCTTCTGCTCAAGGATCAGGGCTGAGAGGTTACAAATTCAATCCCAGTGGTCTCAGAAGTGTTTTCCCCTGACAGATAGGTGTTCTTTGTCTTTATGAATTTCCTGTATGAGTTCAATTTGATTGCTTTAAGCTCATCAGTGTGTTTGTGGAATAAAATCCCTGGATGTCTGTTAGCAGTATTTATTGTGGTAGTTGAAATATGTTGGCAAATAGATCTAATTTAAACACATTTGGATCCATTTTGTGTGGTTTGGTTCCGAGAGGTTTGGCTTCCAGTGGTTTTGCTGAGATTTTAGGGCTAAAATGGGTGGTTCTGATTTTTTTTTTCCCAAGCTTTCATTTATTAGCACTCTAAAACAAATCTGCTAAGGCTATTTCCTATTTAATTATTTAAACTACAACAGATGATGATGATGATTATTATTTTTATAGCTTTAAAATGAAGCCCTTCAGTGCCATGCAGTGTGTGTATATATATACATGTGTGTGTATGTATGAGGATATACAAATATTATTCTTTGGGCTGCCAAAAATTATAATTATAAGGAGACAGCAGACAGAGAACTGAATTGTTTAGAGCAGTGAAAAGATTTGCCCTTAATTACATGGTGGGTGAGTGGAAGAGCTGGGAATGGTGCCTGGCTCCCAATACAATCTACATTTGCTGACCCATGCTCTTTATTGCTTTTTCATTATTATTTCTTATCATTGTATTTTCACTCTCTGAAGGATGTTTGACTTCTTGAGCGTTGTTAGTAAGCTCCAGAAAGAAAGCAAGCAAGTTAAAGCAGCAGCAACAATAGAACAGCAAGCCTAATGATAAAGTTCAAGAGGTTACGTTAAATAGACTATTGTTCTGTGCTTTCTGCTTTTCATTTTGGCTTTTTTTCCTCCTTGTTTTGTTTTTATGAGTTGGGTTTTTTCTGTTTTGCTCTCTCTGTGTAATTGTGTAGGAGCTATGCCACTGGTTATTCAGCTGTAGTACACTGACAATCTTAATCCTGATGATTTTTCAGCCACAATGCATGATATGTCCTTCCAGTTTGAAGAATTACCAGTGATAAGTTGAACTTATTGTTTGTCCCTATTGTGAGGTGTCCAACATGTCCAAGCTCAGACTCTGGCTGATGCAGAGGACCTTCAGAAAAATACCCTAAGAACAGGACAGACCTGAACAAAGCAGTGAAGTCAAACCTTTGTCTTCTGTGGGTTTAGAGGACACAAAATCAAGCCTTAAATCTTGAGCATTTAGTGTTACAAAGTGTTTAGCATTGCTCTGACTCGTTCATTTTCATTTGAAAAGAATCCTTTTAAAAGGAAAGGAAGTGTTTCTGTGTATCAGCAGAGCTGAGAATACTCTGAAGGGTTTCATCCCTGTAAGTTCTGACCTGAGCCAGGATCTGCATTAATCTGATCACTTCCATCTCCATTTTTGAGTTAGTGTTTATTAATGAGGCTTGCCAGTGTCACATTGCTGAAAGGAAACACAGAACAGGCCAACAAATCTCCGTGTTTTGGCCTTCTCCATTTGCTGAGCTGTTTCTTGCCAAAAAGCTGCATTTCTCATTTGAAATTAAATCCAAACACCTGTTCTTCGTATTTCAGTGCTTAGGAAAGAATGGAGGGTAATTCTTCCATGGGAGAAATTGTGATTTGATGTTGATGGTAACAGAGTGGGTGGAGTGATCAAATACAAATATATGTGCTATGGTGTCATCCTTTTTTTAATCCTTTTTTTATTCCAGATAGATATGTCTCTCTCCAGTCATTCAGGCTTTAGGTGAAATGGGTTTTTTCCATTTTTTTTTAATTCAGTCCTTTCTGATCAAGATCTGCATTTGTTGGAAGTGTATTCCTTTTAGATCCAAACAAAAGAATATCTTCATAAATGGTCTCTAAGAACCTGACAGGTTTTATATATTAATTAACTAAAATAAAAATATATTAATTAACTAAAATTGTATCTATTAATTAGCTAAAATTATTTATGCAATCTCTGATAAATTATAATAAAGCAGGAGTACTGAAAAGATTTTAGCAAGCCCTGATGGTGTTCTGAGACTGAGATAGTACGATGGAAGTGGTCACAATCCTATAAAGTAACATTTCAAATAGTATCCCCTGCTGGAAGAAGAGTCACATGATGAACCATATTTTTGACTTTTTTTTTTAGGAAACAAAAAGAAAATTATATTTTCATCAATTTTGGATAAAGAGTGCAGTACTTCCTTATTGCAAAAAGTAGCAGCACTTCCTAAACCCTTCAGAACTCCCATTTGACACTTGGTGTGTGACATTACCATGGGTGGCTTTGCTGCTGGAGTTTTTGGTGTCTCCTACTAAGTAGCACCATTGTTAAAAAGTAATAACCATGTCCAAAAGCATCACAAAAAATTGTGCTGAGGAGAAAAATGCCCATGTTCTGGTCTAATGTGAAAAGCAGATTTTAAAGCTGTGTCATCTGTTAGAGTGGGGAACTCCCCAGTTGTGTGCAGTGGGAGATGAGGTGCCTGTTATTAGTGAAGAAAAGTTATTTTTTCATGTGTCTGACAGAAATGCTGAGTACAAGGAGAGCTGTATAAATGAGCATTGCTGCCCTGCATGCAAGGGTGGAAAATTGCAGTCTTGGCTCTCTCCAGGCAGAATTACTCTCCACATCACAACTGTTACGAGCCAGACTTGTCTCTTTCTCTAGAATTTTACCACAACTTGGTTCCAAATTTCCTGTCACCCCCGTGTTTATCCTTCCTTTTTAAGTGTATGAAAACTGAAAATGGAGTGACAGCCTTAAAGTTCTGAGCTAATCTCAAAGTGTAAACAGGGGGAAATTATTCTTAATGAGGCCCAGATGGAATCGTGCATTGTAAAGCACCAGCCTTTCTCAATGTATTCTGTGCCTCTGAACAAAGTGTCTGGAGCTCAGTTTCATTCTATTTTTGTGATAAAAGGTCACAAAAAACACGAACTGAGGAGGTGTCAAAATACCCCTTTGAGCACAGGAGACTGTAGGCCATGTGGAAAGCTCTGAGGTAAATGTAGCTGTTAGGCACTCACTGATGCAATTTTCCACATTTCCCTGCCAGAGCACACAAATGTCATTCTGTTCAGAAAGGCAAGTGGTTATAATAATGCCTGAGAGGTAAAAGGCCAAGTAGGAATTTGGGTTTTTTGGAATGTGAATTAAAATACTCTCAGTCTGTCAGATAAGCTATCAAGATGATGTGGGGAAAATTGGGATAAAATACAGGCACTACTGGGCTTTTTTTGGTTTGTTTTTGGCTTGAAATAGTTAAGGCTGAACAGAGATCAATATTTGATGTAAAAAGCAGAGAAAAAGTGGTGGAGCCTGTGATTAATTACACTTTATAAGCTATTTGAAAATTCACCCCATACCCCATGTCTAATTATATTTTCTGCTGGTCTGTTATTAAATATCATTTACAATTTACCACCTCCCTTCCATTTGACTTCCCCATCATCTTTGTTTAACTGCGTTTCTCTGTGCCAAGACATTTGGATGAAAGCAACCTTTTGGAGTTTCCTTTAACCTGTTATTTCCTAAACAATAAAATAAATCCTAATGGGCTCTGGGTCCTGTAATCAAGGCAAAATGATGGAAAGGCATTTGGATGAGAGCCAAGAAATGAAGTGACAGATCTGCAGAAAGGGAGACTTAAGAATATCTTGGATAATCCTGTAGAAAAGCTATTAATAGCTATTTAATTCTTCCCATTCACCAGTTTTAGGCTCCTCTGAGGAATTAGAGTGATTTTTTTCTGTCCAACAATTACCCTGATGGTGCTGACTGGTTTACAAAATATTGCAGCCCAGTTTTCCTTGATGCCCCTGACCAAAAGGGAGGACCAAGCTTTTCCAAACCTGAAAGCTTTTTCCCCTGTGGAATGATGTACTTCTCCTGTCTTATTTGTCATTGCTGTTTATTATAAATGCGTGTATTCATGAAATAATGGTAGATCTCCCATTTTCACCAATCAGACTTCTCTGCACAGGCTAAATCTCCACTGGTTGTGCTGACAAGGATCTGCCATCTCTGGCAGAGTGCCTGTGAGCTGGGACAGGGCAGGGGCTGAGACAAGGCTGGATAGGGATGGGTGAGGAAGCTGGGACAGATTGATTCCGGTTTAGCAGTAAAAGGCAGCTTTTGTATTGTGGTGGTTTCTGTCCAAGTGAGCAAATGAAAGGACTTTCAGCCTGAAGTGCTGCTCTTGGTCATCCCAGCACGACCTCAGCAGGTGTTCATGGTTACAGCATTGCACAGGGCATCACTTGAATTAAAACTCCTCCAAAAATTGCGGGAACATAACAAACCCCTCAGGGAAACCTCCAGGCTTTGCCCTGGAAAGATCCCTGCTGATGCTCCTCATCCTTACTGATGGTGGAGGTGCATGAGTTGTAGCCAGAATTGCTTGTTGGGAGATGCTTGAAGCTCTTTGGAAAATGTTGAGGTGGCTGCAGTCAGAGCACAGTTTGCTGCCAGGAGTGAGAACAGTGAGCAAGAGAAGGATCATAGATAATTTAGTTAATCCCTGAACAAGGAGTTATTTTAACTCAAGTTGGGGTTCTGCTTGACACCCCATGGTGTATAAAAATCAATCCCCTCATCTGTACAACCATCAGCACACCAAGCAGTACCTGCCCAAAATACTGGGTCAGCAGAAACCCTTCCCCAGTTCAGTGGGAATGTGAAAAAATGAACTATGATTTTGCATTTGGCTGGTTAGAGCAGAGCAGGGGCAGGCTGTGCTTTTCTCTGGGAGCTGTAATTAGTTTATGCCTTTTTGCAGCAGAGGATGTGGGGTTGGGTTTTGCCTATAATATGGAAAATTCTGCATGTAGTCCAGTAACATGTAAACTGTACAATTTAATTGTATTTATTATTGCTGAAAGCTATTGATGTGGTAGCCTATTGCTGAAATGCTGGGTTAGTAATTGATACTTTTAGCTATGGATATTCATTTTCAAAAAATACATTAAAATATCCCTTTAGTGGTTAAACAGCTTTCTCTTTCAGAGCTGTGTTGTTTCACAAAGATTCCTGGTGTTTAAAATGCCATCTGGATCCAATAATAGATCTCAGCTGGGAAGGAACTCTTGTGTTGCAGCAAACTTACACGCTCAAGAGCCGTAGGAAGTCCCATCCCTGCAGGATCCGTAACACAGTCAACATTTTCCTCTGAAAAATGCGTGGCAGTGCTGCTCCTTTGTAATGTGAGAGGCCACTGCTGAGCAGTGCAAGGCACCTGCTCCTTCCTAGGCCCGAGTGCACTTTATTCCTGAGAGTTTCTGCCACTTAAAGGAAAGAAAAAGAGCCCTTGGAACCAAACAGTGTTTTTTGAAAGATCCTTTTCCTTCTGGAGGAACTCTTCTTAAATATACATATTAACAGTTGTCTAGAATAATGTAAATGCTTGTCCAAAAGAGAAGGAATTGCTGAGATTTATGTGACATAATCATAGATCTGTATCGAAATCTGGCTCCTGCAGCAAGCTGATATCTGCTGCACTTGTGCCCTGACACATGGCTCTGTGTGACCAAAAAAAAGGCTTGAACTTTTCTGCTGGCTCAGTATTTCTCTTCAAGTCCACAACAAGGAAAATATAGAAAGGGCTACAAGATAAATGGAAAGAAATTGATTTTGTGTTTTTCTTGTATTGGTGACTGTGGTTGCTGGCTGCCACTCCAGCTTCCCCCAGATTTCTTTTGTGGCTTTCAAAGTTGGTTCACAAAAGCATAAATTGTATCAAGTTGTCTAAAAGTTTTCTTCTGCATTGCAGCTCTTAAACCAGAAGTCAGACAAATGCCTACAAGGACGATCAATAGGTGCAGATGAGCTGCCCTTAGTGAGCAGAAGCCATTTAATTCAGAATGTGAGAATTCAAATCAGTGTCACACATGAACCAGGGTGAGGCCAGGAGCTGCAGAGTCCAGAGCTTGACTGGATTCTGATTTCTCCCAAGATTCATAGGCTCAGCTGAGTGGCCTGGAGTTGTTTTCCAGGGTTCAGAGAGTTTTTTGTCTCATTTCTCTTCCACTCCCACACCCTCTGGCTACTCAGCCTGGTGGGGATGAGAAATAGTCACTGAACTGTATTGCTCTCATTACTAGAGGGCCAGTCCAGCACTCTAATTAGAGAATCTCATTTTCTTAATTATGGAAGAAACTCAGAAGCTGTAGTAATAGGGGAAAATTTCAATTAATATATTTTTTTTACTTGTACTCTTATTATTTTTCTGTGTTGAAATAGAATGGTTAAAATTGAGGTTGAGGTTTATGACCTGGTTATTCATATGTGTCATAGTGTCTACAGAAAAAAAAATATTTCAATCTCCCCACCTTCTTTTCCTTTAAAATTTTGTCATTTTATCTTTCAGCTTTTTGTTGTTCCTACACTTAAATGTTTTCTTTGACCCACCGGTTTTATAAAAGGGAGCTTTTTAGTCTGCTAAAAACTATGTGACCTTTTAAACACTGTATTGTAGGGAAGAAATATCTATTTAAACATGAAAGAATGAAATGTTCTAGTATTTCAAGAAGTTATAGCTTTGCAAAATATAAATGAACACTACTTCTTTTACCTTCTGTGGAGGACTTTAAAGGTGGGTTTATGCTTTCATATGGAAATGGAAAACAGAAATGGAAAAATGGAAATAAGTTCTATGAGCCATATAATTGCCCTTCTGACACTGCATCACTTGCATGAAGATTCTCTGATTTTTAAGTGGAAAATGTTGAAATGGTTGTGAAATCCCTAATTTTTCCTAGAGCCTGCCAGAGCCACAATTGCAGGAGCTTTTATCCTGTAGTGTTTTCAGCAGCAGTGGGTGCAATCCCATAAGGATGAATGCACCATGGAAGGAAGTTTCAAAAAAAATTAAAAAACTATTTTCAGATGTTGCCTCATTTTGAGGTTGCCTTTATTGCAGTTTTTATTGAAGCCTGTCATTATGGGGCCTGAGTCACCTTTCCTAAGTAGAGACCAGCATTTGTATGACAGCCAGAGAAAGAAGGAGAATTCCAGTAAAATGAGAAAAAAAAAACCTTCTCAAGTCACTGATCCTTTGCAGTACAAACTGTTTGGTTACATGGAACTTTAGGCTGCACAAACTGTTTAGCAGCTGGGTCTCTCTTTCTTTTGGATTCACCTGCACCAAGCTTGAGATCCCTGTCAAAATGAGATGATGTTGATTTTTCCACCTCTGTCCTTGCCCTTCATTTAGAAATAGCACTTCTCATTCAGCAGCTTTAGCTGCATTTATTTCATGACCCATTAGAGAAGTTCATTGGGACATACAAAACTAATAGTATAGAATCAGAGATGGACTTGGGTTGGAGCTTAAAGATTTTCTTGTTTCACCTCCAGGACACTTTCAGGTTGCTCCAAGCCCCATCCAACCTGGCTTTGGGGAGTCCACACCCAAAATTTATGAGTAACAATTCTGTTGAACCATATTCATTTGGCAGAGAAAGAAAACACCTTCAGATGTAACTGAATACTGATCTAATAGCTGTTTTCTGTTGCAGGGTGTCCCAGAGGATTTGTTGTTTTTTTATGAACATCTCCAGAAGGGTGGTGGAGTCTTTCGAGTGAACCATTGCCTCCTGCTCTACCGGTACCACCCCCAGGCTGCCTCTCACTCTGTCCTAGAGTAAGCTGTGCTTTCCAGGAGAATTTCAAAGTTGGTTTTATTTTGGATCATCAGCAGCAAAGATGGTGAAACTGCATTGGGGTTTTTAATTAGGATTTTTAATATGTAAAAATTTAATTCTCATGTTTTTTGATGTATGAACCATAATGTAAAAAAAAAATGTTGAAATGTTGCGGCCTAATTTCAAAATCAACTGCCTCAATATTTAAAAAGTAAACAGAAACTTGTAATACCAACAAAAATGGTCTTTTGAAAAACAAAAAAAAAGAACCAGACCAAAACCAAACCTTTAATCTGATAATGTGCTGTCTTTACATATATTATTTTCTTATTTTAAAGGGTCTAAACCACCTAAATCAGATAACGAGGTTTGAAAAATCCCTGAGGATGTTTAGGAGTAATTATCTCAGGTGCTTCCTTGTAAGCTGCTTTTGTTGCCTGCTGCCTTTCCTGGGCTGCTCAGCCCCTAAAGGAGGTGTTAAATTGCTGATTCCTCAACGTGCTGCAAGCTGAGCCAAAGCTGTTCCCATCTCTTATGCATTGACATTAATAAAAAATTACACAGGTTGTGCTGTCCTTTAGGAATCCCATGCCAGAATCACAGTGGTAATTAAGTAAGCTGTTTGCTTACTGATTAATGATATGAGTACACTTTTCCGACAGTCATGTTTGTAGAACTTTGTCGAACTGACCAGCAAAAATGAACATTTCTGGGTACATTTTTGTTACCATGCCTGTATTGTTGCATTGCTGCACATATTGTAAAACAGGTAAGTCCCAAAAATAGCCCACTCATGGTTAATGTCACTACAGATCTTCATAAATGTGAATATCTATATAAAATCATTTAACTATGGGAAGGTCATTCAAGCAAATAGTACATATGATTTTGATTTTGCAAACAAGCATGAGATAAATTATTTTCCATTTTATTCATGTTGAAATGTAAAGATTTCTCTTTTTTTTCCTCTTTTACTGTGTGATCCTTTTGGCAGTTAGTGACCAACTTTTCAGCCACGCATTATGGGACGCTAAAAACTCTTGGAAACCTTTTGCTTCTATCTGTGGGAAAGCATCTAATTCTTGGAAATTAATTTGTTTTGAATTTACTGCAAGCTGTTGCTTATTCAGATCTCCAAGGCTGTGTGGCACAAGCACCCTGAATTACAGCATCCTGGGGGAATGTGGAAATGCTGTGAGCTCTTTCAGATGTGCAGGGTGCCTGTCCAAATTGGCGCCTTCCTTGTCTCATTCTAAGAAATCAGGAGAGCTGCTCTTCCTCTTGGCTTCCTGCTGGTACTACTGGGGATGATATTTGGTGTGGCTTTCCAAACATGAGGTTGTGCAACAACTCCTTGTCCTGGCTCATTCCCTTGTTTGTTGCCCGAGTTCTGAAGGGTTCCCGGTGTTTGTGTCTGGAGACCGAAGTGCACGTTGAGCAAAAGGAGATTAATGGACTCATCACAAAGTTGGGTCTTGCCTAATTTGCCTCTTGGTCATTCCACCTTATTTAATGCATGTTCTGGCTTTTCTAGAAGCCTTTTTTCTTTATATGGTGTGTTTTGTTGAGCAGTTTTCTGTGGTGTTTTGCTTTTTGCCATTGGCCCAGGTCATCTTTAAATTTTGAGTTAGCCTAGACCTGGATTTGGAGGTAGTAACTCACCAGCCAAATTAATATCTTGTCTGAGATCAAAATGATGTTTGTAGGAAAGTTGATTTTTTTTTATTACACTATATACCTGGTTTCAGTCTTAAAAACCATAGCAGGACATTTTTATACAAAGGTGCATCATTCATTCTTTCCAGCAAAGACAACAGTCACTCGTAGCCTATGATGGTTTCAGTTTATGTGGGTGTCTTTCAGAACCTTCCAAGGGGAAAGAAGCCTCACTTCATTTTCAGACTTCCTAAAATATGTGTAAAACTGCTTGGCAAGTGACGTTTGGTTCTTTTATTTCTTTAGTTAGGACGTATAATTGTAAACACTCATGTGCTTTAGGTCATTTCCTATGATTCGTATCCTTCTGGAATACATATCTGGAGTTGAGAATATCTGTGAAGCAGGAAACTAAATCTTATTTGCATTCTCCCTTACCCTGGAGGCATCAGTCTGCATTATTAAATGTTTTGGGTGTGTGACAGAATCTGCATGAAGTTCAGTGTCTGTATTTAGATTTCATTGGGTGCATGCAGACATATGAATGTTCTCATTGTCATTTCATCCAAAGTCTGTGGTGGATACCTGCTGGATTTTGAGAAACTCCTCTCAGCTAGGAATTCACAACACAAAATCCCACTTTTCATATCTCTTGGATCTAAATCACTTTATTTGGTGTTGTACCCTAGGGTTGTGTGTACTCAGTGCTGCACGGCCACATTAAATTGATGTGAGACCATAGCAGAGTTTAGAGTGAGGAATACTGGAGTAAGAAAGTCTAATGTATAATAAAAACGTGTTAAAATTCACAGATTATTATCTTGCTAAAGGGGAGAGAAAGGAACTGTATATGCAACAATACCTCACTGTGAGATGAAAGTGAGCTTGGAGTGAGGTGAGCAATAAAAAATTGCACTTGTCTTTAGGTAGTGCAGCTCATGAAGACAGGTGGTTGGGGCATGCACTAATCCTTGGAGCAGTTTGCAAGTGTTTAGTCAAGACAAATTTAATACATGTGGAAAAGAGGGTTTGTACTTTCTGTCCAAGATCTGAGCAATTCCCTCTTACACAGAAAAGGTGAGGTGCACCTTCAGTAATTTCAGTTCCCCTGTGCTCAGAACGAGCATGATACTGCTCTGCAGAAATAAGCAGAATTACATAATCTATTGAAAACATCTGGTTTCAGGCACTGGAAGCTTCCAGTGTTATCTGAGCGAAGAGGAACAGGCATTAGTGTGAAACACACATTTGGCTGTTTCAGAGGTGCTCTGAGGCCAGGTCTTGGATCTGTGGTGAGCACAGGAATGCCTCCTTCATTTCCTGCACAAACATACACGGCCAAAAATAGGCAGGAGAGAGGAATAACATACTCCTGTAGAGCTGAAATTAAGATGAGGTCAACTGCATTTTTATCTTCTATGCTTGCATTTGGCACTTCAATTAAACATGGAAACTAATGACCTCATTAGATTCTTGAAAAGTAAATGCCATTAACATTGATAGTCTCTCTCTTAATAAGCCTTTCATGAAAAATAGGCCACAATGCAAACCATGCCTCAGCTAATGACCCGTGACCTGAAGATGAACTCAGACATTAATAGAACCTATTAACAGTGTAAATGTAATAACTCAGTGGGACGATATAGTCCAGCAATTAATAAGTTCACATGAAGTTCAACAGAACAACAACGGCAAAAAAATCAGTTTATTCACCACTATGGCCAAGGTTCAAACAGGATTTATTTCTGAATTTCCTGTGGATGGTAAGGGCCTTGAATTCTGCATGCAACACTGGCTGTAAGGGATTTGCTTTTTCAGCTCTCACTGTGATGATGAAGTTCTCTGGTTTATCAATCAGGTGAGGTGCACCTCGCATCCAGAACTCTCTTACCCTGCCATCAATAAAAGGGCCCTGGAAGAGGATGCTCACTTGGGCAGCTCCTCTTCCTGCCTGGTGTTACCTGAGCACTGTGCAGGGCCAGCACAGGCAGAAAAGGTCAGATTTATGGATCTATAGTATTTCTGTGGATGGCAATCCATGCCTAAAATTCCAGCACTGTTCAGGATATTGGGCTTGTATTTCTGCATTGCTCAAGTACTTGTACATCTGTCTTTGCTCTGTGGATTCACTTATGTGGCCTCGCTGGGGGAAGGAGGGGAAAGGCAGTGCAACAATATGGCGAGGTTTGACTGAGCTCAGACATTAAATCATGTTGCTTTTATTGTCACATTATCTTTCATTTCAAAATAGGAGTAGAGCAGATGTTTCTTGACTCCTGTATTCAGTCAGTAGGGTCACCACACATTTTTAACAGAGCTCCATTGTTGCATTACTTGGGTGGATGGTCTGGTAATAACTACTTGGGGCTGAGGAACACACGGTGTAGTCATTCTCACCCTCTGCATGAATACCCTCGTTTCACTCCTGCAGGATTTTGGCTCCTCTTCTTCCTCCCAGGCTCCATAACTGATGAGCATTGAGGGGCCAGGGCAAGTGAGATCTTAGGAAAATTATATAAGCCTCAAAAATGACATTTCAAGTGGAAATACTCCTAACATTTCTTTTACAAAGTTGTGACAACAAAATGAAAGGAATGGGGGAAATAATGTATTTCAAGATTTGGGGTCAAGAAAGAGCATTAGGATATGGGAACAAATTTGTACATTGAGAAGAATTTTGTCCCACCTTCTGGCTGAGGAAAATCTTGTGAACTGAATACAGGCTTGGACATGGTGCTAAAGGCTGCTGCAAATTGCTTGCTCTAATCTTTTGTGAGATGGGTAGGAGAAGCTGTCTTGATTTGGAGTTGATGCAGAGTAATAATACCTCCTAGGTTTTGCTGGTGGCTGTGAATATGTAATAATGCATAATCTGAAAATAGCTGTGAGAATCATCTCTGAGTAGTGGTTTGTACAACTTCTGGATCGTTTCAGGCATTTTCTTTAATTACCCTTTGCACGTTGCGGCAGCTCCTGTCTGCTGCACCTGCACTGGCTGCTGAAGGATGGGAAAATGGCATTCCCTTATCCCTCCAGGCAGGAATCCCAGTTATCTCTTCTGGAAACATCAAAAAAAAAAAAAAAAAGTGGCAACTTAGGTGAACCGGAAACCTGAAGGGAATAACCGAAACTCTCTCCTTTGACACCTGTAAGCTCCCTTCTGCCTCAGCCTGTGGGATTGTTTGTGCAGAGGGAGTTCTCACAAAGATGAAGCCTGTGAGTGTCACTCTAAAAAGCTCAGTCCTAAATTCCCCCCTAAGTTCTGTGTTTATCTGGTATCTCAGCTTGCACTGTTAAAAGTATTTCAGGGTTAACTCAAGACTTCAAAGTGTTTGATAGAACTTAATTTTTTCATTGAAAACACACAATATGGAGGTGTGAGTGCCACTGTGATATTTTATGAAAAATCCCTTCGCCGGGATTTTTCTCCTGAGAAGCTGAGAAGCCTCAGAAAAGAAATGTAAACAATAATTATCTGATTGCTTGGAATGGGGTTTGGAGGTTGCTAACCAACAGGTGCATCTTTGGTTGGTTCCATGTGAATTTTGTTTAATTAATAACCAATCCCAGTCCAGCTCTGTTGGGATTCTGGTCAGTCACAGGTTTTTATTATCATTCTTGTCTATCCTTCTGATGTCTCCTTTCTCTTTCTTTAGTATAGTTTTAGTATATCATTTTCTTTTAATATCATGTCAAATCAGCCTTCTGAGAACTTGGAGTCAATTCTCATCTCTCACCTCGTCTGGGGACCCTCGCAACACCACAACCATGTGAGCTTCAAATGCTTTTCTGTGGGCATTGTCATAAGAATGCCTCATAGTGATGCAAGAAAAACATCCCAACTGCTGGGTATACTGGCTTTGTTTTTACAGCAAAGTACATATTTAAGAAAGTTTTTTATTGTTGGTAAATGAAGCTGTCAGACAATATTCTTGTGGTTGAACAACAACCCAATTAATCTGGAGTTTAATACCTTTCATACCCTTTTATTTCAGAGTGTAGTTCTCTTACAGGTTTTGCCCACTTGCTTTTCCAGGATAACATTGATAGGTGAGATGAGTCGGTAAATCTCCTTCAGTCTGAAATCTTCATGTGTGATTAACAACTCTGAGATTTGGTCTGATTGAATTTTACCTCAGTGGGGCACTGAGGCTCTCATGGCCTGGACAGCAACCACAAACTGTCTGGAAGAACCAACACTGCTGTGCTGGGACCTCCATCTCCATGAAAATAAAAACATCTTTTATAAGCCTGGAGGTAGATTGCAGTGTTTGCACTGCACCTAGAAATTAGTTACAAGTTCTTTTCATGCCTTGTAAGGCTGCCTGGTTTTTTACTTTAGTTTCCTTAATGATGTAAACTCAAGTGGAAAAGAAACCTGCTAGTGCCGCTCAAGCCAACAGAAGAGATTCTGAAGATCCTTTGGAATGTAATATGGTGTTATCCTTCTGAAGTCACATTTCAAAGGAAAATCACTTTAAAAAGCTTTCCATTTATGTGCAAAGCAATAATCTTCCTTTTTAGAAGCACGCAGAAGCTCTAAAATGTCTAGTGAAGTGATCCTGGAAAAATACTTGACCTTCATATTTTGTTCCTTAAACTTTCCTTTGGGACTGCAGTATGCTCTCATGAACATGGAAAAAGGCAAGTGTCAAAGGATGCCAGCAGCAGTTAAAGCTTTGCAGCAGGAATGCATCTTGTGGTTGCATTAGAAGAGATTTTTGATCAAATCCAAAATTTTCTTTTTCCCCATTAGTTGAAATGCTGGTGCAGAGCCATCATCCTTGGAACTGTGAGGAAATTTTATTTGTGCACGAAGTCTTTTCCAAGTTATCAGAGCAGGATCAGTGATGAAGTGCTGAGCAGGATCTGGCTGTGCTGAAGTGAAGTGGGGTCACTGTGTCCTATGAGGGTTGTGTGGTCTTCAGAACATAACTGGGGCTGTGAAGGAATGATGCAAATAAGAAAATGGAAAACTCCACTTGAAGTTTGCCTTAAATAAGGAGACACCCACTAGGGGTGCATCAGAATTCCCTGGGAAAGAAAGTTACAGCTCAAGGTGCCTTGTTCAAGAGATGTATGTTAGGAAGTTTCATTTGTCAAATTGAGGAAAACAATTTATTCTCTTTAGGAAACTGTTTAATAAGTCTGAGGTGGGTTCCTAGTTAATGAATATTAAATGTATGCTGGAAATAAAGCAGATGTTTTTAACAGCAGGCAGTTTTCTCTAAACCATGATAAATGTTGCAGTCTTAAATATTACATTATAGGGTAGAATACACAAACTCAAAAAAAAAAGCAGTAGTTGTCCAAGTGGATTTGCCAGTTGGGAGAAATGGACCATGAACAAACTGCTTTCCTTGACATTGTTTTCTCTTTCTGAGAACCTGTCTTGAACTTGTTGAAGATGTCAGCAGCTCTTCAGTGTCTAAGGCTGTAAACTTGACGAAATGTTTTTTGTGTGAGAACTTCCACGGAGTTTCTTCTCTACATTTCCCTCAGAAATTTCTAGTTTAATGTTCTGATGTGATTTAATATTTTTTTTTGTATTATATGAATCCCTTTGGTTAGGTTTACCTGTAAGTGAGTGTGTACATGTGCACATAGCTCTATAATAATGCTCAAACAAAATCTGCCCTTTTTCCAACTCTCCAGGGAAACCATCTGGAATCACCGAGTCAGGTTCCTCGAGGACAGAGTCCTGAGCTCCTGGACATCATTCACCATTTGGAATGCTGGCAAGCAAGGCAAGAAGCTCTACAGAAGCTTGTCACCAGCTAATCAGAAAAAGGTGAGCTGGAAAGTGACATTTGTCCAAACCCACTTCTTCTTCATATGCCCCCGTGATGCTGCTAATCTAACCCAAAGTACTAGTTAATAATGTATATAAATTGGGGCAATTCTCAGTATTCTGTGTGATGTATTTCTTCTTTTAAATTGCCATGATATTTTATTTAGAGCTTATGGTGGGCATGGAGAGCAAGAAATGCACCATGTTGCTGCTCAGCGCAGTAGTAGGTGAGCCAAAGCTGCAGTAGGCAGGTACTCAGGGTGAGTAGAGCAGCTCTTTATTTGGGTTGTGAACTCTTTATTTGGGTGCTGAACTGCTTTGTCCAGGGTCATCCACAGCTGTATAATGTTTGCCCAGTTCCAAAGTGGATACTGGACACGTCTCTGGTCACTGTGAGTCCCTTTAGAAAGGGATGGATTGCCAAAAAGGATTTGATTGCCAAAAAAAAGGGTTTGGTGTGGGCTGAAAGGGTGAGCAGAAACTGCTGGACATGGCTGTCCCATTCACAGTCAGCTGAAAATGCTGGGATTTGGCAATGGCAGATATTTCTCAGGATAGATTTGTCCAAGAGTCTAAATACCTTATTTTTATAGCATTTTCTTGTGTGCAATAACTTTGTGTTAGATAAAGGCTTTAGGGCTAATGTCAAATGGCTGTTTCTTATAAAGAGCCACAGAACATTCATTTTATTGCTGCGTGTGTTTTTCTTTTCTTAAGAATATGGATGGGAAGACAAAATGACAAATACATATAAAAACCTGATTAATGTTGTGGCCCTCAGACCACACACATATAAAAAAAATAGAAGACATTTGTATACACACAGTTAGAATTACTGAATAGGCATGGGAGTAAATGTACAAAGCAAAAACTGAACTGAATTTCCTGTTTGATATTCCAGTGCCATTCCAGTGCCATCCCTCTGTCATTGCCATCACATGGCAGTGGGTGAGCTGGATGAAAAGATATTAAACGAATCAGTTGCTTCATTCAGAGAGGACAGACCTGTCCATTAAATATTATTTTTTATTTATTGATTTATTATGACAGTTATATTCTATATATTATTTCATTATTATATATAATACTCATAATGACAATTACATTTTATTTATATGTATTAAAATCTAAAAAAGTATAAAGCCAGCTAAAATGAAGTTTAGACAGAATATAGCTGTCTAAACTTAATTTTAGTTGGTTTTATACTTTAAGTCAGTTTAGGCTCCTGAGATTTCACCTGTGCTTTGTTTGCATACTTTTATTGAGATGCAGAATTTCTTAAGATGTCCTGACTGACTTTGGCTGGACTGTGGAGTCACTGCAGGGTTGTTTTCTCAGTTGGCACCAAGTGCCTGCAGAAAATTTGGGACACATACTCCTAGGATAAATAATAACACTCCAAAAACACCCTACCACATACAGCTTGTATTACTTTGTAATTTTGAAACAAACCTGGACTCTACTAAATCCTCAGGAAGAGAATTAAATAATTTGAACTGTCAGGCTTAGGATGTGTAAGAAAACATCTTTTTCAAGAAAAAAAGAATGTTTCTAGTATTTTTAGAACCTGGTAAACAAAGCAATTGCATTTCTTCTGCTGACAGGGTCTTTGTGGGATGTTGAAAAGCCCGGCTCTGCCCTGTGCCAAAGAGAATTGTTTCTTAGAAAACAAAATTCAGGCAATTCCAGGAAGCAGCAGTCTGTCTGTGTTCATACTCACTAACAAATTATTACTTTAGTTTGTTTGGGAAACAGTGTGAATGTGAGCTGTGGTTATGTTAAAAGAGAAAAGGACACCTCAGCAATTCTCCCTTTTCCCTCAGCCATCTGTATATTGAATATTAAAGTGATGCTTTGTCTCCAGAGGAGTCAGGCAAAAATCCAAGGCTCAGTATTTTTGCTAAACAGCAACACACGAAAAAATTATTCCACTAGTAGGATTTTTTATGAATTAATTACCATGATCTCAGTATTCTTAGGGAAATTCTGCTTCCTGGCTGTCCCCTTCTTGATTCACACTGCTGACAGTGGTTCAGTATTAGCATTTCTGCAAGAATGAAGTCAAACAGGCCTTTTTTTGTTTAAAACGCATCCGTTGTGTCTATAATTTGCAGCTGAAGATGGAAACCAAATGTTTTTTGGGATGCTCCGTGTGCCTGGAGGGTTTCTGAGCTGTCTTGTCTGCTCTTTTATTCTCCATCAGACTTCAGCTAAAAGGAGAACTTAAGCATTAACATTTCGTGTCATTTCCGATGGCTGAAAATAGAGTTCCAGTGGCTCATGGAAAAGCAGGGGAAAGGACCAAATAAGCATCAGCTCATTAGTGGGCTGGAAACAGTGCTTGTACACAGCCTGGCCGTGCCATTCCTCTGTGACAACAGAAAAAGTCTTTTGAAGGCCTTTTTTCCTGGCTGATCAACCATTTAAAATCATCCATTGGGTTTCCTCTGCCTTTTTCCAAGGGCAGCATCACCAAACCTTGTGTTGCAGCTGTGGTCCTTCAGCTCACCCCCACAGCTAAGAAATGTTCAAATTTTGCAGCATTTTAACCATTCTGAAAGTGTGTGAGTGGCACTATCAGAGCCTGGAGTGGGGACATGGAAGGCAAAGAAATATGAATAAAGAGGAGAATGTTGCACCCACCTCCACAGTGGAATGGCAATGTGAAAGCAAGTTAAAAGCCTCCAGAACAAGGAAAGAGATGAAATTTGAAAGTTTCAGTTAAATCCAGGTTTAAAACACCCTAAAATGACATGGGGTAAATCAAAGCTTAATTTTGGACTGTAGTGAATGCTTCTTGGCCAGGAAAACTCCCTGTTTTTTCCATGTGGGAGGAAGTGCTGTTTGCAAGCTCTGCTTTGTCAGCACAGAGCTGTGCACACCCAAAAGGTGCCGGGCACCACTCACATTTCCTCTGCAGGGATGAGTCTGTGGCAGTGAGGTCCCACACCTATGAAGGCAGGTCTGTGTTGTTCGTAACAAGGGAAATGGTTTCTATCCCGTGTTTAGCAGCTGATTTTGCATGTTGGATTCTGATGTTAAAATTCTCCCCTGATTTTGTTGTGGACATGTGCAAAAAGGGGAAGCTGCTGCTGTTTTCAGTGGAATGGTGTCTAAATGGAATAATGAAATGCATTCTTGGGATTTAAAGATACCCACAGCTTCTGTCCTGGTTGTAGTGCTAAAGAGGTGAAATAAAAGCAGCTCCTGGCACAGAAAATCACTCAGATTGTGGCTGGTGCTTGCTGGTTCCATGGCAAGGCAGAAGCTGTTCATGCCCCTGTGTCTCTTGTCCTGTTTCTTCATTAGCTGTATCTATGTGAACTTGCATTGTAATGCTTTCAGTTGCTTTGTTTTGACATGAGTGGCCAAAATTGATTTTGCTTTTGCAGAGATGTATATTAACATGCTCCTGAGGCTTTCTACAAGCTTCAATGAAAGAATTATAAATAGAAGAATTAACAGGGTTCACTAGAAGTTTAAAACAGCTGTGGGATTGCATGAGATGGGGAGGGAATGCAGCAGGGAAGATCTGCTCTGTAGGATTTTGCAGGTTGTCTCTTTGGAGGCGACTCTGAGGACACCAGCTGATGTTAGGAGGAGGGAGAAGTCCCAGTGTGCAGGTGACCATTTATTGGAAGGGTTTTCCAGTTTTCTGTCAGGTTCCACTCAGTGATTCACTCTCCCATGTGGAACTTGCCTCTCATGTCCTTCCAGACCTGAGAATGTGCTGATTTCAGGTAGTTGCTCTCTGTAAATGGCTGTTACAGACCACAGGTGAAAACAAAATGGGGGAATTAAAATCCTGTGAAGATCATTCACCATAAAAGGACATCATTACGCTGATGAAACCTTTCAGTTTTTCCATTATGAAATCTGAGTGGAATGGGAAGTGTGAGGAAACACTGTCTGCAGTACCCAACCAGTCACACAGGAAAAAACCATTAAATTGTTGTGCAATGCCAGCAGAGCTCCAGCGGGCAGGTAGCCCCAGCTGCACCCCAAGGCTCCCTTCTGTCAGTGCTGCTCCTGCTGTGACTGGAGGAGGATGTGCTGCCTTTAATCTCCTTTCCCCAGGGAGGTCAGATAGCCCAGCCTGGCCCTGCAGAGCCCCTGTGTTTATTAGGAGGAGCAGCCAGAAAAGGGCTTCTATCTTCCTCTAACGTGTCTTCCCCTAGCAGAGGGTGTTTCTGAGTTAATATCTTATCTTTTGAGCTATGTAAACTTTCTCTTAGGAGGGAGAAGATGATTTCTCCTTTTCCCCTTACACCACTGTTAGTTGCAATCCATATTTATAAAAATGTCTTACAGTGGTTCCTTAGCTTGCCTCTAGCAGAGACCCAGGTGTCTCCTCCAGTTTTGAGCTGAGAGAATTAGCAGTGTTCTTTCCTTTTGGAATTTTTGTAATTGTGCAGATTTGTATACATTTTAAAACAAAAACATGTAATAATTCATATATTTCAGTAACACTGAAGTGTGATCTGAGGACTCAGTGGTGTCATACTGTCAGAGGTATTGCCAAAGAGTAATTTTGCTAAAAGGAGAGGGGGGGAAAAAAGCAAATTGAGATTCTTTTATAGCTTTATAATTCATGGTTTCTCACAGGGAGACAGGAGTTCATGTGTGCATAGATGTTCTTCATAAAAGCTACAAGAAAGAAGGCCATTAATGCAGGAAAATAAATAGGTGTCTCTGGGTTTATCCTGATAGTGTATAAAGTAAATAACTCCCATAAGCCTGATGCCCTGGCTTCTCCTTATAGGATAAACAACTGTGCCTAAGTCCTGTATTTAGACTCCAAACACAGCTTTGCTTTAATTGGAAAATAAATAGTGTGTGTCAGAAAAAGAGTTGCCTTACATTTTGGCCACCCACATGGTGTGCAGGCTGCAGAAAAATCACCCATTCAAGTCTGACCTGTTTTATACTACTGTAAATACCAGGTCTAAGCTGCCTGAGCCCATTGGGAATTATAGAGGGAAATACCTTAGTGATAACAAAAAGGGTTTGAGCTTTCTTTCTTTCTATCAAAAAGGGAAATTTGTCACAGGCTCACCTGTGTTCTTTTTTTCACTGAGGGGTTTGTGTGGGGGTGTTCTGGGGACTGGGAAAGGGCAGAGCTTTCTACAGCCAGAAATTGGAGTGATGGAGTGAGAGAGAATTGGAATTAATGGCAATTTAGTGATGCAAGAAGTGTCTTTGGAGAGAGACTGTTTACAAGGGGATGTAGTGACAGGACAAGGAGAAATGGTTTTAAACTGACAGAGATTGAGATTAGATATTGGGAAGAAATTGATTCATGCTGAGGAGTCCAGGCACCACTCAGGGGTTTCTGTTAACTGGGTAATAACACACTGAGGGTGAACAGTGAGACTTTCCAGCACAGATTTTGCAGCTGAATTCTCAGTTCCTGACAGAGAAGTGTAAATGGAATTTCAGTTTACCTCGGGTCATAAGTTTTGGTGGTTTATTTTGGTTTTTATTATCTATAAGAGCATAAACAGCTCCAAAAATAGCTTCATTTATTGGACAGTAAATCAACATATTGGACTTTGTTCCTAGAACTCTGTTGGGTTGACATTGAAGGCATATCTTGCTAAATATTGTTTATTATGATCACAGCTTCCAGGGCAGTAAAACACAAGTGGTAGAACTGAGATTTGCTGAATATTGGAGAATTTTAAAGGTGGTTAGCACAGAATGAAGAGAATACAGCCGGGGAACTTCTCTTCCCACAGTGACTTCTACTGGTTCCCTTCATGTGCACACATATTTATATATCTGTGTGTGGGTACACATCCACACCATCTGAATTTCCAGCTGCCCCACAGCATTGCAGTGGGCATGGAAATGGGGCCAGGGATGTAAAGGGGATTAATCTGTGAAGGAGCTGCTTGTGTGTGTCCATCTACCCCAGCTGCAGCAGCCACAAACACCTTGTAGAATCCCCAGCACCTTCCTGAATTCCCTCCTTCCCTTCTATTCCCATTCCAGTGCTGACACAGGGTTCATGTCCTTCGTGCAATCCCAAAGCAAATTCTGGGTGTGCTCCTGATGTGATTCCTCACTCACACAGCCCCAGAGTGCAAATTCCATATTTCCTTTATGTCCTGTTCTTCCTTTGGTGCCTGTTTTGTCTTCTCCAGGTCTCCCTGTGTCCCTCTAAGGGGTTCCAGTGAGGGGATAAATGAGTTTATCCCCTCATTTCCCTCATTGCTTTGCAGCCTTATTTGCAGTCCCTTGATATTTTTGTTTGCATTCTCTTGCCATTGATGTTTAATGAAGGAAGTGATATTGTGGTATTAGAAAAACCCTCTACACCAACAGAATGAGGTCACTTTAGGTAAAAGAAAACCATCTTAAATCACAGGAAGAAAATGTGTGAGAGAGATTTTAGACACAGAAAGCCAGCCAGCCTTTTCAGCCTTCTCTAACTTAATAAATTAATAAACAGCTGTTTGGCTTTTCAGATTTTCTCAGCAGTAAGTGTTGTTAATCAATTTTTAATGCGGCAATTAAAAAGATATGAAAGCTGCTATCCAGCTTTCACCAGAATAATTGATTTCTGTATGACCTTAACTATCTCAACTGTTCTGCTTCAGCATAAGAGCTCCATGTAGATAATATGAGTAGATCCAACGGAAGTCAGAGGAAAACATAGCCATGTTTATTTTAAAAAGTCTTCCAAAATGTTCCTGGCAACCTAGTGGCTCTCAAAAATAAGGCCACTGTGTATTTTAGATGGCAGGCATTTATTCTGCCTGCATATTTATGAGGAATGCAAATAAAAACCCATCTGAAATGTCTGGCACCTAGGGCTGCAAATAATGCTTTCATAACTCTAGTAAAGAATAAGCAAAGTGAAGCAGTAATTATTTGTGTTTAAACATCAGATCTGCTGAGCTTTTCAGTTGAAATTCATGTCCATAACCATAGGAATTCCCAGATTTGGTGTGCTGTGCCCTGGAATTGAGGTTGGTACTGCAGAGCACCCAGAGCAGTGGTCCTGAGGTGCCTGGGGGTGCATCCCATGCCTGGGGGGGACAGGAAGAGAGAGGTTTTTATTACATCTTATCCTGGGTTTTAGTGGAAATGCCAAAATGAGGGAACTGGTCTCTGGGATGAGTACTCCCTGAGGATGGGGTTGCTGGTGTTCCCTTACACAGTCAGTGGCTTAGATCAGAATGTGCTCATAGACACCTGCAGAATTTTCTCTACTCCTTGAGATACACCCAGAAAGGATTTAATCAGAGTTTAAGCTCCAAAGGAGGCCCAGGGTGCTCTGTCCTACTCCTGTGTCCATCCCATGCCTCAGCTCTGCTCACAGATACATTACAGGTGAAATGGTGCTACTGAAACATTCTGCTGCTGTTTTCCAGGTATCTGCATTTTGTGATGTTGATGAAAAGAAAATAACAAAAGGATTCTACACCTATGAGGAATCTGAGGTGAGTTATAAGCACTCTTGCATTACTGTGATCTAGAAGTGTCCTGGGGAATGTGATGAAGGAATTTGTCACTGATCTTGAAGTTGTGTAGCAGCTCATTTTGGTAGAGAGGCTGTGACAGAAGATTGGAGGGCTGGGAATGGACACTGGAATGCAAAGTGGAGCCAGGACTGTCAGCTTCACACTCAGTGAAGTCAGTTCAGAAAGACAAAAATACTTACTCTGAAAGGATCCTGATGACGGGGCAAAAGTCTTCACTGGCAGGTGTGTCTTCTAAATGGGAGTAGAATTTGGTTTATGGTGGATAATGGGAAGGAACCCTCAAAATTAAAAGTTTTCCAACAAGTTATCTTGTGAATCAAATTACCCTGAGTTTGCCAGATCCTTGTATCTGATGGGAGTGGGACTGGGGGAAGGAGGGACAGGAGGGCCCCATCTCAGGTGCAGCATGGAAGAACTGTACAGTTCCATACTGGGAAAACACTGAGTGTTTGAGCTGCATGAAAGCAATTGGGATCAGCATTTCAGCCTGGAATTCTGAGGACTCACTGCCCAGCAGCTCAGTGATACTGTCAGTGTGACTGACACAGATCCTGGGCATTGGTCTCCCTAAAACAAACCCATTTTCTCAGATCAGCTGTAAAGATTGCACTGCAGCTGTTGTGAATCCTTAGAAAATCCTGCAGCTTGGATCTGTGCTGAAGTCCCAGTTGAGCTTTAGCCCTTTAACAGCTCCCAGCAGGAGGGAGAGATCCTCCTCTGCTCTGGTGCTTGTTCTGATGCTGTCTGAGGGCACAGGAATGGATGCAGTTCACTAAAACGGCAAAAAATTAACCAAAAAAAGAGAGGAACATAGTTTGTTATGGGACAAGCTATTGAAGCTGGACACATTGCCATCAGGTCAAAGAGGGAATTATTTGGGAAAGGGCTGGAAGTAGAACTTGGAGGTGAGGAGGAAGCAGTGGAGCAGTGAGAGCTGCTCCTCTTGGGAACAGAAATTCAGATCTGGTGTAACTTCACACAACTGCACTGAAACTTCACACAAAGGCACTGAAACACAGGCAGAGGATGAGCCAGCTCTCTTCAGCATCACAGCTCAACACATTTTTTTCGCTTTTTAGAGTTTAGCAGCTCCTAAAACCAAGCTGGCAAGTAACCTGAGTGTTTCTGTACCCCTTCCTCCTGCAGGAGAGACCAAAACCAAAAATTCCTGTGTGTCACTTCAGGGATGCAACTCCACCCTTCGTGATCTGTGTGAAGCTGGTGAGTCCCACCTTTGGCTTCACCTGCAGGAGCAGCATTTGCTCCTCAGGAAAATGAGTTTCTATTCACTGTAAGTGCCTTTTCCCAGAAGCTTTTGCTCTACAGTTGAATGGCTTTTTTTATCACACTGATTGTGCAGGGCATTTTGGGATTTAAATCAGCAGTACTGGGTAAAATTAAGAATAAGAAAAGGAACAGCTTCTGTGAAGGGGCTGGATCTGTTGTACTTCCTTGCCCAATACCAAATACACCCCAAAGAGCACATGCACTCAGCCAAATTTGCAGCCCCATGTATGGCAAAGGCTTTGGTTTTAAATCAGATCTTAAAAAGCCATTTTGTTTGGCCCTGCCAGTTCTGAAGCATCTTCTCTATCTGACTGTGGTAACTTATTTCAACTGGTTTAATTGCCCTGACAATATAATTAGAAGATGATAACCAGCAGTTCTTCTGCTGTTATAACAGAGAAGATTTAAAATAGCAAATACATTGGAGTGGTAAAAAACAATAAAAACTCTTCTGACAGCAACTAAAACCTGCAGCTCCACACAACACTGACATTCTGAGGCTGTGCTGATCTCTTCAGGGATGGATCAGCTGGGTCTCCTCTCCTCTGGTACAGCCTGCTTTTAACTTGGCACTCCCAACCTCCTGATCAGCTCTGGGCTCAGAACTCGGGGTTGTAAAGCCAGACTGGGAGTGCCTTGGGGCATTATCCTGTACTCTGGGTTGATAAACTCTTGGATCAGCAAGTACTATTACAACTAATTTAATTTTTCATACTGCATGTAACAGTGGGTGGAAGTCCCCAGACAAAACATCTGTGCAACCTGTTCTAAAGCACATTTAATCTGGGGAGCCCTTACAATGAGACTATTATACAACATCTTGTCTGCAAACTCTGGTCTCTGACTTCAGTTGGGATTTCGGTCTATTTTTCCCCTCATGGCCACTGAGCATTTTCTGCTTGCTTATTCTTTACCAACCTAAATTCATCACCATTTTCTGAAGAAGGAAGTGTGCTTTAAGGGGCTTTATTGGCTTTTATTTTGCTGTTCAAGGTAGGGGATTATTTTTCCTTTTGATACAGACAAAACCTGCATGTTCCTTTGCAGCTCTGAGAGGGTGATTTTGGAGATTAGATGTGTTTATTAAGTGGGCTGTTTACAAGAAGTGACTCTCTTGGCCATGTACTTGGAGCAGCATTGGCTCATTTATTTTTTCAGGCAGTTCCTCCCTTGTGAGCACCGGCATGGCTTTGGTACCAGAGCAAATCCTTCTGGAAGAAGCAGGCATCCTCTGATCTTTGCTCATTTTATAATGGCTTCAAAGGCAGCTGGAGCTGGAATTCTGCTCTCTGTGTGTGAATTTTGCTGAAGAGAATCAAAGTGTGGCTTTAGCTGCTCAGGGCCACTTCACCCAAGGGTTTGTGCTCCCTGTTTGCTCTTGCTTGGAGGTAAAAGCAAAATGCTTGGAAATGCTGCTTTGTGCCCTGCCTTGGCTTGGATTCCAACGGCTGGAAATGAAAGGGAGTTTTATTTTTCTGTCACAGCAATTAAAGTAGTTTGATTGTACAAAGTTTTCAGAAAATTTGTGCTTAAATCTCTTATTGTACAGCCCTGCCTGGCTTTTCCTGTGCTTTGTGAATGAAAGATTTGTCTTTAACTCTCCCACTTAATTTAGCATCTGGTCTCCTATATATTTTTTTAAACCCTCTATAAAGCAGGTTATTTTTTTTCAACTCCTTCAATTCCAGTTGGATTCCCTTTCTGTAACTTCCCATCCTAAACATTCACAGTTAAAACTTCACTCTTGCTGTTCTGGTCCAACCACAGAAACAATAATTTTTGGGGTTTTTTTTTTTTTTTTTTGGTGACATTCCTTAAGACCAGTAATTCAGGATTGCAGGAAGTGCTCAGGAATGCTGAAGTTGCCCTGTTTTCATAATGACATCACTGAGGTTGCTCAAGGACCAAATGTAGCCAGTTCCTGTCCTGATAACTTGACTGGGGCTCAAAAGGAAACACCTTTAACTCTGCAGAATACTTCATCTGCTTGACGAAGGGCTTGTTTTATCAGACAACCTAATCAGTGCTCAGAATCCACCCAACCACTTGTTTTGCCCAACTCATGCCTTGGTCCATTTTCTGCCCATGTCTGAGTTGGCAAACACCAGAGCAGAGCTGGGCTGAGCAGCCCCAGAGCAGCACTGCAGAGGGAGGAGCTGTCTGATATCCCCCCACACTGATGTGAACACTAAATTTTCAAAATACCCTGAATTTTTCAATAGAAACTTTCCTGGGCCTTGGTTTATTTGTTTAGTTCTGCAAATGGGACTTTCTCCTGTGGCCTAAAGAATCAGTAAGCCAACTACAGCCTGAAATGAGTTTGATTTAATTTTCTTCTTCTTCCCTTGCAGGACATGACAGGTGGAGCCTTTGAAACAAACCTGGCCACGCTGAACCTGAAGGAAGGGAAGGATTATTATCACTTTAACTAAAGCAAGGTGAGGCAGTGCTGCTCTCTGTGTGTTTGGGTGCAGGAAAACCAAATTCTTCAGGGATTTAGAACTATTTAGTCATTTGGGATTTGTTAATTTAATCTTTGGGCTGACTAACCCCTTTGTAAGGGAGGTCACAGTTACACCAGGGTAATGCTGCATTACTTTTGCTGTGCACATTACTAGTTATTACTGGTTTTTTTACTGTGCACATTAGTAGTTATTACCGGTTTTTTTACTGTGTGCATTACTACTTTTGCTGTTGCACATCACTCAGTTTGACTGGTAAATTGTGATTAACAGTCAGTGAGCTCCACTAATTCCAGCTGCCAGTCCAGCTTGCAGGAAGCCTTAAGAAGCATTGAATAATCTCATTTATTGTTACTTTCTTCAAAACCAAACAGAGTCTGAGCCAGCCAGGTTGGAAGTGAGCACCTGCACTTTGCAGCATTTACTTCACAGAGAAACTGGCTTGGTTTTAGCTTCTCTGCCTGAATTTTTCCGTCCTTTCACATTTGTAGAGGTGTCAATACACACACAGCCACTGTTCTACTGTTGGGATTTCATTAAAGCCATAAAATAACAGTGTAATTACAATATGATGTGGCCTGTGCTTTTGGCCTCCCCATCACATTGATCTCACTAAAGATCAATTTCAGAGTGATTTCATTTTGTAGGGGGTAAGAAATGAGCTGGAATCCAGGCAGCTGCTTGAAGAACTGCCTCGCCTTCTTCAAAACCGAGTTTACCACAAAAACAATTTGTCTGAATTAGTTACATAAAGAGCTGTTAAGAGAGGCTTTGACATCAGCTGAAGTGAAACCTGGATTTTTTTGTTTGACTATGACATAGGAATGACAGACTTTTCCACAGGGACACTTGATGCTCAGGATGATTTCAGTATCACTGAGTGTTGCCATTCTCACCTCTGAAAAATCAATCTTGAAGAGATCAGTGCAGCAGGTCAGGTTTAATTCTTGGGGTGTGTACAAACACGGGCTCCATTCAGGGAGGTACAAACCCCTGACACCAAACCAGACAGCTCAGTGTGCCCAGAGCATGACAAAAACCTGCCAGACAGCAACATTAAAAACTGAAAACAAGGAATTTTTGCCTTCCTGTGGCACATGGGTGCTTTCAGGCAGGCTCTGCCTCTCCTGCCCAGCAGTGCAGGGCTCAGGTGTCAGGATGGATCAGGATGCCACAGCTCAGCTTCTTCCCACCCTGGAACCACTGAGGAGCTCCAGGAGAACCCAGCAGCAGGACCTGCTCTCCTCATGCTGAACTCTGCCAGGGAGAAAGGAAAGGGAAAGGGAAAAGGAAAAGGAAAAGTCACTTGGAGCAGGCAGTCCCCTGCTCCCCCCACCCAACACCTTCACCTTGGAATTCCCCATGAGGGTGGAATTTTGATTGGAAGTGGGAGATTTTGGGGAGTTTTAGACTCAGAACAAACCCCCAACTCCCTGTTTTTCCTGGGAATTGGAGAACTTTGTTTTTTCCAGGAAACAAGGGGAAAAAAACCCCAAAGCACCTGCTTTTCCTGGGAATTTGAGGGGAAAACCCCCTGTTTTTCATAGGAATTGAGGAACCCCCCCCAAACTCCCCATTTTTCCTAGGAATTTGGGAGATCCCTCCCTCTAAACCCCCCCATTTTCCCCAGGCAGGATTTGGGATCCCAGATGTAACCCCAGACCCAAGACCATTCCAGATCCATCCTGGGGGGCTTCAGGCACAACAGGCAGGAGGTAAAATCCCCCCCCCTCCCATTCTCAATTCTTCTGGAGGGAAATTTGGGATTTTGAGCCATTTTTTGGGGGGAACTGCAGTTCCCTGTGGCATTGCTGTCCTGGCATTTCCCAGCTCTGTAATTAACTAACCCAAACAGAAAAGAAAATATAAAGCTGTAATATTTAGTCCTTTTAACCCCATGGTTTGAACTACCCACCAGCAAGTTTTATTTGTACAAAACTTAAAGGAGTAGAAAGTTTTAATTTCAGCTGAAGCCAACTTCAGCTTCTTTTTATCCTGCCATGCTTGGGCTCCTCTCTGGCTTCTCCTACTGCTGGGAGCAGCACTGGGGACAAGGGGACACAGGGACAGCCCCTCCTCAGGGGCAGCCTGAGCTGCAGGCTCAGCTCTGTTTGAATGTTTGCTTATGTGCAGGGAATCAGGAGGTAAAGTTCCAAAACATCCAGATCCCACCTGTACCAGCTCCCTTGGAGATACTTGGATTTAGATGTATTTACATATTTCTTGTTATTTTAGATATTTTATTATTTAATTATTTTAGACATTGTTATTATTTATTTTTATGATGTTATTATTATTTTAGATATTTTAGGTATTATTTTTTCTTAATATTTTAGATATTTCTTATTATTTTGTTTATCTTAGAGACAGTTTTCTCCTAAAGTAGCAGTCTTCTCTCAGCCTTCAATCATTAATGATTAAAATAATAAAATAAGGAGTTTTTTGAGATCTGAGAGTTTATCTTGTAAGATTTCTTATTTTGAGCATAACCTTTCTATTACTTGATTAGAAAACTTTTAAAAGCAAGACTCAGCTCAGTTTTTGTTCTGAAAACAACTCCTTGCTGGGCAGGAGGTTCAGACTCTTGTTTTTCAGAATTATAAAAATGTTAGCTGAGGTTTCTTAAAATTGTACTAGAAGCAGATGGTAAGAACTGGAAAATGAGTGAAGACACTGCTATGAGGCAGCAGGAGGTCTTTGAAGGGTATTCATAGTGTCTGAAGTATGATTCTTTAAAGAAAGATAAATATTTATATCTACACAGTAACACAAATTCTTTAAAACACTAAAAAACCTCTTCTAGAACCCCTACCAAAGCAGAAAGTTCTGTACTTCTGAAATACTGAGCTGGGTGGGCATGTCCAAACTATCTAAAAAGATACATTTTACATATATATATATATATATATTTATGTATATATATACACTTTATGGTTTTGTATGCTATCCATCCACAGAGGCAGTGCTGCAATGCTGTGGTCTGCACCACCTCATGTCATCATCTTGCTGCTGAAATGGAGAAGTTCCTGTCTTTTCCCCTTCCCCAGGAAGGGCAGAGGAGCAGGGGCTGCACATCTGTGTCTGGAATGTGGCGCTGCCAGCCTGGAATGCGCTCTGGGATGGGGCTGCAAGGGCCTCAGGCAGCAGCTCCAGCCATCCCACGTGTTCTGCAGCTGGCTGCCAACATCCTCAGGGACACCTCCATGAAAAAAGCAGCCCCTGGAGCACATTCCCACCTCACCTTGGCCACCAGCTGGGGTCTGGGCACTTTCATGAGGTCGCAGAGGCAGTTTCGTCTCTCCCTCACCACGGGCAGCTCTGCTTCCCTGGGAGAGCAAAGGTTGTTTCCACTTAATTCAGAGAAATCCATAAAACATCCACAAAACTCCCTCAGTGATCCCTGCCAGCCCTGCACCACAATGGGGGTGTCCTTTCATGCACATTTCAAATGACAGGGGTTTTTTTGTTGTGTCACATTTGAAGGCTAAAGGACCATTTTTGTACCACCCTAAGTCAGATAAACCACAAATACACACCAGATCTGCCACAGGTCTAATAAAATGTCTAATTTCAGCTAATATTAGCCACTGGCTAATAAAAGGTCCAAGACTATTCTTTTATAGGGTTTTATATTAAAAAACCCTTCTTATTTGAACAACTCTTTTGAATAGAAGTTCATTTAATTTACTCTCTAAAGTGATTGGATTTGGAGAAGACCCTCTATAAAGAAAAAACAAAAAAGGGTGAGTTATAAATAACTTCAACCTTTTTTTTTCACACCTTGGACAATTTGTCTTATTTACCACTGGAAAGTTTCCTGTGGCTAAACACAGTGTAGTATTTATAGAGTAATTTGTTTAAACTCTGCATGACACAATTGTATGATAAAGTCTCTGGAGTCCCAACAAGGAAAATATGTGCATCCCAGTAATTACCATACTCCTTCAAATTCCCATTTGGCTTCCTGCTGCTAATACTTAGGGTAATTCAGAATTTAGACTGATTATTTGAGCACTGGGAGAGCTTGAGGAAAACAAGCAGCTCACTGTGACACTCAGCAACAACTTCAAATCTCTTTTTCTGTAAATAGCTCAAATCTACCACGATAAAACAATTACGTTTTGAGTAAATGAGCTCTTTGTCTTTCATCTCAGAGCAGTGGCCACAGTGCAGCAGGGCACTCAGGGCTTGCTCCAAGCCAGAACAAGCCAGGCACACCCTAAAAATGACAGGGTGAAAACAGAATATTCATTTCTCTGGAGTGTTTTTCTGGGGAAGTGTTTTGCTTTGATTTAGGAACACAGTTGTTTATGAGCAGAGCTGAACTCCACTGCTTTTCCTGTTCCACTGTGAGTGCTGGCCCTGGAACCATCCCTGGTGACAGCACTCAGCTCATCCTGCAGTGTCAGCTAACAAATTCCTTCTGCAATTCCTGAGCAAGCCTGCCCTTAAATGCAGGTTTGCTAATGGAGCTCTGAGTCACACCCAACACAATCCTGAACTTCCATGTGCATTAAACAAGGAATTGTAACCACAGCAGCACTGCAGGCAACCACTCCTTCCAACCTGAGACTCTTGTTCCAGTTTTGTACTGGAAAATTCAGAAAAAAGAGCAGCAGCCACCCCTCCTAATGATAAACTCAGCTTTCTTTTCACAAATATAAAGTTCTTTAAGCTCAAGTACAGAAATAAACTGAAAACTACATAAAAGTCAAACAGTGTAACTGCAATCTGAACTCTGTCAGCCATCCTTAAGGTGTATTTGTTCTTTGAGCTTGTCTGGGGTAAATTTATTTCCATGAAATGTCAACACAAAATTCATTTAATAGAATGACTAAATAAATTATATATTTTTCTATATTTGTCTGTTCTCTGTGAATGCTGTTTGGGGCAGCTGCATGGGCCAGGTCTGTGACAAGGAAAAATGTTTAACGAGGCAGCAAAATGAATAATTATTATCTTCAAATTCTGTATTTTCTCAAACCTGCCCACCTAATAATGCCCAATGCCAGAATTTGCAGAAAGGGGAAAATCCAGTGCTAAAATGCTGGTTCCCTGCTCCTGTCACTGCAAAGGTGCTCATGGAATGGTTGCTTTGCTCTAAAAGTCACTGGATGAGGCTCACGAAGAACAGGACCCTCTTCCCCTGCCCCTGGAAGGAGGTAAGTAAAAAAAAACCTGAAATACATTCTATGAAGTGGTTGTTTAATTCATGCCATCCTATCCTGGGAAACATCTAAACTGCTCCAATTCCAAATCTTTGCTTGAATACAAGGCTTGTAGCATGTTGAGTAATTACATTTCATGGGAGATTTGAGCTGTTCTGCTAATTCTGTTGTTTTCCAGCTTGCAGAGATCCTTCCTTTCCCCAAATCCTGCCAGTGCTCGTAAATGCCAAGAAACTGTCTGTGCACTTGAAGTTTGACTGTTTGCACAGCCCAGTCTCTGCTTCGTGGAAAACTTCCAAGATTTCCTCCCTTTTTATGTTGTTAGAAAAATATGGCTATTTTACTTTATCTAATGGTGATTTTATCCATCCCCTTCCAGTGGGCCAGGATCCTGGAGAGCTCTTTAGACCAGAGGAATTCCTTGCAGCACTGCTGTCGTGGAAGCAAGAAAGAGCTGGACCTGAGCTATCACAGCTCTCACAGGCACTGAATTTTGGTCACTCCAGGGGCATTTTGGGGCAGCACTGCACTCACCAGTTGGTGTCACTGAGGATGGCCGTGGCCTGCTCCATGATGGCTGGCTCCACCACGTCGCTGTAGGTCAGCAGCATCTCGTACACCTGGCTGGCCGTGGTCTTCCTGATCTGCAGGGAGGGCAGAGGCAGCAGAGAGCCAGGCCAGAGCCACAGGGGCTGCTGAGGGCAGGGGACACACAGGGACCAGCCAGGCCAGAGCCACAGGGGCTGCTGAGGGCAGGGGACCCACAGGGACCAGCCAGGCCAGCTCCTGGGATCACCCAGACCAGCTCCTGCACAGGACCATCCCCAGGCCAGCTCCTGGGATCATCCAGGCTGGGATCACCCAGGCCAGCTCCTGGGACCCTCCAGGCCAGCTCCTGGGACCCTCCAGGCCAGCTCCTGGGACCCTCCAGGCCAGCTCCTGCACATCCCCAGGAGTCACACCCTGTCCTTGTGTCCAAAGCAGCTTCATGGCTGTGCCCATTCCCTGGGCAGCCCGGGCAGTGCCCCACAGCAGAAACCCCCTCCAAGGATCCCCCTGATGGGGAGACCCCTAAAAAGTTCTGTGTTAGGATTGAGAGATGAACGGCACTTTTGGTTTTTTCAGTCTTCTTCTCTTACCAACAGTTCAGCACACTGTCTGCATCTCAGACTTAGTGTACAAAGTGAAGGCACCAAAAGTCACGTTTGAGTTATTTTTCATTTGTAAAATAATTTAGAAAATTATTTTTCATTTGTCAATTTTTTCAATGTGCAAAGTCTTCAGTACTTACTATAGGGAAGGGATGGCAAAGGAGGAGAAACAACTGGAAGAAAACTTTTTCTCTCATGTCTCCTTGAAATTGAATCAGGCCACAAAATCTAGAAAATAACAGAAAAAAAACAGATCTTGTGTTATAACTGCACAAGTAAGTTTTGAGAACTAGGATGAAGATGGACATTGGGAAAAAGGCAGGGAGGGGAAAAAGAAAAAGCAAATGATTAATGTTTTTTCTTTCTCTACAAAGAAAAAGCAAATTATTCCCTTTAAGCATCTTTAGGACTATAAAATTTTAAACCTTGTTCAACTTCACCACATCATATGTTTCACTTCAACCATCCAGAACCTTGAGACTCCCACAACCTTCAATCACATGTATCTGTGTGTATTTTCCATTTAAATTCCACATGAACCAGACCTCACTGTTCCATCTGGCAAGTGAAATACTCCTCACTTTCTGGGAGAAAAGATTGATTTCATTAACTCACACTCCTATGCTGGAGCGAAGCTTCCGGATGTCTTTGGACCTTTTGATCTCTTCTTTACAGAGGGTGAACAACTTCACTGGGAAGGGATGGCTGAAAACGGGAAAGAAAGAAAGAAAAAGAGATGAGCAGAAGGTTTCAGCAGAATTTCAAAGACATTTCATGATTGTCAGGATGCCAAACTAACATTCCAAGGCAAGGCAAGACACACTGCAGGCTGCTCTGTGCTTCCCCCCAGCAGCTCAGGGGAGTTTGGCTACCACGTTCCTGAGCCTTATTATTATTTAATAATTCAGTTATTAAATAATTAGTAATAATTTTTCCCTCTCTTGTTTTTTAACATGAGAGGGAATAAATGATTATTAATTCTTTACATTGCTATTATCTGTGTGCTGAGGAGTGAATTCTTTTTAGCCAAACAGGTTCAGTCCATGGATAACTGGCTTGTGTTTAAGCAGTGTGGAATGATCAGAAATACCATGTCAGGAATTGCATTATCCTATAGCCAAATAAGTTATTCAGTCTGTGTATCATCATGGCCATTCCCTAAGGTCTCCAACCAAACTTTACATAAAAGGGGATGAATGTTGTTCATAACTACTCCATTTTACAGCCCAAACCATCATGGTCATTCCCTAAGGTCTCCAACCAAATTTACATAAAAGGGGATGAATGTTGTTCTTAGCTCCTGCACCATTTCACAGCCCAAATTCCTTCAGTGATTCCAGACAACGTAATTAAACACAGGGCTCACAGTTCTATTACGTGGACAGGCCATGAAGCCATCTTTAAATATATTTAGCAAATTCTTTTCTTTTTCCACACAGTCTGGGAAACGTGATTCTCACAGCTCTTTCCCAGACACTCGTACAAACACAAGTGCTGTTAGTTATTCCAAGGATCTATTAAAGAGAAGGAAAGAGGGACTAATGCTTTTATTTCAGTTCAAATTATTTAATCTTTTACTTGCCACACTCAAGGCTGAAGTGCCATAGATGCAAAAGAAACTATTTCATATTTGTCTAGTGAGCACAATAACTTCTAGGCTGTGTATTTTGGAAACCTCACTGCATTGTGTACGGAAAGCAGAAAGCAAAAATAGTAACATTCATTTTCTGCTACTGCAATTCAGAGCTGTGGATAAAAACTACTGAAGAAAGCTGGGTACTGTCATCTGTTGAAGGGCAGAACATTTAAAATAAGATGTTTATAGGAATGCCAAGATGTTTTGTTAAGGTAACGTGCCTTGTTCTGTAGAGTTTTCCAGACAAGAGTTGGTGGTTTTTAATGACTTTTTAAAATTTTGTAACAAAATCCTGGCACGTGCTGGCAAAAAGTGAACTATTTAAAAAACCTGAACACCAAACCATGGTAAACTGAGGTGAAGAATTCTACACATAACAGAACAACAGACATCTGCATGAATGAGTCTGTGTGTGTCTACAGGCATGGATTTGTCTGGGTTGGTGAGGGAAGAGCTCTCTGAATGCTGAGGTATATTTTGTCTTACCTTGGTGGAATTTCTCCTTCTCCCTCCCCAGTTACACAAACTGCCTGTGTAGAGAGCTAATAACAATCCCTGCAGTGCATGCCTGCCTCTCAGCACAGGCCAGGCCATACAGTGAATTAGGTGAGATTTAAACTGGCTGAACAGCAGGGACATCACTGAGAAGGGGAGCAACAAAGAGACCAATTGGAACAAGAGCATCTGGAACAAATTTAAAACATGGAACCTCATGAGCAGCATTTTGTGTTTAAAACAGATGCACTTTCCTTTCTGTTGGTTGCCAATTCTACATTTGCAATAACCAAACTTAACCTGTGTGTGATCTCAAATGATTCAAATAGCTTGGCCTCTGTAAAGGAAATTGAGAAAATTCCTTCTCCTGTGTGGGCACTGTGCCAGCAGGAACAGCATCAGCCCTGGGGAAAGAGAGTTCTCTCTGCATTCTGTGAACTGGGGACACGTGGCACTGCCAGAGGTGCTGCTGTCCCTCCTCCAGGTGAGCTGGGTCTCAGCAGTGCCACTGCCAGGGTGGAGCTGCCACCAGCCCCTGCCAGCTCCCTGCTGCACAGCTGTTCATGCAAGAGCAGTAAAACTGCTTAAAAACCAATCCAGGGGAGCATGGGTACATGGAAATTATCATGGATACATGGAAATTATCAGCTGGGGATCAATGGGGACACAGACTTCCTTAAAGCACTGCAAGATCACCAGAAAAAAAAAACAGAATACATGGGTGCTTCTGTTAGTGTGTGAAGCAGATACATGTAGGAGAGAGAAATGCCATTTATTACCATTTATTACCCCAGAGAGCACAAGATCCTGAGCTGCCGTTCCAAGGCTGTTCTGTTTTCATGGCACTGAGTATTATTCCCATCTGACCACACTTCTGAGGAGCCAGCAGCCCCCAGGGCAGCCCCAGCAGCACTGGGGATCCCTCACCCACTGAGCAGCAGGACCCTGCAGCCACAGGAGCTGTGAGCAGTGACACTCCAATGCCAGCTCTGCCACTCTCCTCTGTCCTCAGCATCCTCAAGGGTCCCCCCACCATCCAGGTACCTCTGTGCTTTCAGGGCAGCCACTGGAGAGGTCCCAGCAGCCCAAAGTGCATTCCTGAGAGCTCTGCTCCAAGCTGTGCCCGCTGCCTCCAGCCCACAGACTCCCTGCACTGCCACAAGAGCAGCTGCACAAACTGCCCTGGGATGGAATCAGGAGGGTTTGGGCTGTGTGAGCACAGAGCTGAGGGCTCTGCTGGCCTGCTTGGTGGGAGCAGCAGTCAGTCAGTGATGCTGCAGCATCCCCAACACTGCAGCCCAGCACCCACCTGCCCTGCTGCCAGGAGAAACCTTCCTCCTATTCCCTCCCTATTTCCCTCCCTATTCCTTCCTATTTCCCTCCCTATTCACTCCCTATTCCCCTCCCTACTTCCCTCCCCATTTCCCTCCCTATTCACTCCCCATTCCCTTCCTATTTCCCTCCCTATTCCCTTCCTATTTCTCTCCCTATTTCCCTCCCTATTTCCCTCCCTTCCCTTCCTATTTTGGCACAACTTGTGGGACTGAGGAAATCCCTCAAGCCCATGGGAGAAAGGCAGTTTTCAGGCAGAGCAGCTCTCCAGTGCCACTCACTGCAGTGCCACAAACCATTCCTGTCTGCAGGAGGGACAAGCAGGTTGATGTCACCTCAGGACAGGTAGGAAATAACAACTGGAGTATTCCTGGCAGCAGTTCTTTTCCCTGAGCCCAGCACAACAGACGAGGCAGTTCTGAAAGCCTTTTGGTGACCCTGGTGACACAAGCTGATTCATTTCCAGCCCCACAGGACAGATATTCACCCCACACTCCCCATCCCTGCTGGCCAGCTCTGCACAAGGTAAATCCACCTCCCTTGAGCACAAACATCCAAACCAGGAGAGAGGAGCAGGAACACCCAGGGCTCACTTGTCCTTTTGCACAGAGATCAAACACCAACCACAGAGAGCTTCCCCAACACTGAGATTCAGCTGCAGAACCACACCAGAAATGTTGAGCTTTATATTCCAAACTGTACAAGCTGCAGGGTGTGAAAAGGCAGGAAAATGCCTGGTGGGTTCCACCTGTGCAAGGCAGGAGTGACACCCTGTGGCAACTGGTTTTAACTGGAGCACTCACGAGGGTCAAACTGATCCTGCTCCTAATCCTGGTTAAATGAAGCACTGTTGGGTATTACCCATTCTGGACTGTGGATGTTTTGTTAGAAAATAAACGTGTGGGAGAGCACACAGTTTCCATTACAAACTTCAAAATGCATTTGCAAACACTTTTTTACAATGCAGCAGTTGCCTATTTGGTGGCTGGTTTAGGTATAATCCTGACAGACATCCTACATGCCAATTCCCTTGCTGAAACTCCATTCAGCCCAACATGGTAAAAAAATAACGAGGGAAGGAAATGAAATGGGAGCTGAACATCCCAAGGAAAAATACATGAGATACATGCTTGTATCTCAACTTGTATTTCAGGCACACTCTACTGACACTGCAGGCACATGTGGCCTTTCCATGCCCCCAAACAGGGTCTCCATTTTCCCATCCACCCTGTAATGTTCTTACACATTTTTATGGAGGCTGCTCTGGAAAGGGAGTAAATGGCTCCATTTCAGAGAGCAGACCCAAAGTCAGGACTTTCTGTTCAGAAAGGAGCAGGTGGCATCCAACAGCAGGGGCAGGCAGGCCTTGGAGCAGTGGATCCATCCCTAACTACACCCAAAGGACCCAACAGAGTAACAAAATGCATGAAAGGGAATTTTGGGCTCCTCCATCACGTGTTGATCCACACGCAGAGCATGGCAGAGCCCTGTGAAGTAGCACAGGAACTCACCCATGGCCAGCTCTGCACCAGGAGGAACCTACACTCCCAAAATCTGACACATGCAGGAATTAAACTCTCCATCTTTTAACTGCCTGCCACCTCCCCCCTGCTCTGCCCTTCCTGGCTCTGCATGGTCACAAGTTCTGCACCCCAGGCCAGCATTTCACTCCCTTGACATCAGCATGATCCACTTGGCTGCTTCATTATTCATTTTCTTTTTTGGTTTCATCATCAAACTGGAGGCAAATACATCTGGATCAGCTTCAAAATCTTTTCCCCCATAATAGCCCTGGATTTTATTTCAGGCTTTTACACAAAGCATCACAATGGCACCACAGGGCTGAGGCTGAGTCACTCACACAGCAAAGGAATTGCTGCTACCTCTTGGTTTCTGTTCAGTGACCTGGGAGACAAGACTTTGACAGGAATTTCCACCCATAATCTCTCACCTTCCCCAGCAGGGATGGCTGGAGCCTGTGTGGAAGCCCCAGATCAGTGGCACAATTATCAAACTGAACAATATCCACTCCATCTGTCCTTGACTCACTTTAAATTCTCATTCAAACAGGGACTGCCAAGTGCAATTTCAGAAATATTATCTAAAACCACACTTTGAGACAAGAGTGGGCTCAATCCAAACTTTCAGAATGATGAAGGCTTTTCAGATTTATCTGCTGTGAGCAGTTCTTGAATCAACAAGTTCCCCATGCAGTACCTGTGCTTGCAGGATCCACATTGCACAATTCTGTAAATACCTGCAGATGTGCCAAGATGCTGCCTGGGATAGCTTGTGGAATAGATTTTAATATTACTGAAATTCAAATAATTCTTTTCTGAAACATCTGCAAAACCCCATGATTTCACATTGGAGTATCTCACTCACATTTATCTGTTCCTAAACTGAACACTTTCCACAGGACTGAGCTCAGGGTGGAAGAGCTGGGACATGCCTTTTTTATTATTATTAGAATCTTAATTAACATCTTTGGAGATATTCACATTAAGCAAAGCAGTGGGACTGGGGGAGCCACAGCTTGTAGGCACAGAGGGTTCTGCAGCACCACACAGGACACTGCCAGTGCTCAGGGCTCCCAGTACAGCAAGGAATGTGCTCCGACCAGCAGGGATTTAGGAAGCTGGAAAATGAAGAATGGATCTGATACTGGTCCAAGAATCCCAGGTGAAACATGCAAATTTAATTTGATTAATGTCCTGGCTGTCAAACAGAGAACAAGTAACAAACTTCTACACAGACAAGAGACTCAAAGATTTTGTCAAGACCCTTTCAAGGCTGTTTAACTTAGGGAAAGCTAAAGCATTGCAGTATAGACTCACACTTGGAGCCCTGTGCACCCCCAGAGCAGCAGCCAGGGCAAGACTGAAGAACCCTGATGCACAGTGAGAAATAAACTAAAGAAACTTCCAGCAACTTACTTCTCTTGCTCAGTGAACATATCAAAACAGCCATTTGCCAGCATCTGGTCCAGCATTGTCAGCAGAGGCACAGACACCCTGAGGAAAGAAAATGATTCAACAAGGTAAACACGCTGCTTGGCATACAGATTTATACTATTTTTAATCAGGAGCAAGGAAGGAAACTTCCTACATACCTACACACAGGTAAACTAGAACTCTGATTTACACAGAGGAGGGCTGCTCAGCACCTTGTGTGTGTTGGCTGAATGGGGACATTCCCTCCAAGCCAAAAAAGAAAAAAAACCTAATTAACAACACCCCTGCTTTACATTTGCAGGGTCCTGAAAACACAATTGACAGTATTAGAAAATATTAATCTGTTTTCTAAAATATGAACAATGTATTCCACTGACTGCACCAGAAGTTAGAGCACCAAATGAACCAACACTTGTCAGCTGGAATAACCATGGCCATGTTTTCAACACTTGAGACAGGAAACAAAATAAAAATACAACAGTATCTTATTTATACATTAATATAAATAATATAAATAATAATATAAATTAGTATTTCTACATTATACATATATATTTGTATATAGATAAATATTTATTTATATTTACATTTAATTTGCTTACATTTATATGTATATTTATATGTATATATATATTTATATTTATTGTTTTATTTATACAACAGAACAAGGGAGAATGGCTTCAAACTGAAAAAGAGCAGGTTTAGATGAGATATTGGGAATAAATTCTTCCCTGTGAGGATGGGGAGGTCCTGGCACAGGGTGCCCAGAGAAGCTGTGTCACATCCTCTGAAGTGTCCAAGACCATGTTGGATGGGGCTTGAAGCAACCTGGGCTAGTGGAAGGTGTCCCTGCCCTTGACAGGGGACTGGAATGGGATGAGCTTTGAGTCCCTTGAAACCCAAACCCATCCATGATTTAAAAAGTTGAATGTGCAAAATATTTTGCCATCACTCCTTGGTTTCATATTTTACCACAGGTCCTGCTGTACCAACATCTCTATTAAAGCAAATTCATGAGCCTTGGGCATTCACTGCATGTGCCACACATCTGACTTGCAAAAGGGAAGGGAAAAAAGGGAAGGAAAGGGAAGAAGGGTTAAAGGGAAAGCAGCCAAGGACGAGCTTTACCGGTCATTCCTCAGGTTGTCCTCAAAGACCTTCAGCAGCGTCTCACAAAAACTCCCCAAAGCACTGGGGTCACTCTGGATCTTCTTCATGTGGTCAAACAGGCTCTGGGCAGAGTACCTGAGCTGCAACACAAGGAACCTCCAGTGAAGGACAGGAAAAAGCCACTGCCACAGAAACAGGGGCTCCAGGACTGCCCTGCCCTCCAGCTGAGCACGGCTGCCCTGGGACATCCCTCCAGCAGCACAAAGGGCACAAAGCAGCAGCAAAACCCAGCAGACCATGGCTGTCTTACCTGCACTAACCCACTTCCAAGGAAAGTTGGGGTTTTTGGTTTTTTTCCTTTTCAATTTGGCAAACTTTTGGGTTTTTTTCCTTTTTAAGCTGGCAAACTTTTGGCGTTTTTTGCCTTTTAAACTGGCAAACTTTTGGGTTTTTTTCCTTTATAAGTTGGCAAATTTTTAGGTTTTTTCCCTTTTTAAGTTGACAAACTTTTGTGTGTTTTTCCTTTTTAAGTTGGCAAACTTTTGGGTTTTTTTGCTTTTTAAGCTGGAAAACTTTTGGGCTTTTTCCTTTTTAAGCTGGAAAATTTTGGGGTTTTTTTCCCTTCTTAAGTTGACAACTTTTGGGTTTTTTTCCTTTTTAAGTTGACAAACTTTTGGGGTTTTTTCCTTTTTAAGTTGACAAACTTTTGGGGTTTTTCCTTTTTAAGCTGGAAAATTTTTGGGTTTTTTTCCCTTCTTAAGTTGACAACTTTTGGGTTTTTTTCCTTTTTAAGTTGGCAAACTTTCGGGTTTTTCTCCTTTTTAAGCTTCAGAGAATAATACTGCTATGACTCTGAAGGTGAAGGAGCACACCAGGACTTTCCCAAGTAGTATTTATGAAATACATCAAGGCTCTGGTTTGTACTTTCAGCAGCGATGCCTTACATGAAGCAGGAATAGCATAATTCACACTATTTTTCTCTGTAAGAAAAGAATGCCTGGAATTGGTCTCAAGTGTATTTTGCTCAAGAACTCTCAACCAAGAAAAGAGGATTTGGGGCCTCTTTCTTCCACCAAACATGCATTGATTTGCATACGATTTGTCCCAATAACCAGATGTTTTAAAATATAATCTACTAACACCCCAATATTTTTGTTTGTTGAGATCTACACAGTAACACAGCTCTGCTACTGCCTGGGAGGAACTTCAAGAGTTCAGAATATGTTGTTCCTTTTTATTTTTAAGGCTTTACTTACAATTTCTATACCATTTTAAAATAAAATCTTCACTCTTTAGGGGGAAAGGGAATCACAGGACATTCTGTGCTTAAACAAAATTTAGAATGTAATGTAGTTCAACAGTAATGAAATTATATCAAAATTATATCCTGACTCCTGCAACTGCAGGGTTTGTGCACTGGAGAAAGACCAGCATTGTACATCTGATCTCCACAGACTGAGGGGTTTTATGCAGCCATAAGAAATATGCATCACTGTGGGCCAGATGTATAATTAGCAGATTCTTTTACACAGAGAAAGTGCCCTTTGAACCACGGTGATGGAGCAGAGTGCCAAATCCCACAGGGAATGACATCTTCTGTTTTTCCAGATTATTTCCAATGCCTGAGCTGCAATTCTTCCAGCAGCCCCACTGCCACCACAACACTTCAGAGACCCCACATGGCTCTGTCCAGAAAATCTCTTTAAAAAGCCAAACAAAGAACTACTCTTGCTAAATATACTGCAGAGCAATTTTAGCGGCAGCCAAACTGCCCCTGACCACGGAATTACAACAGAGCCTTTCTCCTGTGGATTCCCTGGGATGACTAAAAGACAAACTGACATTTGAACTCAGATTATCCTGCAGTATATACAAAAATCTTCTTTCTAACTTCCATGTCCACATGTCCATGTGCACAGATATTTTTGAAGTGAGAGGGAAGAGAGTCACAAGAACACACACATCACTGCAAGAACACATATTCCAGTAATCTTTTTCCCCCATCCACAATTTTAAAAAGCTGCTTCTTTCATATGGACTTAATAGAATTGTTCTTAAAATTGTCTATTAATGTTTTAAATCAGTCTCTGGATATTGAGCAAAGAATGCTACAGGCTTTGACAGAGTAGATTGAATACCAGTCATTGTAAAACACATCAATTCTAATTCCTATATCACATTTTAGATATTAAAAGTAATTCACCACACACATACACACCCAAGTGTAAGTGCCCTCCCTTGCCTCTCTAGCTGACTCAAGAGAGAATTAGCTCATCTTCTTTCTAAAGCCCTGGAGAATATTTTAGCCAGAAAAGAAAGAAAAACTGGAGGGTCACAGAAAAGTGAACATTTCACAATCACAGTTTGAGAACACTGCAGAAGGTTTCCCTTAACACGCTGTCAGATGGTAACAAGGGAAGGGAGCTGCATGTAACTGAACTGTTCCAACTTTTCACAACTAAATGCAACCAGGAGTTTAAAAAAAATATTAAAATATTGAATAAGAATTTTCCTCTGACCCCAGATAGCAGCCAAAATGTCTGTTTCTCCAAAACTTTCCTTCTTTTTTTACTTAGACAAATAACTTTGGTTTTGGTGGAGCCTCCTGTAATTAACTGTGCTTGACTGAAAGCTGAATTTCATGTGCATGTTTGCTATTAAAGAAATCTGTTAAGAGTTACACTGTCTATCTGATAATTACTGTCACAAACCAACACACACATGTTTCCAAAGTTCTAAATTAGACCTTGCCATATAATTAGTTGCCATTTTAGAAACATTCAAATGCTCAGAATTGGTTTAAACACAAGAGACTGCACAGACACTGAATTCTCTGCTCCCCCAGCCCAAAGGCTCACAGATATATCTTGATCCCAAGAGCAGAACCCACAGCACCAGAAAAAAAAAAAAAAAAAAATCACTTGGGCAAGTTGTGGCTGACCAGGGGAAGGCATGGGAGACAAGCTTCAGGTGATTTTAACTCCTTCTTGCTGTGACCCAGCAGGAGCTGCTCCCCCCTTCACAAAAATTCTGTTTCCCAGCACTTTTCTACTGGTTTTCTTAATTTGAGATGGAAATCTTAATTAGAAACACTCTTCACCACTGTTGGGGTGTTGACTCACAGCCTCCTCCTCCTGTTACAGGCCCACTGGGATTTAAAGACTTAACTGACAGTCCAAAATATTCTGTTACTGCTCTGATGTTCCTCTGTGGTATCATATTGAACCATGTCCTTATCCCCAAAATTGTCTTCTTATATTTTACATCTTTGGCTACAACAAATCAAAAAAACGTTTTAAGCCAAATATCTGGAAACCAAGAATTCTGAAACTACCAATGCAAGTTGTAATAAAAGGACAGAAGGATACACTAAAATTATAAGAAAGTAGGGAAAAATTTGGCAGCATAGCAGACTGCCAAAGTCAGTGATAAAGAGATGGTTCATGCCAGAAGAATGAAATAAGGATTGCAAAGCTCAGAGGATTTAGACAGACATCTGAATGATATTTCTTTGTAATGGAACTTTTGTCATCTCATTGGTATTTTAGTAGAAAATTTATCAAAAATAATTAAAAAAAGAAACCTGTGCATAGTGTTAACACCTACAGACAACTACCAGTTAGCACCTTGCATCAGGTGACAAATGAATGGGATTTCACCCCATTGGAGAACAGCAATCCCCTTGCACTGCTTCTGATCCCAGCTGGGAGAGTCAGCACAGGGCTGGGATTTGTGGGGCTGGGATTTGGATTTGTGGGACTGGAACTCCCAGGTCCTGTCCAGGAGAGGACAAACAAAGCACCCTCACTCCTTGTTCCCTGCACACTCAGCTGTTGAAGCTCTGGATGCTGAGAATTTTACACTTTCTGTGCTGACAGACTCTGACTCCCAGGAGAGCACTGCATTTGATCTGAGGCCTTGGACAAGACTTCCTTGTTCTTCTTCATGGGTTTGGGTGGTATTTTGTAATTGGACAGAAAAGTCTGCATTGTGGACTTTGAGTGATCAGTTATTGGCTTAAAAGTGCAAATAATTTAGGTGTAATTTCTTAATTAGATAGTTTAGCCATAAAAGACCTTGTAACAAGTGATAGTTAGCCATTTTGTGCCTTGTTAATGAAAGGCTGCAGAACTCACTGCTGTGAGACTGTAAAAATCACCTAAGCCTGAATGTGAACAATTGTCTCAAGCGCTTTCAACCCCAACTTCGACAGAGGCAGAAAAAAGAAGCCAAAATCAGCACTCAGCAGGTCAAGACAATGACAGTTTAGAAAGGAAAACCAAGAAGGCCATCAGGTCTGAAAGCAGTAGCTACTCAACAGCTGATCCAAGGACAGACCTGTCCCAGGAAAGGCCAACACACCCTCCCAGCACTGATGATGCTGATGATCAGCAGCCTCACAGACAGAGCTGAGGCTCACAGCAGGCTGAGGATCCCCCAAGCACAGACAGAGCTGACTCTGACTCCCAGGAGAGCACTTGCATTTGACCTGTGGCCTTGGAGAAGACTTCCTTGTTCTTCTTCATGGGTTTGGGTGGTATTTTGTAATTGGACAGAGAAGTCCCCATTGTGGACTTCGAGTGATCGGTTATTGGGTTAAAAGTGAAAATAATTTAGGTGTCATTTCTTAATTGGACAGTTCAGCCTTAAAAGACCTTGTAACAAGAGATAGTTAGCCATTTTTGTGCCTTGATAACGAACTGCAGTAGAAATAACCTAAGCCTGAACATGAACAATTGTCTCAAATGCCTTCAACCCCGACCTCGACAGAGGTAGAAAAAAGAAGCCGAAAACCAGCACAGAGCAAGTCAAGACAACGACAATTCAAAAGGAAAGCCAAGAAAGCCATTGGGTGTGCAAGCAGAGGTGTCTCACCGTGGTCTCTGTGAGTCCCCCCACGGACACAGAGAGCCCCAGCAGCACGTGGTACTGGTAGGCTGGCAGCCCCAGCAGCTGCGTGATCCGAGGGAACGCCTCCGACGCCGCGTTCCAGTTCAGCGTCTCCTTCTGCCACCTGAAAGGGAAGGGAAAGAATCATCCTGTGTGGGTGCACTGCTTTTCTCCTCCTCACATTGCTCCTCCACACCAGGGAGGAAGGTGTCTGAATTACCTAGATATCAAATCAAACATTGGTCTTTGGGCATACGGGGTAAATACAAATCCAAGCTTCAGCCACTGCTAGTGAAGTGGAGAAATCTCCAAACCCTTGTTCTGATCCAGGGAAGATGTGAACTGCACTTTCCTTTCCCCAGGAACTTTTGCCTACATTCACAAAACAAGCGTCTTTCTGCAGTTTCACCGTGTTCTCTCCCACCACCAGTGACTCAACAGCTGATCCAAGGACAGACCTGTCCCAGGAAAGGCCAACACACCCTCCCAGCACTGATGATGCTGATGATCAGCAGCCTCACAGACAGAGCTGAGGATCACAGCAGGCTGAGGATCCCCCAAGCACAGAGCTGGATGTTCCTCACACCCATCAGGTACCATAATCACCACTCAGGAATGAGTTGCTCTCACTCTTGCTTTAACTAGAAAGTCCATCTTGGAAAACTACTGCAACTAGAGCTTGGCTAAAACAATAGAATTCATTAAAAAATATCATTATGATTAATGTTTTCCAACTGAGGAAAAAAAAATTCATGCATATTCATAGGTCAATTCAATGAAATCCTGACAACACCAAATATTCCTCTATACACATACTGGGCATAAAAATTACATCAGGTTGCTTGGTTTAGGTGTAACTGTGTGCATTTATCTTTTACTTTCATTGGTTTAGGACATTTTTCAATACCTTACCTTGGAAATATCCTCTCTAGCTCTTCTCTGTGAGGGATGTGTGGAACTGGAGGATGGTCAAAGTGCAAAAGAGTAAGGAACACAGATCCTGCATGAGCTCGGAATTTATCTATTTTTTCAGCTGACTGTTGAGCCAGCCAGCACATAATCTGCTTGCAGCTATAAAGAAGAAAACAATTAATCAGAAAATTTAAGCAGTAGAATATGTATTTAGATTTAAAATGTTTCAATTAAATGAATAAGAATGATCCTGCTAGGGAAGTATTCTGGTTTAACTCTTCAGAATGAACACACAAGTGATTTAAGATATCCAGATGGTGATAGAGTCATGAGGCTTTATCATGATCAATCAACCAAAAAACAGCATGACAGAATATGTTACAGAATATTTTATCCATCTTTTACACATACTGCCCCACCCTTCATCCAAAAAGATAACAGAGTGATTGATGGCCTGGCTGAACTGCTACATTTCAGATGGAAATAGAGCAGAACTTTGAGAAAAGCACATTTTGAAGTAGAAAACCGCATGTGTAGCAGAGGACAAGGTCTCTCCTCCATCTCATATACCCCAAGTAAATCAGTTCAATTCTGGCTAGTTTTTAACAATATCCTATTTGGTTTATGCTCACAACTAAACTCACAGCTACAACACTCCGTCCCACTAATGACAGTAAAACCAGCTAAAATTCCTTCAGTTACACCAAGGCCCAGAATATTGACAAAATGGGATCCAGCTGGCAGGAATGCTTTTCTCAGTTCCACGTGGACAATCTGTGTATAAACAGCTGAACAGGAGGAAGCCCCTGAAAATGGGCACTAGTGAGCAGTGTGTTCTTAGAGAATACTTTCCTTCTAGGTGTCCTTCAACATTTGGGGGTTTTTAATTAAATACCAAACCATGTATATGTTCACCTAACCATTGGCACACTCTGTCTACAAACCAATAGCACTATTAGGAAAGTTTTGCTGCAGCTCAAGGTATGTTTTAAAAATGTACTTATTATTAATTCTTTTATTATTAGGAGTACCATATCATAAAATTAAAAATCAGGAGCTCAGTGTAAATTCTTTTTCTTTATTTCCTTACTAATAATTTTGCAAAGAAACTAATCCAAACTCATGCTCACATTTGATCACATTTGAAATTAATGCGACACTCTGGATAAGCAGCAGGTTTGCTTTCTATTTCAGTGAGCATTTTTGGGAAGCAGAACAGAGGTGGCAGGTTTAGCCCAAATCCCACAGCTGTGCTGCATTTCCAAGGTGGGATTGCCACCCAGGCTCTCCCAACAAGGTTTTCCCTCTAAAAACCAGATGTAACATCCTCCACATCTGCATGGCTTGATGCACTTCTGTCAAAGCTCTGTCACACTCAATAAAGGAGGAGCACAGAGTGTCCTGCAGGGCTGGATGGAGCTCCAGAGCTAAACACAGAACAGAACATGAATGTCACCATACATGCTGGCATTAATCAGCTCTGCCTCGTTCTGCACCAGCAGCAGGGTCACCTCCATCAGGCTGGTCATGGCAGCCTCACGCACCCTGTGGAGACACAGACAGATCAGAGCAGCCACAGCAGCACTTATTTCAATAAATACACCTTCAATTTCATCAGCTGGGTGAAGAAACCAGCACAAATTCACAAGACCAAAAGCAATGACCTCTGAGAGCAGCTCCCATATTTTGGGAGGACAAGGAGTGTCCCCCCCAGTCCCATTCTGTGAAACAAAGCTCACATTGCACTGAGGGTCCAACAGTCACCCCTGCCTCACCAGCCTGGTTTTTATTCCAGCCAGATGTCATCAGCCTTACTCTTTATTTTAAGAATGTTAAAACTGATAATTATTAGTAATATTTCATGTGCAAGTAGATGTATTTAAACTTAAGTGCTCTGTCTGCTTCAAATTATTTTTTTAAAAGGTCAACCCACATTTTGACAGTCAGATGTTGAACACTGTCACATTCTTGTAAATTTTCAAGCTTAATATTCCTAACATTAAAAACAAGCTGTGACTCAGAGCAGCTTAAATCTCTATGCCAAACAGTAATTAATTTCACGAAAAGTTTGACCAAAGTAACACTAAATTGGGCTTGAAGTGAGTCTTATCTAGATAATGATCTTCTCCCTTCAAAATGTCTAAAAAAAAGGTGTAATTTTAATTTTAAAAATCATCAGTATGGCTGTTTTAAACCGTGTCTTGTCAATCCATGAGTTTTTAAAAAACTGAAGACAAGGGCAATACCTCAGTGGGTGACATGACCCTGCACATGACCAGGCCCAGTATGTTCACTAAATGGTAACTCAGAGTAATGTCATCCTTTCTCAGTAATAATTTTTTAAAAAAGGAAAAAAAACTATTTGAAAAGACCCAGCAGCCTTCTATGAGAAGAAATACTCCTCTTGCTGATTTCCAAAACAACTTGCAGGTGCAATCTAAAACTGGGTGGGACATTTGTTATAATGGTAAAAAAGGTAAATTACATCATTTTTTCCAAAGCAGCTTAAAACAAGTCAGGCAGTCTTTCATCAAGGTTATGTTTTACTAGTTTTTTGTATCATATCTGACTTAGATATTCATGTCTACCACCTGTAGACAGATCAGACATGTCCCAGCAAACAATCTGTCAAAAGAAAGGAAAAGTTTGCATATGGAGAGTAAAGTTGGTGAAACTTTCCCACGACTCTACTAAAGAAAGACAAAAATTCCACAAAAAAGACAAAGTTTCTCCAGAGAAACAGCATTTCTCTCCATATCTTTCCATCTTATTCCCTGGTTTAGAAGAAACAGAATGAGAAAGCACTGATATTAGAGAGACCACAAAACCTTCAGCAGCCAAGAGTTTGCCATGAGACAGGATCCCCCTTCCCCCTCTGATTTACATGTTTCTTGACTTGATTGTGGCTGGAATTGCTCAAAGAAGCTCAAAAAAAAAAAGTATCTGGTGCTGAAAGCACTTTTGAATCTGAACACACATCTCTGTACCCTGAGATAATTCATGCAGCTGCCAGACAGGTCAAATACATGTATTTTACCACTTCATTACCATACAAAAACACTATCATCCACAGCTAAAAACAAGCCTGATTCTTCATATCTAAAATAATCACCCAAGGCTGATTCTTCATCTCTAAAAGCAACATATACCTGCACATTTCAAATTAAAATTATGGATTCAGACAATAAAATTAAGCAGCCTTTTCAAAACCAGCATTTCACTCAAAATCAACTGCTAATAAATAAAAGAATTAAAATTACTCTATCACATTCATTTACAGAGTTCATGGCTTCTCTATACTTGGTGTTACTGCTCTGAGGCTTCTACACAGCATCAAAAGTATTTTAAATCTGCAGATACTGGACTTGTTCCTGAATTAGGATAATTTAATGCTTTTTATTAACAAGTACTACTTCAGGCTGGGCACATTTTGCTATTAAATAGGTGCAGAAAAGCACCCTGACAGGAGAATGTTTGGTTTGTAAAATCCATATTCCTATGCTGTGTAATTCTACAGGATGGCATGAATAACATGAACTCTTCATGATCTCTCCCATTCAAAGCTGGCAGGAACTTCCAATCACTAAGTGCTGACACAACCCCAGTTAGAGCTTTGGAAGTGAAACACAAACCCAAAGGACACGAGCCTCTACAGTCAGGAATTTTGAAATTTGAAATCTGTCTTTCCAGATCACTGTGACTGAGGGAACACGGAGCATTCAGAGGAATGCAGTGTCACACACTGCATCTTCTTTGTATATTAGGGGGACCTTGAAGACTGAGGAATGCCATGAAAATAGGACTGCTATAGACTTAGCATTACTAAGATCTTATTAATCTTATTAAGTTTACTAAATTTATTAATCTACCTATGCTACAGATTTCCCATCAGCAGATGTATTCCTATAGATTTATAATTTATTCTTGCAGTCCCATATCTGAAATCATTGAAACCCTAAACTCACAGAAGATTTGGTGATGCTGCAGCACAATTGGGTTTTTATCCCTCTCAACATGTTATGCAGCTGCTCCCTCTCCTGGCAAAAAATCCCCACAACAGCAACGTGCAGCAAGAGAGATCAGGCAGGACCAAATGTGCTGTTTCAAATAAAGAGAAGTAATGCTTTAAATCCCTGTTTTGCAACTAAATACATTCCTGGTATTCACTAAAAGGAACTCATGTGACCCACAGAACCAGAAAAAGGCTTAAATTCAGTTTTGAACAGATCAGTCCCCATATTCCAAATTTGTGAGGAAAGACAACCAAAACTTGTCAGCCTCACCTTTCACTTTCTACCTCTCTTCCTGCTGTGCATTCGTAATTCCTACCTAGGCTCAAATCTCCAAAATCTCAAATCTCCAAAAGCTTGGAGCTCTTGTTTCTCAGATATTTAAAAAACACATCAGCTTTTCATTGGACACCAAAGCTGGCCTGGATTTGACCCCACCTTACCATCCTCCAACGTCCCCCCGGCTGTCGGTGGTGTAGTCGGTGACACCAGTGAGCAGCGTGGCATAAATCTGATCAACATTATCCCTGCACACAAACTCCTGCTGGGATCCATCTCCCTTCACACCCACTGTCTGGCAAACCCTGCAAAAAAAAAAAAAAGAAGGGATGGGAGGCAATTAAGAGCAAGCTTTGTTATGTTGGTTAATAAAATTCATAACGCCGGTAATGTCCACTACAGATGGAATGAGGAATATTTCTGTGCTGAATTTGACCTGAGGGTTGCTGAGCAGTGCTTGGGTTCAAAGGAACACTGGAAAAGTTAAGATCTCAGCAGGGAATTAGGTTGCTTTACTTCCTTTACTTTTTTTTTTTCACATTAAACTCTCCTATAAAATGCAGAGAAAAATCGAAGTACTCCAGAAAAGCTTTCACATCTATAACACTACAAAAATGAACTTGCTTCAGTATCTGTCAGTCCCTGAACTCTCCTTAAAATGAAGTCACCAAGAAGGGCAAAGGGCCAACACAATGTGCATTGAACCTGATATTAAACTTCTTTACCTTGAAGACACAGGGTTTTTAGCAATGTAACAGTTTAAGAGCATAAAATATTAATGTATCCTATTAACTGCACTGTGACACTCAAAATAGAAAATATTGCTTTAAATATTGCTTTAAATAAAAATTGCTTTAAATAAATTTCTTTAAATCAATTCAATCTTTTTAAGATTGTGGAAAAACACATATTCTTCCTCCTCAGTAAAGCTCATTAAATTGCAGCCCATGAGAAAAGCAAACACTACAATACACTCTAGGTAGTCAGTTAACTGATAAAAACCTGACAGCACTATCAGAGCTGCAGTCCATAGTCAGGTGTGTGGTAATTTCCTGAATTAAAAATAAATTGAGTAATGGATATGCAGTCAAGATGTGTGTAAGTGATTTTAACACTCATGCTCCCAGTTCCCAGCAGAATGGAGAAAGCTTCTACAGAAAGAGTTAAAATTAAGACACAAGCAGGGGTGAGAAACATACTTTGCAATTGCTATTAAGGCATCTCTCCTGGCTTCAGCAAAGCTCACATCTTCAGGAGAAATTATTGTAACTTTTTTTAGACCTTCCAAAACCTGAAAAAATACAAAGATTGAGATATATAAGCCCAAAGCATTTTTTACTATGTTAAATTTAGATACCATTGTAAAATGAGTTCAATCCTGTATGAAGGAACCAAGCAGGCAGCAGAGTTTGGATTCTCACCAGGAGAGGCCTGTAAGGTTTTACACAACTTCACTCAGAAATTCATATGTATTTCTGTCAGTTCTTCTTGTTTATGGGAACAACATATCCAAAAAAATGAGAACAACAGGCTAAGTTTGCATTCTGTCTGGGGCAGGGTAACCTTATGGAAACACCACTTCTATTTTGTGGAATTGTGCCTAAGGGCAAAAGGCCTCTGCTCTCTGCTGCAGCTTTTTAGATGCTCAAGGCACTTAGGTATAATTTTCTACTAAAAGTTAACATCTATATTCTAGATCTGTATTTCTATTTCACTTTGTAGCTTCATATCTCAATTTCTCCAGGGGTTTCAGTTCAATCCCTGTAGCAAATCTCTCTTCCCCTCTCTCTTCTCTCCTCTCTTCTCTCTTCCCTTGGACCAATATCCCATAGCAAAGGGTTAATCCAACCTCTGGCTTTCCATTAACACCACTAAAGCAGGACTAAACATTAATTATCAGAAACTATGGCAAACTCAACTCATGATGATTTTCTGTGCATTAGCATTCAAACCCCTTTGACAAAGACCTTTAATTATGATCATTATTATTAATTTGATTACTGTCACAGGTTTCACTCATTCATTACAATGATCCTGTTTTCTCACCTGCTGGAGCCTGCCCTTCAGCAGAAATCTTGGAAGGGCCCCAAGAGCTCGTGAAAAGCCACAACGAATCATTTCCTCTGAGTTTTGTAGTTCTGAAACGTACTGTGTCACCAGCTCATCTGGAAAAAATACAATTGCAGAGTGAAAAGCAAGAACCACATCATTAAAATTTCATCTTTGGCTAAGGAAAGAAAATAAGGAAAAGATCCCCCAAACAAAGCAGCTGGAAAATTTTGTAATTTGTTAAACTAAAATTTTGAATATCTTAGTTTTTTATAGAAAAAGGATAAAAATTTTAAAATGTTCACTTTTACATGAATGAATTCATATTTTCTGTCTAAAAATCGGACTTTGTATTTATACTAAGCCTGTTATTTCAGAGAGAGAAAAGACAAACTTCTCAAAGAGCTATCAAGTTTTAGACATCTGACTAATAGGTACAAGCACAAATTTCTGGCTAAGCACAGGGGAGCAAGCTCTTTTTATATTTATAGGTCTCCATTTTTTATCACTGGATAAGTGTTCTGTGTTAGGCAGGGAATCCCCAGGTTTGTAAATATCAGTTATTTTAACAGTTTTCCCTCAGAAAGCTCCTGACTGGGGTCCTGCTTTAGCACACACACAGATCATATCTAAACAGGGATAAATTTTCAGATCATTTTTCATAAATGAAGTTGGGTGTTTTGGAGGAGAAAGCTCAGGAAGAAATGCCCCCTTTGGTTCTGTGTGCTGGCACAGGACACAGTGGGGACAGTGACCCTGCAAACAGCAGCAGAGTCAAGAGGCACAAGAATAAACACAGAATAAACCCAGCTGGGCATGGAAAAAGGAGCCTCAGCAAACATGTAAAATTGTATCAAGGAGAAAATGAGGGTGTAGGAAAAAATAAAAAGAGGAAAAGCCAAGAACAGGTTCACATTGCTGCTGCAGTCTGTATCTCAGACTTGCAGCCAATACTTCCTTTACCCAATTTTTCACATTAAACTCTCCTGTAAAATGCAGAGAAAACCAAAGTACTCCAGAAAAGCTTCTCCAAGCCAGCTGCAAGAAACACAGCTCTGATTCAGACAGGAGCAAGGTGGTCTTATCAATCCCCTTACTGCACAGACACTTTTTAATCCTCCAAGAAGAAGAACCAGAGATCCTGGGAAGATTACATAATTGTGCCAGTGCTTACTGTAATCTAAGGTTTAAATGGTTGAGCAATATTTGCTAGAGGAAGAAAGAAGAGTTGCCGTAAGAAACTCTCCATTCATCATAATTCCTGACTGTTTTTTTAAACCCCAATGCAATGGACAGGCCCCAGCTTGTCCCTCCCATCAGCAGCCCAGCTCCCTGGCCAGAGGTGAGCAACACCTCCAGATAAGCACATTTATTTAAAACTTTCCAAACCACCAGGGTGTTAGGAGTCCTGAGGCCACAGGAAGATGCAGTGTTTGCTGTGACAGCAAGAAGACCTTGAACAGTGAGGCTGTGACAGTTTCCACTCTGAGTGATGGAAATTTAAGATTGACATTTTAGCCAAATGACACAGCAATGAGACCAAAACAGCTCTTTACTTATAACCACTCAGTAATTATGGTGGAAAGTGTAATGCAAATGTTAATATTCTTCTAAGAGCCTTCAGCTTCATAAACCAACAGGGCCTATGAAGTGTCTACAATATTAATTCCACACAACCCATCCTGAAAGGATATTAAAAGAGAAAGTCAGCAAAACCAAACCAGAACACACTAAGACAGGAAAACACGAAGAGAAGGTCAAAACAAACAGAGGCAAAAGTAGTGATTCAACAAAACTGCAGCCTTATAAGGACAGATTCAGAATGTCAAACTGCTAAAGCACCCCTGATGGGTGTTTTCATTTTAATCATCAAGCAACATGAAACTCTGGTTAAATTTTACCAAAAGCTTTTTTTTCCCCTAATGCCCTTGATCATGTCCAGACCTGCTTTGACTGATTTATCTAAGGCACGTGCACTGTGCTGAATGTCACCTGCACTGCAGCTTCCACACATACCCACATCCATCACACACTCTGGGAGGATTTTTACTACTGGATTTCAATCCCACAAGCATGAAATTTGTATGGGTACAGAGATAAAATACATCTTTTTGTTTGTTTGTTTTTTTAAAAGATGCTTGCATGTGTGATGGCACTTCTGTTATCATGTGTGGAGCAGGGTCCAGTGCAGCCAAGGGCAAATAAAAGGGTACTCAAGATGGAGCTGACCAGAGAGTTTTATAGAACAGAAAAATTGTCAATTCACAATTCTACTTCAGAAAATCCCATGAGAAATTTTATCTATATATACAAATTTGACCTAATTGTGTCCCTAGACCATCACAGCCACACTGCCACGGTCCCTCCAAGCACATGGCAGATGAAAAGTAAACCTCAAATCCAGGAAAAAAACCATGAGGCTTCAGAGGATTCTAAATGAATAAAGCAACAACATCTGCAGCCTGTACTTGCAGCAAATCCCTTCTCCTTCCTGACTTGAGCACCTGCCTGAGTTTTCCAGTCCAATTTTACAGAAACTCAAAACTTCATCCTTACATAAAATTTGCCCTATCACCTTTTCAACTCATTTTTAGTTTGTTTGCTTTGACTCAGCATTGCCTCCTCCTGCCCAGCACGTTCTGGTTTGACACGTGAACCTTTCCTGAGCTTGTGGGGATTTTAGCTGCCTTGGGACCATTTCACATCTTTCCATGCTGCCCACTAAGAATCTGGTAGGCAGGGCCAAACTCCAGCAGGGAAAGGGCTATTTTAGGGTTTGGGTTTGTTTTTTTGGGGGTTTTTTGACAAAAAAATGTAAAGATTTAGCACTATAGAAAGTATTTTCAAATCAGGATAGGCTGCTTTTCTAGTTCAGCCCTAATGTCTTTGGGGCATGGAAAATACACATATGTGCTCCATATCAACATAATTTTGGGAACAACTCTAAGACAAATAAATAATAGGTATTTTGTTACCTGATTTAATAATGGCAAGAAACAGAGAAATAAATCAATATTTCATTAAGTGTATGTAAGTTCATTGTCATATTTAGAAAAACAAGAATATAAATGTTGTTATTCTTATAATATTTATCTGTACAATCCAGCAATTTGTCTCTGATGGACATGATACAATCTGATCCTTGAAAGGAAGACAGGTACAAGAAAAGCAGTATAAACAAAGATGCTGATTCATACAGCCCTGAGAGAAGTTTAAGCCTCCTCCTGTACTGCTGATCCCAACACAAACACATGAGCTTTCACATGCACATTTACCAGAACTCTGGGTGTCCTTTTTCTATCCTTTTCTTATCCCTTAGCAACTCTCCTGTAAATCAGCCATGATCTCTGGCAGAGTTTATCAAAATAGGATGTGAAAAAGATTCACTTTGTTAAAATTTAGGATTTTAGAAACACACAATCGTTGGGTTTTTTTGTTTTGTTTTGCAGTATGGAATAGAAAAGCAATATAAATTTGCCTCATAATTGTGGTACCTTCTGCTCACCTCCAGTCTAAAGCCAGCATTTATGGAGGAAATGAGACATTTCCTACACTACGAGTTGTCATTTTTCAGACAACTTTCAGCTGTCAGTTAGTTTTTCCTGATGAATTTTAAGCTGTTTTAAAACCAGTGCTGCCCCTCCTTGTTCTGTACAATCCCTCCAAAGTGCAAGTTTTGTCCAGCCCAGCACTCTGTGCCTCTGTGTTAAACATGAATCATTACCCTGCAGAGCTGGATCAGCTTCTCTCCTCTCGTTGATGTAAAATTCATTGCACAGAGCAGCCAGTGCAGTCACTGCAGACTCCTGCAACAAAGGCACAGAAATGCATTTATTCACTTCATATCTTAAAATTTTAAAGGAAAAATAAAGTGGATTAAAAAAAAATATTCTTCTCAGATACTGGCATTTTCTTTCTTATTACTTCTTCCCAATACTGGTTTAGTAAGGAAACTTATGTAAGGAAAAAACAGATTTTCATCTTATTCCTTCAATATGACCAGTAAGCTAAATTAGCATTTAAAACAAGAACAGTAATGTATGAAATGTATTTTCAGTTCAGATGAAAGATCTTCAGGATGACACAGCATTACAAAACACGCAAGTCATTCTTTTATCTTCCATATAATGATGTCAGATTGACAAGAAACACACCCTCCCAGAGAGCTACAGAAAGGAAACACAGAAAAGAACATGGGCTGAAGGTAATAAACAAAAAAGCCCAAACATGCAGGATCACAGGCTTGGGGTCCTAATCTTAATTGGCTTAGAAAAGGATCAATGGTTGTGTGTTATACCTGAGCCTCCTCATTTTTAGAGTGGTTTCAGTTACTGATACAGAACACAAAATAACTCAGCTGCTATTTCAGAAAGAACAGAATAGAATATAGAGTAGAATTTAATAGAATACATAATAGAATAGAATTTATGGCTGAATTATACTTTTCAGCTGATAATATAATGTTCCCCAAAATTATAATAAATGTGAAAGCACACAAAAGCTATGCCCTGTTCACTTCATGTTAACAGCAACAAGATTTATTAACACTCATGTTCTCCAGGTACAAGAAATCTCAGCTGTAACACAGAAATCCTGCCCAGCTGATTCATTCTGCCCTCAAAGACACTTCAGACAAGTTCTCTATGCAAAATCAAGGAAAGAAAACCAGCACTCACCTAAACAATATTCTAACTACCACAGGGATAATAGTAACAAAATATGCAGAATTATCCAGCTGCTGTAGATCAGGGACCTTTAAATGCCAAATTACCCAACCTCTGCCACAGGCAGGGATGCCTTGGACCAGACCAGATTGCTCAGATATTCCACTTTCTAAATGAAATGTTTTTCACCTTAAATGTATGAAGTTAAACTGGAAGAGAATATTATATGTCAGTAAAAAAAAAGATTTTTTTTCAAAATCTTAAGCATTGCCCTTAAAAATATTTCTCTCTAAAACAGAAGCAGAATTAAGTGAGAACTGCCATTTGCTAAATACATTTTGCCTGGCTTTAAGTGATCTTTACCAAACAAGTTAAAATTCTCTACAGCCTATAATTAATTCTTTTAAGCTTTTGATTTAGAAGTTCCAGTTATAAGACATACCAGCACTTTGAATAAATTGTTAATGCCAAAAGAATATCCTAAGAATTCAAATTTCTTTTTTAAATTTCCTTCAGTGATTTGGACACAACTCCAATCTCCTCCGTCTCCCAAGGAAAGCTTTAAAAGATGAGGTGTGAGATACCTGAAATGCCTTTTTATCTTATTACCAAAAGCTAACACAATGAACACAGTGTGTTCAATTCAGATTGGCTGTAAGCTCTAGCAGGGCAGACAGAAATTGCCTTTATAATTCAGCAGAGATCAAACTGCCATGGGATTTCTTGGGAAAATTAAGGTGAATAACTGGAGGTGTTAAGATGGTGTAAATAAAACAGCATGAGACGCATCCATCAATGGATTTAATATTCAGAATCAGAGCAGTCTGAGAGCACAGAAAAACGATTTACAGCAGAGTTTAATGGAAAATTTAAGCTGCTTGTCCTGAATAACTCTGGTAACTCACAGCAAAGCTCACAGAGTACCTGTGTGTCATCATCCAGAGCATTTTTAATTGTCACTGGAGTTCTCTGAAACCACACAGATTACAGGTACACCAAAACAGAAGCAAAACACCCTCTAAATATAACTACAGAGCAGCTTCCAGCACCATCAGCCTGTCCAGAGGTACGGCAGGAACAACCTTTGGGATAACTGCTCAAGTATTAATCAGAAAGGTCCACTGGAATCTTGAGGAATTCAAAATACACTTTTTAAAATATCCCTTCTCACACATCTAAGAAACATGCAATCAAGAACCAATAAGATGCCATGGATATTCCACCAAAGGAAAGCAAAAGAATTTCTAATTTTGTATTTCATGTGACCACATGAAGGAGGAGAAATTATTGTACCTTTATATGCTGTCGTGCAGCACTGGAAACAAGAGTGAGATGTCTTAGGCTGTCATTTATTAACCACTGCCAACCACCTGCAACAGCAAGGAACATAAACAGCTTTAACTTTTCTTATTTTCTGAACTCCAATATTCTCTATTTAATTTTTCCATAGACCAGCAATTACACAGATCAATCTGTACCCTTGGTTTTCCAAATTAAACAAGGCTGTGACTCCCAGCAGAGCTGCTCCAGTCTGGATTTCCATGTCCACAGTGACCACCCCATGCCTGGTGATGCTGAGTACTGCACATTTTATTTATTGTCAACAGCTAAAAACCAAATCTTCAAATTGCATCAGCATCTGCTGCAGTATTTGTCTATATTTTTGGTATTTTTTTTAATGTGTTACACCACCCAACCCCATTAATTTTGCTTCTTTGAAAGGCATAATTTCTTAATACTTTAATGAATAATAACCACATTCATGGAAAGTTATTTTAAATAGGACTTACTGATTATTGGATCCCCTCTAAATGGCATTTTTGATAGTGACAACTTCTCAATTAAAGTGCAGACTGTAAGAAAATAAGTTTGATAACAAGATCAATACCCCCAAAAAAGAGAAATTGTAGCAATTTTGAAGAGACAACCACAGGAAGTTACATCAGCATTAATTTTAAATTGATGAAGATTTGCAAATAGATATTCAAACTAAGGGAAATTAAAAATTGGAAGGAAATTACCTTTGTACAGAAATCACTACAATGCTGTAACTGTCCTCTGACATGAGTTACTCCCACCAATTCTGCAAAATCCCTTGTTTGGGGGGATGTTTTCCCCCTCTGCCATTCAAGGTGTGCACACACATATCAGCCACTTTTTTTTTGTTACACAGCCCAGAAATGGCAGTGTAGCATCAGTGACAGTAAACCAACTGAGACAAGGATAATACTACAGCACTAAAAACTATTCAAATATATATGACAGGTTTTTCTACCTCTTATTCACATTGTTTTTGAACCTCCAAGGAGTGGCATTTGTTCACTGCACACAGCTGGGAGCTATGAAACTGGATGCAACTTTATTTCCTTTGATACTTGGAATACATGAGCACATCCTTTTCATAATAAAGCCCTTATTATTTTTAATCTATAAACTTATTAGAGTTCTAATGCTTATAAACCCACTTTGAGAACTGTAATTTTTAAAAAGTTTTGAGGCTTTTTTAGGGAATGGAGATTAGCACAGTAAACACTGCAAATTTTCTGTCCAACAGATTGACTCTATTTCTCAAATGAAAACTCAGCACCTGGGGAATACCATTATCTTTCACCTCCTGGGGTTCAGCTCAAATTAATGAGATTGGTCCAGCTCCATGTCACTGCCTGGCTGCTTTAGAGCTGGTGGAGAGGAGGGAAAGGACAGAATATAAAGTAATACCATTGTTTTGTTTTCCTCTCCTTCCACAACCTGATTGTTTACTCTTCCTCTGGGCTCTGTACACAGCTCATCACCTCCATTTATAATCAACTTACTGGGCTCCAAATCTACTCCTGAACTCACTGCTCACCATGGCAATGCCACATGAAATCCTCTCAGTACTGTGTGTCAGCTTCTCTGTGCTAATGTTTATTCACAGACAAGTGCAATGTGCCTAAACCCAAGTCTCTTGGGGTTCCTCCTCAGCTCTCTGCACTTCTTTGTGCTCTGTTGTGGTTGAGACCATCATCTTCATTAGACATGCAGGCAATTTGTGGAACATTTTCAGTTCTTCTCTCATTCCACCTACACACTTGTATCATGCCAAAATACTGCCGTTTGTATTTCTCCAAAACCATGAAATGTTCAGCTGCTTAAAAGCTAAAACATATCACAAAAACCTATTCCTTCAGCTTGCTTTTTTGTGTCAAATCTCACTCAAATCCTCCTTCTCTTCCACCTCAGTGCTGGAGCTCTTTCACCCACGAAGTCTGGACTGTTTCAGATCTTCCAAGCTGGAATCTGCTCTGCAGCACTTCCTTCATTCAGCTCACAAGCAGGAAACCAAGCTGGCATCATTTCCTCATCCACCCAGCCTACCTCTTCCTGCAACACCCTTCCTTTTTTCAGCTTATAACAATCTTCCAAATCCATCTTTTCTGTGGTGCCACACTCCCCACAGACTGTTGTTTATATGGTCTTTGTGCTTCACTTCTGTGCACACACGTGTTATGATAAAATCACGATTTCCACCATGGCTTCTGTCTAAAAGCGCAGATTATATCTCTTCTGGAGAGGAATTGGAGTAAATCACTGAAGGCAGACAGTTCAACCCTGAAAAAACTTCATTGTGTGCAACAGCAGAAGGACACAGTGTGACACAGAGCCCAGAACCATCTCCAGCTCTTACACAGAGTTATTCCAATTGCATTGGTTATTCCAAATGTATTTACACCCCATGTCCTGCTGCACCCATCTGCTGATTGGCCTCCAAAGTTCATCTTTTCTTAATTACTGTGCAGACTTTGCTTACACATTCAACACAACACATGCAAAACAAACTGGAAAGACATCAACAGCCAGATTCCTCAGGGCACCTCTGGTGCTGTCCCCCCCAGCTGTGGTACTTACCAGCTGGTCTCATCAGCTCTCCACCTAAACCCCTGCAAAGCAGAAACATCCTTCAGAGAACAGCCACCACAGGCAACCTGTGTACACTGCCCAGAGTGAGGCAAAAAGCACCTCAAAACCATTTCAGAATGAAAGCAGAGCACAAGATGCCCACAGTTTTGTGTTTGATCAAGTCTGCTTCCTTTTAAATCAACTTTTCTTGACTTCAGCGTGAATAATACAAACCCCTCCTGAATATTAAGCTTTCTTTTTGCAAAAATGCACTCCCAGTCTTCCTAATCTTTAATGTGAATAATAAAAAGACTGTCACGTTCATTTTGCTTTTCTTTTCACTTGCTTCAGGAACATTCCAAGCCCATGAGACTGGCCAAAGGACTTTCCAGTCATGCAGTCTCTACCAGCTTCTGATTTCCACAAATGAAAAGGAAAAATGAAAATGAAAAGGAACTACGTGCAATTTTTAAATAAAAGCATCATCTCTCTAAAACTAAGTAGAAACTTCCATTCCCAGTTCCCATTTTCACATATGTTAACTGGTTTCCTCTCCAGGTGAGATTTACCACCCTTCTCTTTTCCTGCTCAACCCTGTCCCAGGTGATTTTGTTTATCACCACAAGAAACACATCGGAAAAGGGAGAGGAACAAATGGCTCAAGCCACTTCAGACCCTCCTGGGGTAAAGCTGTGTTCCTCAAGGATGGTTTCACCACCTCAGACCTCAGCCCAGTTCCTCTGTCTGAACAGGAGCCTGGCCAGAAACAGCACTGGGAGAGGAAAATCTGAACTGGGCAGAAAGTGGGGAGAGGGAAAACATCCTGGAGATGGCAGGGCCTGTTTGCATTCTTTGGCTTCTCCTGGCTGTGGGCAGAGACTTCTCCTGACCCCACTGAGCAGAGTCTGCTGCTTGTCTGGATCCCCAGCCCCAAGGCAATGCCTGAGGTCTTTCACTCTGTGTCACCCTCTGTGGCTTCACTGCTCCATTTTGTGAACCTTTGACCTCCCCTTCCTTTGGATGTTTCCTCCCCTGACTCCTCATTGTCTGCCTTCACTTCTGCTGGAATATTTCCTCCCTGAGGTGAGCCAAACCCTTAATCACCTGTTTGCATGTCCATGCTCTGGCAGAAACTCCCAGCAAGGGCAGCAACAACAAAAACCTGTTTATTTGCTTGTTGTTTTTTGTTTCTTTTAAACATTTTCTTCCCTCCTCTCCTCCTCCCTCCCCACAATAAAATTAGTAGCTGTGCTCAGAAGGCCAGCTTAGCAATCCTAACAGCTCTTACAACTTTGTTCTCCAGTTTATCCCTTTGTATGAGCTTCAAAAGCCTGAACATTTGAAACAGGTTTTTCCATTCCACACGAGGAGGTCCCTTCTGTAATATGCTCTGGGTTTCTGACTGCTCAACAATTTCATTGGTGTTTCAGGTAACACAGAGATGCCAACTCCACAATATTCTCATTTGACATAGGTCAGCACTTCCTTTAATTGAGAAACTTTTGCTTTCCACAATCAATATAGATCAGGCTTAATTTAATAATCTCCAGCTCAGTTTATCATTGTAGGAAGCAAGCAGAGATTTTACATCCTCATGCTGATAAGGTCTGTGTATTGTCTACCCCACCTTCCTGCCATGCTGTCTGCTCTCCAGCTTCTAAAAAATTTAAATTAGAAAACAAAAAAAGTGATGCAAGGAGTCGAGACAGCAGCAAAAGCAGGTGACTGATGGGGCAAGCCTCGCTTCCTCTTCCACACTTCTTCTCCCCTTAATTTTGCCTTCACCCATTCCTTGCCTTGCTGCAAATGAGTATAAAATAATCACCTTGCAAATGTGTTTGGTGTGCAGCAGAGTCTGCTGATGCAGGGATTCAGATATGGACTGTTCTGCTCCAACTACAAAGCAAAACTGACTCACAAAGGCTGCTCCTCTCCATTTCCTCACTCTGCCAAGAAGGAAGTCAGGCCACTCCAAGCTGTGCTGATGGTAATAATTTGAGTGCTATCCCTTCCTCTGGCGTTTCACCAACTCCAATTCAGTTCAGAGCCTCTCTGAGGATTGCTGTCCCCATGCAAGAATGCAGAAAGGTGACAGGGATTTGCATAGCATCTTTTCCACGTGGCACAAACTGCAATCCAGTCCCTCTGGGTGGCACCATGACCTGAGTGTGCTCCCCTGCAAAGCTTCCTGAGTTGGTTCTTGCCCAGACACTCTATGTCCATCAATAAAGCTAATTTTGTTCTCCCTTTCCACAGCTCATCCATATTTCACTTTAAGAACCAAAAATTCTACCATAATCCAAGATCTTTCCTCAGCCAGTGCTTGGTTTGTCAAACATGATGCACATCTTGCTATTAACTTTATCTCACTCCACAGTATTTCACTAAATTAAAAAGATACGGATCTACCTAATTCAGAGATTCTGAATTTTGCTGTACTGTCACTATTCCTTCTTTTTTATTTCAAAGACACATCCACAAGTTGCATCACATTATTAGATGTACCTGTTTCAAGCTTTAATTATTAATTCAGTTTGCAAATTGACTGATGCAGTGCCCAGGCCCCACAAGCTCCTGAGCATTCCTTCCTGTGTGCAGCTCCACAGCAATGCTTCTCTCCTAGAAACATCCTGGGATGAGTCACAATGGATGTGTGGAAAATAAAATATATAAACCCTTGCAGAACTGAGGAATTAACATTACTGACCTAAGAATGACAGAATCTATTCTATAATTACATTGCCTTGAATCAGAACCAGTGACAGTGCTGTTCTCAGGGCATAAAGAAGTTCAAAGTACTTTTGTGGATTTATTTTTTAAAATTATTTTAAGCCTGCTGCTTTTTGTGCAAAAGCCAGAATTCCTCTTTCAGACAATAAAAATAACACTAACTGAAGCTGTTTAGAATTGAAAAGCATCTATGTTTTCACAGATATTCAAATCTGAATTTAGAAGTACTGGAATAGCTGAAGAGATTCAGTTGTAAATACTGGATTTTGGGAAAGCTGAGAACACATACTTCACCTCCACATGACCAACAACCAAGCATTTTCCTTGGGAACTCTTTGTCCCAAATAGAACTGAGGTATCTTTAAAGGTCCAGGTTGCACATTCCCTGGATTTTGGAGGTACAGAATGGCTTTATCAGAGGGTCCACCAGGGGGAAAGGGAAACCCCTGAGCTCAGCTCAATAGGTTAACAAAGCTTTCATGGCCAACCCTTCAGGATGCACAGAATAAACCCCACCAACACGAGAAACACCAAGTTTTAGGCTACTGGAAATTCTATGCCACGTTGTATTCTAACATCAGAATGCTACAGGCGAAATCCTGGCTGTGTGGAAGCAAAACCTTTCCCAGTGACTTGAGTTTGTAGCAGAAGAATTTCACTTTGTAACGCTTCAGAGGACAGTGCAGCAGGATCTCAGCGAGCCCTGAATGCATAAAACCCTCTGAACCCAGAGGAACTGTTAAGATGAGCTTTGTTGCAAAGCTGGAATTCTTTGCTGATTAAGCTCATATGCCTAAAAAAAACTCTTTTAGGCAGATGCATGCCAAGAAACACATTTGCCCTGAAACCATCAAGATCAGTTACAACCTTCAAGGTCTTTGAAATGAGCTGAGTTTCTCTCTTGCCCAGCACCTGTCAACACCTGCGGGCTCCCTTACTCTGCTGGAAACGCCGAAACTCCCAAGGTGCCGCTTCCACTGACACTGCCTGCCACTCCAGGCTCCTAAATCTGCTGGGCTGCCACAGCTGACGTGCTCCACAGCCAGGGATGAGCTCAGAGCAAGGCTGGGTGTGCAGCACGTCGCAGGCACGGTGTGGGAGGCGCTGCCCAACATCCCGGCACATCCAGCTGGGGGTGGAAGCCTGGAGGGTTGGAGCAGCATCTGCTGAGACACAAAGTGCACTGCAAGCACCTGCAGGCAGCCCTGCACTGCCAGATCCACTCCTCATCTGCTGGCCATTCAGGCCTCTGGTGTCAGACTCAGAACTGGCTACAAGGAAGCTAAAAAATATTCTGAAGTGTGGGAATGGGAAAAACACAAACTTCTACAGACACTGAAGAGTTTGATCTGTAAAAATTGATGTAAAAATACAATACACAGATATTAAGCAGAAAAATCATAAACTTATGTTTCCATAGTTGTAAGTAAGAATATGCCCTAAGTAAGTGAGAAAAGTAGCCATGATATTTTCTGAAAAATTCTTTCCTTAGGATTTTTCCTCCTGAGAAGCTGAGAAGCCTCAAGAACAAAATGTAAACATTGATTATCTGCTGCTGGGAATGCAACAGGAAGATCTGTGATTGGTCTCATACAGTTGTTTCTAATTAATGGCCAATCACAGTCAGCTGGCTCAGACTCTCTGTCCGAGCCACAAACCTTTCTTTCTTTCACTATTCTTAGCTAGCCTTCTGATGAAATCCTTTCTTCTATTCTTTTAGTATAGTTTTAATATAATATATGTAATAAAATAATAAATCAGCCTTCTGAAACATAAAGTCAGATCCTCATCTCTTCCCTCATCCTGGGACCCCTGTGAACACGGTCACAGAGAAATTGTATTGATTTGATGCTGAAGGGTTTATAATGTAAGGGTGTGGTTGTATGGAATAAGCCAAGAGTTTAGAAGTTATAATAGAAGCATACGTGTGCATGTGAGTTAGAAGCCCATTGGATAAAAGCATCCACAGTGCAGAAGAAGCAAGTAAAGGTGATAGGTTAGGAAAGTAAAATAAACCCTGTGGCAGATGTATGTTGGTTTAGAAAGTTCTATATTGTAACAAAGAATTTGTGACTACTCTTGAGCTATGGCCAACTGCCTGCTCCTCTAAAATCCCACAGCCTCTGAGACTGATGTTTATCTAAGCAATAAATCATTCTTAGCCTGAAAGCAGTCCCATCCCTTCATCTCTAGTGGTGACAATAATACTGAACATCTGCTCAGCTGAAGAGTCACTCCAGAACCTTAGACCAGATGAGGCAGGTTCAGAGAATCTTAACACAACTACTACTAAAATACTGTTTTCTTGAAGACTTTTCATATTATTGAATCACAGAATTATTTGGGTTGGAAAAGACCTTTATAAGATCATTGAATCCAACTACTGCCCAGACCAACCTAACCCTTTTAACACATCTTTTAAACCTTTTAAAACCTTTTAAACTAAAACCCTTTTAAAACGTCTTTTAAATGTGTTAAAACTTTTTAAACTAAACCCTTTCTAACATGTCTTTTAAATCTAGGTTTTCTAATTGGTAAAACCCCGAGATGGTGACTGCACCACTGCCCTGGGTAGTCTGTGCAAGGGTTTCTCAAACCTTTGAGTGGAGTATTTTTTTCCAACATCAATTTAAACCTTTCCTGGTGCAGCTTAAGGCCATTTCCTCTTTCCCATCATTTGTTACTTGAGAGAAGGATGTTGAGAATGAGTCCAAATAGATGTGCTACAAAAAAAACCAGCTACTAACCACGCTGGTGCAGTGGAAGCAGAATGGAAATCAGGCTGGCTACTGACTGTGTTTAAACCAGCAGAATGATTTCCTAACCCAGGTAACACAGCTGAAGGCAGCAGATGCCACAAGTTTTCATCTTAGGTTTTTATACATAAAAATACCATTTGAACCAAATTAAACACAGCACAATTTTTGTAACTTCATGAACCTGTACAGCCCTAAACAGGCACAGGAGGCAGATGCTCTACAGGGCATGGTTTGCATATGCCTTGGTGTAACCCCCACACAGAAACCCAGAAACTCCTGCACAACCCACAGCTGGAAGTGCACATGCAAATGCTCCAAGCAACCAGCTCCTCCAGACAAACCAGTGCATCAGATGTGTCAGGATCAAGGCTAATGGCAGGAAATACACTCTGATGTGCCTGGACTTGCAGGCTCCTTTGTACTATGGTAAAACCAGAGAGGACTTCTGCACAAGGACAGAAAAATACTTGTATTTTAAAAAAAAAAAGGTAATATGGTAGAAGATGGGATTTTCTACAATTAGCATAAATAAATTTGAATGCTTTGAGTATATTGAACACTGGCTGCAGTAGAACTCAAAACAGGATTGTGTAAAGGATAATTCATGGCCATTTTTCAAAATCAGGGTAAAGATGGGGCAAGAATTACTAAACAAAGATGGTAGAGTAGCTCTATGAATGTTTCCATCCCATCACTTTGGTTTTCTCTTGTCTGACTTGAGGTCCTTATGGATTCAACAGAATCAGACAATCAAGCAACTCATGACCCATATTCCAGCTTAAAATTTGTAAATTCCAAGTTTGTAAAAAAATACTTTAAAAACCCCAAAATCCAGCATTTCTACACTTTATTTCCTTTTCTTTTTCTCAGAGGGCAAAAAATTCCCTAGAACAGCTTGATCAAAGCATTAAAGTCCCTTCAGTCCCTGACAAGGCTGTTTAGTGGACATAAGTGAAAGGAAAATATCTAACCAACAGTTGAGACATGTGGCCAGATGCTCTTTGTTAATACAGTTTAAAATTTTGAAATACAAATAAAAAACACAGGTTTTCAACATTCCTCCGAGATGTTTTTAACACTGAAAATTCCCGGTAGCAATTTCTCAAATGGAAATCTTTGGAATATTATGTGCAATAATTACTCATCCTGAAACAAGTTTGGCTTGTTTCACTAAATGCTTGCCCAGCAACACTCAATTGTTGGTTTGTTTTTATAACCTAGTTTATTTTTCTTGTCCCATTTTCAAATATTTTATGCACACTGATATTTTACAATATGGATTAGGGCAGACATCTCTGTCTCAGCTAAGTATGAGAGCAAACAGCAGTGAATCAATCCTGCTTGGAGTTGAATTAGAACTCTTATCTAGAACAAAAACATTTCTGTAGGCACCTTATAAATACCATTAAGAGCAAGAAGTGCACATTATGACAAAAACAAATTACACCCAAGCTCCACCCTGACATTAAAGAATTTATGGAAGCCAAGAGAGCCACCCACAAAGACATGAATATACAGTATCAGCACTAAGCCTATCCAGCAGCCCAAGCTCACCAGGGCTGGAAGTGCCACATTTCTCTAAATGACCCCTCCAGAAGTAAATTTTATCATTTTTTCAGAAATTTCTATCATTAAAAAGCTTGCATAAAAAACATTTAACCTGTAATTAATAATTACATAAAAAACTAGTTCAGGTTTACTGTTTTCAGGGAAGGCACATGAGAAGAAGTGAACTAAAAATGACCAAAAAATGTCAGGTAAAGGAGGAAACACCCTCACTTGCATATACAGTTATTAGGGACTACAAGTCATTATGATTTCATTCCCTTAAATTTAGAATCAAACTCTGAAGTCACACACCAGTTTTAATTCACATTTACTTAACAGTTCCTTAAGCAATATCCCTTAATTTCCTGGAAGCTTCAACAAATAGGAAATGAAAAACAACTTAGTGAAAACTCATTTACATTTTCATTGTCGCAAGAGCTGAAAAATTGCCCTGAACCTTTTGCAATGCTCCTGTCCTGCTTGTCACACAGGATGGGGAAAGGAATTCTGGAACTCAGAGAGAAGCTGACAGGAAGGGAAGGGGGGAAAGAGGGGGAAAAAAGAGGAAAATAGGTGGGGGGGAAGGGGGGAAAAAAGGGGAAGGGAAGGGAAGGGAAGGGAAGGGAAGGGAAGGGAAGGGAAGGGAAGGGAAGGGAAGGGAAGGGAAGGGAAGGGAAGGGAAGGGAAGGGAAGGGAAGGGAAGGGAAGGGAAGGGAAGGGAAGGGAAGGGAAGGGAAGGGAAGGGAAGGGAAGGGAAGGGAAGGGAAGGGAAGGGGAAAAAGGAAAAAGGAAAAAGGAAAAAGGAAAAAGGAAAAAGGAAAAAGGAAAAAGGAAAAAGGAAAAAAAAAGGAAAAAGGAAAAAGGAAAAAGGAAAGGAAATTTGGGGCTCATTAGTTCAAGGCCAGTTCTGCAGCCCCTCTGCAGCCACAGCAGCTGAGGCACTGGTAGGGACTGGGGTGGGTGTCACTAACTGTACAAAACACTCCCCCCTTTCCCAGGTCCTGGTTTAATTCCCTTCAACTGACATTTTCCAAGATGAAAAATGATGGGTTTGCATCTTTTTCTTACCTGTACAACTGACGACTGCAAAGCTGGGGGGAAAAAAGGTAACACATATTTTAATTGAGTTTGTTTAATCCAAGTATTTTCATTTTTCCCCCTACATGCAATGCCATACACTGTGAGCTGTGCAAAACTTCAGTTAATTTAAAAAATAAAATTCAAAGGGAAAACCTCTTTAAAATAACTTTTCTATATCCATTTGAACTTTGTTTTCAAAAAAAACCCAACTTAACACATGAAGCACGAATTTCCTGAATTCCAAACTCAAGCTGCTTCTGCATATACCCTGGAAGCCAGTGTGGCTTTTTAAAATAAATTTGCTTTCCACCACTGGCCCTTTCAGAATGATGATAGACTGCATTGTCTGATCACTGAAAATAACTTTGAAAGCTACAGATTGAATAGAAAAAACTTAACCAAAGGCTTAAATGTGACTGAAAAATCTTACTTCATTCTTAATGTTACAGCAAGCCACTGTAAAAAATCAGAGATTATCACATTTCTATGCAGTAAAAGCCAAAAAAAACCCAGATTATTTAAAATTGAGATTTTATGCAACTGCACCATAACAACTTAAGGCCACCGTAAGTGCAGAGATGTGCTGACCAAGCTTTCAGGCACTTGAGCATGAGAAAGTTAAAGGAGGACAAAGGTGCTTTTACAACCTGTGGCAGCAGCTCTGAGCTGTGCCCAGAATTAAAGAGGCACCTGTGGATTTTGGTGGGTGAAGGGTGAAGTCTGCCAGTACTAAAGGTCCTGCAGATCCTGCAGGAACAGCAGGAGCCTGAATGCTGGAATATTGTCTGGAATATTGTCTGTTCCATGCTGGGATGAAAAACCCAACACCATGGGATGACTGAAAATGAAAGGGACAAATTCAGCAAAATTCTCTCCACAGAAGTATTTGGAAATGAGCAGGACATGACTTCATTTAGCATAAGCAGAGATACAGACAATGCATGAACTGAAATGCAGAATATGACTTTTGAGGGCTATAAATAGGAAATTATGGATGCAGGGACAAGGAATGGGCTCACCAAATGTCCCCTGGGCAGTCACCCCACAGCCAGTCAGGAGGAGAAAGGGGGAGCAAAGACAGAGGGACAAGGAACCAAACACCCCCTGAGGCATTTCAGACATGTCATTTCCAGCAGCAGAGCTGGGGGTTCAGCAAGAGGCAGAAGAGCCCCCAGTGTCACTGTGGAGACACAGGGACCAGGACAAACAGCTGAAGCAGAGCCTGGGGGTATCCAAACCACCAGGTCAAGGCTCACTCTTGGCACAGGACTGAGGAAGGTGGAGAACAGCTGCCTTAATTGTAAATCTTTGTTAAAAATCATGCAGCATTCCAGGTTAAAAATAGATTTATGCTGGCTACAAACCTCTTGGTGAATTTGCTTGAGCCCCTCCAATGATTTTTCAGGGAAATAGTATGTGACAGATCTGTAAAAGTATACAAAATTTCAAATACAGATTTCCTCATTGTGCTGTAAATTATTGTTTTTCCATAACATCATTGTACTTTCAAACAAAAAACCAATCATTTGATTTTCAAATTATCCCCCACAGAAATATGCAATATTTATTTTTAAATAGTACAGCAAACATAACAACATAAACTCTTTCCTCATCATACAGAAAACTATTCTAAAAGCCTTATAAAAAAATCTGTGTCACTCCCTAATAACAGCCTATATATATATAAATATATATAAAACAGGCAATTATAGTTGCCAGTACACTGATAACTCTTCTCAGCTCAGTTGTATTTTAGACTCCAACACTTCTGTGATTCTTCCATCTATTTCAAGTACTTCCTACTACTAAAAATCATATTTTTTTCTTGAACACAAATTCTTTTGATGGACATCGCTGGTAAATATGTGTATAAATATACAGATATACTTTTAAATATACCTGGACCAGCATTCATAATCAGTCTAACTCCATGAGCTGCTTGAGGAGGTTTTTCTCCAACCCTGAAGACAAAAGACTGTCCCTACCCAGGATGACAGCACACTTATAGGGAAAGAGGAATTAATCTGTATTTAACTGATCAATTCTTCAAAGTAAGGCAGCAAAGGATCTCTCTTTCCTAATTCTGAATTTAAGACTGAAGTCTTAAATCACTGAATAAAACGTGAAAGCTCAGCATCACTCATAAAAACAAACAACAATTCAATGGAAACCCAGTTCAGTGAGATGAAGATTTCCATAATTATACTCAGGAAGCTTTTAATAGAGCAGACATGAAAGGAAAATTTATTGTCTAGATAATGCTGCATTAATACCTATTATTGTCTTGTGCCAGTTTACACAGAGCATGGGTGATCTCAGCACAGGCAAGGATTGCCCCATGGCGTGTGTGCAGATCTGAGCCCACTGATAAAGGCAGAAGTCTTGGCAAAACTGAAAGAGATTAAACAATTAATTTATTATTTTTTTAAACAAAGCGTAGTGACGGATCACAGCTCTCAATGTAATTCTGCCTGCCTAGAAAGAACACTGGAAAAGCATTTCTGTAAAGTCAAGTATCCTGGCAGCTTCGTGAAAAACAAGTTTTAATGAATTAAATTCTGACATATCACACTGAGCTATTTTACACTGCCAACCACCTCCCTGGCTGAAGCAAATAAAATAACATTGCTGTTGGGCACTGGGCTGGCTGAGCAGCCAGGGAAGCGGGTGGGATTTGATTTCCATCTTCAGTGGAACCTTCCTGGACCACGACAGGAGCCCAGGCAAGGGCTGCACTGCAGCTGCTCAGGGGCTGGGCACTGCCTTCAGCCACAGGGAAAATCTGCCAGGGATTTCCAGACCTCAGGAGCTGCAATGGGCTCAGCAAAGGACCCTGGGCTCATGCTAAGAAACATCTGGTTACACACACACCCAGTCAGAAAGGAATTCTTCTGCAGGTGTCAGGCTGGACAAGACAAAACAGATCCCCCACCCTTTCCAACATCAAAGCTGGGAATTGGAGGGGTAGCTGCTGACACAACTGCACCCATTTATTCACCTCAGAACCAGCAGAGCCCAGTGCAGCCAGCTATCAAAGGCCCCAGATAAAAACCAACCTGACAGTAATTTAAAATTTTTTGCATAAAACCGAAAAAGAGATTAAGCCATCAGGGTCACTACACTGTATTAAGTGGCAGGGGAGATCTTAATTTTTATTAAGTAGATTTATTAGTTCTTTGTAGGTTTGTCTTGCCTAAGCTCAGCCTGGCTGGGCAGAGCTCAGCTGGTACCTACCCACGTTTGCCATGTACTCAGGGGCCTGGGGAGTGATGTTATGCAGAGCTTTGGTGGAAAGTTCTCGAATAACACTGTAAGAAAGCATTGCTGAGGGTTAGCAAGTCAGCAGAAGCAATGTGCTAAAAAAATAATGTGAGCAAGGGACTTCTGCCCCCAATCAAAACAAATATTCAAAATTACAGAACTCTCTGTCCATCCTATGCTTCCCCCTGTAAAAAAGCCAACAAAGCCAAAGAGCAGCCAGCCTGCAGCCAGCTTTCAGTGAGTGAAAAGAGCCCAAAGAGCCAAGGAAAAACACCAGTGGGGCTGGTGGGACCTGAGGGCTTGTTCTGGGCACTGGCAGGGACAGTGCAGTAAACTGTGATTATTTCTCATGATGCAAACCATGATCAGCACTGATAGAATCTCACTTGTGTGATATGTACACATTTCAATCTCCATGGACACTGAATGTGAGTAAGCACCATCTCTATGCATGAAATCTGCTTTAATTAGGATAATTGTATGGTGACAGTGTTTACCCCTCACATACACTATATACCATATAAATGGGTTTTAATAATCTATTAACAGATTGAGGTCATGGCCAAAAGACAAAATTCATAAACCTGTTTAAGTGACATTGTGCTTGGGAGGTACAGATGATATCACCTACTGCTTGCCCAGTTCCCTTCAGTCAAATGCTGCTGCAAAGCCAGGTGTGAGTGAAATTTACAGAAATAATCCACAAAACCAGAAAGATCTATGCAGAACACTCAATTCCTGGATATTAATAATTAGATTTCATTAACTTACCTATCCCAGTGGTTAATCTTCATGTTAACTAAATGATCAATCATTGGCTGTGTGTACTCAGGAAAGCCAGCAATATACACACTGAAAAAGAAAGAAAAAAACAGATATAGATTAGATATATAGTCAGAGACAGAGAGTACAGAACCAAAATCTGTGTGCATTTTAGCACAGCCTGTTCCAAAGGTTTAAATCCTCTAAATTACTTAAATGTGCCTTCTCCTAAATGGGATGCAGCTGAATGACTGGATGGGAAATATTCTGAATTATTGAAGAAACTTAAAACCACTTCTGTAAAACTTTCAGATTGTTTCTAAAACCTGCTCTACATACAACAAGCTTGACATTCAATCCCATTGTTACATCCTAGAAAATCCAGATGTGTCTATTAAATGGAATAATTATTTCAGATTAGAGAAACACATCACTGATATCAACTACAAGACAGAGGGAAAATAGGTTACAGAAATGTGTTACATCTTCATAAATACAATGGTCCAAAATGGAGAAGGGGTTTTCCATTTGTCCTTTCTAAAAATCAAACATATGCAGGCAGTGAATGGTGACAAAAGCTGTGGAAGCTGCAGAGCTCAGGTGTGAGGTGGAAGGGAACAGCAGCACCAATCAGGGAGCCTGCATTGCCCAACTCACAGCCACACTTCCAATCTCCAGAAGCATCAACTATGGAAAGCCAAGGTCAACACAAGTGAAGTGAAATGTTTTTTCAGTACATCTGATGAGTGTTAAATCACCTTGGGAGGCCCAACCATCAGCAGGACTTTGTGTCAGAAGGGCACAAAGGGACTCATGGATTATCTTAATTTCACCTTTTCAGATCTTTTGATTGATTAATTTGCAGCTACAATGGTGTTCCATTGATATAGCTGTGTGCAATCAGAAGCAAAGAGAAAAACCAAATACTGCCACATGTTCCCATTCTGATATCTATGGAATTCATCAGAGAGGGAATCCTTAAATCCACAGCCAGGCCTCAGTTACCTGAACCAACACTGCACACAGAAGCACCCTCTACTGAGCCCTAGAGAAGGATTTGACACTTGGTTCAAACTGGTGTTGATGCCAGCAGAGATATATAAGTATATATTAAATATAAACATATAAACATATAAAATATAATATAAATAAATATATAAATAAATATCTCTAGGTCCTTTCCCTGCTCTGCAGGAACCCACAATAAAAGACACATTTTCCCTGCCATGTTTGAGCTCTCCTCTCTTCTTTGCAGTTGTTTTTCTGAATCCCAGTTTTAGCACCCACCACTCTTGCCAAAGATTTTCATTGAACTTCCTTGCCCAGTTAAAAATCAATTTCTTGGGTCACAGGTGTAGTTAAATCCCATTTTAAATTTTAGTTTATAACTATCTTTAACTACATTCCTCATCTTCTGTGCCCTACTGAGAATTTAATGCAAGAAGCCTTGCATACAAGTCTGATTTCCTGATGATGGTGCTGCTTAGATTTCTGTACCCCACTCAGGTTAAGCAGCTTTTTCCTTAACTCTGCTTGCACCAAGCTCAGAACTCCTGGAATCCCATCATCTCTTTACTGCCAGTTCATATAAAATAGGTTTCCTTGACCTTCCATCCTCAGAAATGTATTATGATATTTGAGCTGAATGCTCCAAATCAGCAAAAAGGGCACCCAGTGTGAAAAACCTGCATTAAAATATTTAGATTTGAAAGGTTCTAAACAACTATTTATACACATACACACACACACACACAAATATTTGTAAATATACATGATGCTACCCCTTTACTGGAACATCATCATGATTGATGAAGCAAATTCAGCTGTAGAAATTGACACTTGATTTTTTTTATGAGCTTTTATTGCTCAACATTATCATGGTACGTGTTTTCTGAGTAGCCAAACATATACCTGGGTGCCTTTTCCTTTAATGTTACTCAGAAAAAACAAGGAAATAGCCAAGTAACTTAAGTATTGAATAATGACAGCCCGCTTGAAAAGCAGTGTAACTTTTTGGAAGTAACAGAGTAAATGAAATGGCAAATATTTTACAAAAAAATAGTTTGAATAATGGCACTGAAGATGGCTTCAGAGAATCCAGTTTCTAAGTGCATAAGGCTATTTATAAAAAGATGTATAAATTTATTCCTCTTGCTGAACAGTTTAAAGAAAGAAATCAACAATAATATATTCACTTAAGTGAATATAATATATTATTGATTGTGAATATTTTATATTCACAATCAATAATATATTCACTTAAGTAAGTGGTACTCATACAAAAACTCTGAAAATCACAGTGAAAGAAGTAAAAAAAAAATCAAATTACCAATTCAGAAGAACATAATCAGCCTCCAAGCCAGAATTACAGTATGGAGAAAATAAGAGCTGCTTGGTCACTTTTGGATGTTTTCAATTTTGTGTTAGTACAAAACCCAGAGTTTCAGCAATCCCATGGATGCCATGCTCAGGGATCTCGAGCAGCAGGGAAATCCCAGGCTCCTGCATTTCCCCATCTCCCGTGGGAGGCAGCTCTGGGGAAGGCTGTGGGAGGAGGGTGGGGACCCCAGAAGGGCTGACAGTGGGTAAAAGGTGAAGGTTTGAACAGACTGAAATAATTCTGCACAAAAGGGATAATGCAGAGGTGGACAGATCAATAAAAAACCAGTCAAGGTGAAGACAGAGGATTCCAGTATGAATTATCTTAAAAAACTCTCAGTGGATGTGGAAGAGGTTTTACAGCAACCTCTGTGAGCCAGAGAGAAGTTTGATCAGAGGATCCATGTTTGATGAGAGGATCTGTGTTTGATCAGAGGATCCATGTTTGATGAGAGGATCTGTGTTTGATCAGAGGATCCATGTTTGATCAGAGGATCCATGTTTGATAGGAGGATCCATGTTTGATAGGAGGATCCATGTTTAGCCCTGAAAGAATTTCCTACCAAGGTCATTGACATAGAAACCAAGAAAGAAAGAAGGATAAATAAGAGAAACCTGAACTGCCTATTCCAATGAGCACTTTGTCTTTCCTGACCAATGAGAAAACTTATGAGTTTTGTAAGAAAGTATAATTATGCAAGCATGTTGGAATAAAACCAGCTTGAAACCTACTGAAAATGGAATATATTGCTCTGGATTGTCTCCCTCTCAACTACAACAAGTGGAAGTCACAAAGCTGGCAGTGCAGCATGACCCACCATGTACCTGAGTGCTGTTTCTGCTCCCCAAGGACATCACCAGCTCCAGCCTCTGTGCCCTGCTGGGCTCCTGAGCAGCCCCACAGGGCAATGTCCTGCCCTGTCTCCACCAGGGCTGACTCACTTCTGTGGGTGCTGCTCTCCCCACCCTGGCTCTGGACACAGACTCTGTCTGAGACAACTCAAGCCAGAACCAGCCCTGGCTCTTCGTCATTTCCTCATGAGGAAATGCAATATTCTGCTCCTTCTGGCCATCCAGTTTGGCTCCCAGCTCCCCTGATGTCAGCACCTCTGTGTTTCCAGAGCTGACTCTGTATTCCAGGTTTATAACCACACCAGCCCAGTTTGGGTACTTCCATCTGCTCTTTGCAGAGATCAGCTGGGTTTTTCAAACATTACTGCACACTGTGGCCAGCTTTCCACTGAGCTAACACAAGCACTGGAGCTAAAGGTCTATGCACAGATCACAAATTCAACAACTTGGGCAAATTGTCCTTTTAAAATTATAAGAAATGGTTTTTTGTAACCTGATTTTTTTCCCCCATATCAGAGTCTGTATACTGTCACTGTCATATTTTCTGGAAAAATCCCTTTGCCAGGATTTCTTCTCCTGGGAAGATGAGAAGCCTCAGAGAAAAAACAATATTATCTCATTTGCTTCTCCCTGTTTTGCTGCTTTGGAATGTGGCTGGAGATTTTTTTTACCAACAGGTGAATGTTTGATTGGGTTCATGTGAATTGTTTTTACTTAATGACCAATCACCATCAGCTGTGTTGGACTCTGAGGAGTCAGTCACAAGTTTTTCATTATTCTTGTTAAGCCTTCTGTCTGTATCCTTTCTCTTGCTTTAGTAAAGTTTTGGTATAGCATTCTTTAATATAAGTACATAAAATAATAAATCAGCCTTCTAAGAACACGAAGTCAGATTCACTCATCTCTCACCTCGTCCTGGGGACCCCTGCAAATACCAGAATCTGCCATCACAACAGCCTCTCCTCTGACTACAACTCTCCAAACTTCATCTTGTCCAGCCTTGAGCAGCTTAGACAGTTTTGTGACACCTCTTGGCTGTTTCCTCCTCATGGCCAAGGAAATCATGGCCACATTTTCACTCTGCCTCACACCTGATAATCAGCCATCAAAAAAATAAAACCACAATTTTGATTTACTTAAAACCATCAGTATCAAAAAAGGTGAGGTAATCAGATAAGAATTTCATTAGGTAGAAGAGGACCCTCATATTCAGGAAAATTAATAATTGGAAACTTACCTTATAGTCAAGTAACAGTTAACTCTGTTACCAACAGCAAAATAATCAGCTGCAGTCAGGATGTCAATGCCATGGGGGAAAGTGCCCTACAAACAAAATATTGTTTTAAAATGTATAATACATTCCAAATAGGCAACATGATTGAAAACAAATCTCCTGTTACTCTCCCAAGCACTGAAAAAATGCAATTTAATTTATAGTAAAATCACTTGTACTAGAGACATAAAGGATATTGAATGTATAAACAACAAAATAGCTCACTCTGCTTGTGAGTCAATGATAAACAGCCCAGGCAAATGGCAGCAGGCAGTAACCTATGCAACAGCTCCTTCACACCTCCCAGTCATACCAAAATACATATTTGGCTAAGGCATGACTATGTATGTACCCAAAAGATGATTCCTCTAGAAGGATTTAGATAAACATAAACATGTTTCCAGTTTATGTGAAGTCACAGTGAGTTTAATGAAATATAAAATTAGAGATTTAAGCACCAAGAGGTGCATCATGTGTAGAGTACATGGGAGTTTCTACTTATACTTCTATTTTGTGACTCATTAATGAACTAAAAATGGGGTTGGCTTGTTTTGAAAATGAACATTGGCTCCCAGCAAAGCCTGAAACAGTGACTCCTACTGAAGGATCCCACTTCTGCCATCACTTCTCAAACCAGTCTGTTTCTAGAAGATAAATTATCTTTCTGAGATTTCCACTTAGAAATCTGCATTTCTGTATGCAAGCAATTCAATTCAGATATTCAGAATTTGATTGGCTCTGGCTGGATTAACAGAGCATCAGCAGAGGCAGCAGAGCACCCATGAGCCACGATGAAAAACAAATGGAAAGGAGCCAGCTGACACTGGCTCCACTCTCTTCCAAAAGGGACACTAGGAGGGTATTAAAACAATGAGGCTCCCTGGAAGTACAGGTTTGGGATGTGATGCAGGTTTGTTTACAGCTCACTCATCCCTTCCACATGAGGATCCAGCCATGCAAAACTAGTGGGAAGTATCTCTCCATCAGGGAGAATCTCTAAAGCAGTTAATCCTGGAAGCAGCCAGCGGCTGCCAAGGTCCTGCTCTGGGAAGCAGAATTCCAGTGCTCCCAAAAAACAAGGCCTGAAATCTGAGTGGACCAAGGACAGACTGAGTATTTATGGCTTATCCAAGCCTGCAAGTCTTGGTAACTCAAAGGGAAAATGAATGCTCTGTCCAAAAGCCTCATGAAACCTTGATTAGGGGCAAAAAGGTACATGAGAAACACCTCAGTGTGATTTAAGGCCAAAGAGCAAGACACACAATGGAAGATATAAAGATGCACACTACATAAAGGAAATCTCAGCCAACAGTTTGAGTTCCAGCTGCAAGCTGGACCCTGCTGTTTGTTCCCAGCTGTGAGTGTGCCAGTTGGATGCCAGCTCACAAAGGGCACGGTGCCACCAAGCCTGTCAGTGAGGCAGCATCATTCCCGACTTCAGGAACACACAGGTGACAGCCAGGCAGGCTTTACAGGAACACCCACCAGCTTCTGTTCTCCCAGAACACTGCAAACTTCTCCAGTATAGAAGCTGGTGTTATTAGAAGTATCTGTATTTCTCATGATTTATGCTCAAAAAAGTTCTTCAGATTTTTCAGAGCTTCCATTGACACACAGGGTAAGTGGCATTTTTACAATGGCTTCTGCTGTGGCCATCAGCAAGCTCTGGATTTGGGATGGGTGGAATTACAAAGCTGAAGGAGGCAGGAACCAGGGAACAAGTGAGGGCAACCTTTTTCTCCACCTGTTTAGTACCAGCTTTATTACCTCAGGTGGAGAATATGTTTCAGCTCCTTCCAATTCAGAGAGAGGGTGTTTCTTTCAACACACTCTGAACTCCAGAGGGTGGATCTACTCATTAAGTAATCATTGTCTTAGGCACCGAGGAATGGTTCAGCAAGTAAAACTTCTGACCTTCTGCAGGAACCAGCAGGAGCCTGACAGTTCCTCCATGCCACGAGAACTCAATGTTTCACTGCTGATGTGCCAACACAGAGGCTGAAACCATCATCATGTGATGACACTTTTGTGTTGTGGGTCAAAGCACAGTCTGTAAGGAACATTTCTAGCTGGACTATACCCCTCTGACTCAGAAATAAATTTTAAAAAAATTGAATTTTTGCTAGATGGAAGCGCTTCTAAACCTGCAGCAGAGCCAGGAGCCCTCTGTCCCCTGGAGCTAAGGCAGGCTAAGGTGTTATTTACTTTGTTCAGCACCTCACACAGTGCAATCAGGCTGGGCTGCTGTGATGCCCAACCTCTGCAGGGCAGGAACTGCAGACCCAGGAAGAGCCACCCTGGCCTCTGTTTATCACAGACCCAGCTGGGTCAGGTCACCAAAAATCTCTCCTCTCTTCTTCCCAGTCTTCTTGCACCCCTTCTCTGCTGTTAACTCACTTCTGTCTAGAAATGCACACTGAATATGAACAGATGGTTTAACAGCTAGAGTTCTGAAGGAATAAAATTCTAGCTCAGATTTTCAGGAGTGCTGGTAGGTGACAGCATTTTAACAAAGATCCCTGAAACAGCAGCTTATTGATAACAAAAGTGCTTCAACCATGCTCACAAGCCCTGCTCACAGGAATACAATGACTGAACCATCCCTCCCCACACTTTCTCTCTCTCTTAGTTGTATATTCAGCTTTATTCCTGGTGAGAAACCAGTAAATCCAAGGCTTTACCCTATTTCCTTCTCCTCCAAGTCTGAAAATCAAAGCTGCCTCAAGGATTTTAACCACTTAAATGTTGTTAAATTACATAGGAACCTACCACAACACTTTTTACCAAAGGACTTGGGTACCTCCAAAAGTACCAGATTTCTCAAAATATCTAGGTGGTACAAGAGACAAGCCCAAAAACTGAGCTGAAGACTCTTGAGCCTTGTTTACTGTGGAACCACCAACAGCAATGATTGCACAGCCCACTTTAGTTGGTCTGATTCTACTGAAAACTAGAAAATCAATGAAACCAAACCAAATTAAAAAAAAACAAAAGAAAAAAAAAAAACCACAACGAAAAAAACCCCAAAAACCAAACAAACAATACAAAGCCCTGCACTTTTCCTGCTTTAAAAGCACTGTAGTTTCCAGGGTGTACAATGACCAGCTGGTTTTGCTTTTCTGAAGGATTGAAAATTACCAGTAAGCTCATTTTCTTCCCAAACTGGAATAATAAAATAAAACTCACACCTCAGAAAAACATTCCACAAGAACTAGCTGCTCATAATGAAAACAATTATTTTGTGACATTCTTTCCTTCAATTTTTCCAAAGCCACGGTGTCTAATTTTGATTTTAGGTACTCCATGCTTACAATAACCTCCAAGGCACAAATGAATGAAGATGCAGGGAAGTCACCATACCTGTCTCCCAACATTCTCCTGGAAGGCAGCCTGAGGAACAGAGAACAAACACACCAAAACGAGTCAGGTTTGCTTTTTGATAAACACCAGATGATGAATTCAAAACACACAACAATATAAATGACCCATGGCTTTTCTGTTTTAAATAAAGTAAACTTTGTCAGTAGAACAAGCCTGCAGGGCTTTTCTGTTTCTGCATCTCCACATTCTCTGTTCCTGGAGCCCTATGTTGCCTGGCAGCAGTTTGAGAATTCAGGTTTATTAAACTTGTCACACCCACACAAGTGCTTGGGAGTGACACCAGGCTTGGCCCTGGGATGGAAAGTCAGTACCTGTAGACAACAGCAACTGAGGCAACTCACTCTTGTCTGACTTCAACATCATTTGCTAAGAGTGGGCAAAGTCTAATTCTTTGTCAATGAAAACTTTGGGAAAAACCATTGAGACTGTAATATTCATCTACAGGGTATGTGTCTGAAAGCATGCTGAAACGCTGGGCTTGTAATATTTGAAGACTAAATTCATGTATATTTCTTGTTGTTTGCACTAAATAAACTCAAAATCTTGCAAAAATGCAATGAAAACAACCAGGAAGTTTATCTGTTTACTTGTATGGCATACAGAAGAAAACCTGCTTAATTCCCTCCTTGAATTTTCTCTCTCACAAAAAAGCCCATTACTTTTATCCCTTTAAAGGCCATAAAGTCCTAAGCACTAATAAAAGCTTCTGTAAATTTTAACTCTTTAAGAGAGGGGAGACCATTGTTATCTGGACACCTCTCCACGGAACTCTCTCTGCACACACAGCTTTCCAGTGACGGACAACACTCGTTAACTGATATTTAATGGACAGGGGAGAAGCTCCAATGTTTACTGAAACACCACAAGAATTTGGACAGCCAGAGCTTCTGTATTTCCTCCACAACTCCAGCAGCCCTGTGGTAATCCACCTGTGACAACAACAGGTTCAGCTGGCTCCAGAGGAGGATCCCACTCTGCAGGTGGAGCAAGGGCTGACGCCAGCCGGGATGGAGCCGCAGCCTCCCGAGGTGCTGCTGCCTGTTCAGGCTCCTGCCTGCAGCCCCTGCACGCCTGCCCAGGCAGCTCCAGCTGCTGCTGGCAGCTCAGGGCATGGAGCACAGCCTGGCATCCCACCTGCTGCCAGCAGTGCCCCTGGGCAGCACATCCAGCCGGGATGGGGCAGGAGCTGGGGCTGCAGTGGTGCCCTGGGGCTGCTCCTGTGGGAACCCAGGACATCCCTCTGGCTGTCCAGGACACCAGGACCCCTGCCAGGGGACTCAGAGACCCTGGCACAGAGCCCAGAACACCTGTGGTTGTAATTATGACACGTGGAGCAAATTACCAACCTTCTATGAAGACCAGCAAGCCACAACAGTTTAGGCAGAATAATAGTGAAGTTATCACGGGGTGGAAAAGTAGATTTTGGGGTTTCTGGTATGGGGGTTCAGGAGGCAAGATGGAGGGAACTGGGCATGTCCAGCCTTTCTCCTTCTTCTTCTTGGCCTCCATCTTCTGCTGTGATGGTGGCACTTTGGGATTGGTTTAGAGTAGAAGCTCACTGTCTAACATAGGTGATAGGTATTGGGAAGTTATTGTAAATATTGTACAGGTAGTTTTTAGTATAAAGACATAACACTGCCCTGGGGGCAGGCAGAGTGCCTGAACTGTCCTGCTGGATGGACCTCAGCAGGGCAGGAGAAAATTTTTTATAGTTAAGAAACAATGAACAACCTTGAGACCAAGAAATGAAGAGCTCTGACTCCTTCTTCCAGCGCTAGGCTGGGAAAAGAGACTTTCCAACTTTTCTCAGGGTCACTCTGACCAGCTAAAGATCCAGCCATGCTCCTTGCTGATGCTGCAGCCCAGCTGCTGCCACAGGCCCTTCCCCTCCTCTCCTCACGGCAGGACAGGGTGTCTGTCACTCTGCACCATTCATTTCTTTCCACTTCCAGCTTTAGGTCCTGCTTTATGCTGCCCTCAATGCATTACTGCGGGCACAGGCTGTGCACCCTCTGGAGATCAAGCAGATCTCATGAAGCCGTAGCCAGTTATTTGTGCAGCTCTGAGCTCCCCCTTGGTGGAAAGAAGGCAGTTAGGTGATTATCTTTTAGCCCATTCCACAGAAAAAGGTATGTTTGGGGTGCAGAACATATTTTCTGGTAACTTTGGTATATCCAGCTTAGTGATAGACTGGGTTAACAGCTGGACTTGATGATTTAAAGCTTTTTCCCACTTGGATGATTCTATATTTTATGCTACTGAAACCCTTTTTGACTCAGCACAGGCATATTTCAGTGAGTATAACATTCTCTATCATATCCAAGGGATTTCATAGTTCAACCACTGCATTACAGTGTCATTTAAAAATGTGCTGCTCAGACAAATGATGCAGAATCTGTAAAGCCCTGAAATTCCTAAAAGATGCCAAATTCCTAAGAGATGCCAAATACTTCAAGTGTTCTGCGAGAGTAATCTTTCAGTTTTTATACAATCCCCTTCTGGAGGTGGAAAAACTGGATAAAAACATACTAATTTCAAGATTCCACGAAATGAGAACCAAGGTGACCAATCTGAACTCTTCTTTCCTACAAAAACTGAAAAAATACTACAACATTCTCTAAAAATATTTAGTTTAAAACCAGGAATTTTAAATACTATCAGTCACACAAGAGGAAAAAAAAAAGCCTCTCTTTGAGATGTCAGAGCTGTAGAGAGTCCAATTCAACATCACTTATTCATCTGATTATTCCTTATACTGATTATTCATGAAAGAGTTGCACAAGCCAGCTCAGAATGCTTGTGGAGCTTCAAAAGCAGAGTCTTGTTCTATTCTCTCTAACCTCGGGGTTCAAAATGTCTCTATTCACCATTTTATTTTATTGGTGCTCTGCATTATAATATATTGCATATTGTAAGAGATGGAAAATCTAGTAAAACCTGTTGTTTATTTAAATATGTGTTTAACTGTAAGTAATGATTGGAAATATTTAGCACTCCCAGGTATTTTTCTTCAAAATTGTAATTATGGCTGGTAAACAAAAAATATTTCTTTGCCTTTCTTAAATAAGAGAAAGGGCTTTAGTAATTTCATAAATGTCCATCAAACAGCTATTCCAAATTTTGACCAGGTCTGATTTAGAAAGTACTACTGAAAAAATTAATGAGTTTGGAGGTAGATTACTTGCAGACAGCTCAGGAGCCTGGGCTACAGCAGAAGAGGGAAGTCAGGAGAAATGTGCTGGGTTTTAATTAGAAATACAGATATTCAGGCTGCACTGAGCTCTCAGTTTGAGTCTGGCTGGTTTAGCACAAAGCTCATGGTCAAAGTGCCAGTTTAAATGTAGAAACACACTGATGATTAAATCAAGCCACCAAAGGTGAGCAGCACACTTGTAGTGGCAATTGTTATAAAGATTTCTCCTTGGTGTCCATATAAACCCTGATTCTGAGGACAATTCCTAGGCATCACACAAATAATTCACTTTTCACCACCTATGGTTCCCTAATGTTCCATGCAGCTCTCAGGAAAAGAAATCCCTCTAAGGAATTGATTTGAATAAAGAGATTTAAATTAGCCAAGTACAGCAAATTCTAGTTTCTAAAATGTAGGAGTTGAAGTCTGGGGGAAGTAGCATTGCTGATACTGTTGGTTGTACAGCAGGGAAGGGTTCTAGCACTGCTCAGCAATCTGCAGCACCCTGGTTTGCTCTGCTCTGAGCCAGGAGCTGAGCTGGGCTTGCTCAAGCACTGACTCACTTCCCCAGCAATTACACTGCAGCTTCATTCAGCAGCTTCAACAGCACCACAGGTGTGGCCACAAAAAGTGAGGATGCTAGCCAGGTATCCCTGAGAAACCCTCCTGATGTTCTAAACACACCACACTGCAAAATTTCAGCCAAAAAGTCAGACAGACCTGGTAATGTGCATATTGAAAAGATTGTCTGTTTTCTTTTTTTTTTTTTAACACATTCACAGTGACATTTATTGTCAGGAACAGAGATGTGGTTCTTTGGCAGACACTCTGATTTGAGTTCATACAGTTAGAGGGTGGAGTTTTTTACATTTGCATAAGATAATTTGGTTTTTCTGTTAAAATATACAATTTATACTTTTTTTTTTAAAGAAAGCAAGGTCAATGTCTACAACACACAGACTTAAATGCTCATAGATAAGATGTCCATTCTTCTCAAATTCTGTAAATATAGAAATTTGTAATTTTCCATCATTTCTCTTCTCCTAAGAACACTCCTCTCAACTGCACACATATTTTCTACAGAAAGTTTCCCAGAATATACTTTGGTGTCATTTCTATTCACTGCCTAACAGCGTCTGACTAATGGATTTGCCAGTCTTTTAAAAATTTCCAGTTCTATGGAAAGAGTTTTATATAACAACTAAAAATATGTTTGAAGGAGAGAGATTATCCTAGAAATGTTCAGTTTACCTTGAATAAAGAGTAACAGCTGATGCACAATCAGGAAATTGTAACCTCACAGAACTCCCCAGATTGGAGCTGTGTAAAAAAGCCAATATCTGTGTATTATGTAAGACCCTTTTGTTTGTGATCTTGTGACTAAAAAATGCTAAATAATTCTTTCTTAGATACTTTATCTTGATCATCATGACAATACAGCAGACTGTTAACTGTGGCCATAAATCCAGATGTGCATCTGTGGATTATATAATTTAACATCTAAATTCACAAGATACTTCTAAGGATTTAAAAACAACAATTTTTTTGCTCCCAACATAATATTTTGCTTCTCTACTGTAGTTCTACATAATTAGGGCTACAAATTATTAAATGAAAACAAATAAAAAATAACAGAGAGATGGAAGCTGGATGTGGTAACTTACAGAAGCAGCTCTTCTGCAATTGACATCACGATCAAAAACTGCAGCAATAACCAATGCACTGAGGAAATAAAACATCGAGCATTAGTACAAATTTATGAAAAGAAATGTGCAATGCCATCATTTCAACATTTAGCCTTCTAAGCAGAACAGGCAGCACGTCCTCTAAGGAGCTTAGTATTTAGAAATACAAAGCTGAACTAAAATCTGAGTTGAAGTAACCTTGTGCTTTCTTGTTTCTCTAGTTTGCTGTGGACTTCCCACAGCACAAGTGCCACCCCACTGTAGCAAAGGAATTTATGGAATACAAAAACAGGTTTTAAAAAGAGCAGGGGTTTAAAACTTGGACACATTCATGTCAAATGTGACACTCAGTGCTATTTTAAACGAAAACTTGGAAATACAGTTTCTCAGTAGCCAAATGTACAGCAAGTCTTGTGTAAGGAGCAAACACAACACCAAGTGAAGCAATGGAAAGCTGCAGTTATCTCCAGGAGAACAGTCACATCCTGCAAGGCACAAAAATCAAACATGCAAATCCTGATAAAATGTAACCTGCAAGATGAACTGCAAAGCAGTTTTTTAGGGTGACCCTTTAGAGACAGAAGGATGATTATGTGAAACAATTTCTTCATGCATGAAGTCTGGTGACCCTGCACAGGGTAATTCTTGTGCCTCAAAAGAGCTGCTGTTCAAAGATGTGCTACACAACACAGGAGAGAGAATACATCCCAGGACACGCAGTCTGCAGCTTTAGAAATCCACCTCCAGCATTCAATTAACTCCAGCAACAAATAAACATCACTTCAGGAGAATCATTTAAGCAGAAAATTATTCTTTTCAAAGCCTGAAACTCTTCATTACATGATTTATTGACTCCAGGCAAAACCGGAAATAAATACTGGCTGAAAAGTAAATTCAAGATAGCTTTGCTTCAGCACAAGGATATTAATTACACTGATAATATCAAACTTCCCTGGGTAGTGGCTATCAGTTCCCTACAGTGATGAATACTGTGTTGTTCCACCTCTCTGAAATGCACAGTCAGCTCAGCCTCTGTAATTTCAGTGTAAATCCATTAGGGAAAACAGGAGCCAGAAAGTCAGAATGAAATGAAAACAAACCCCAATAAATGGTTCTAAAGGCAGTTAATGCTTTCTCACTGCTACCTGCAGGAGCAATACCCCTCTCTGCCACAAAGACAAGAGGAGAGAGGAGGTCATCCAAACACCAGAGCCTGCAAGAGCAAATGTTCAGGAAGCAGCACTGATGGCTCACTGCTGAAAAACTGCTGGGTCAGGCACACACTCTTCAGACTGATGCCTCAGGTTTTAGCTTTTTTATTTTTCAGATTCTGTGCTGCTTTAGTGTGTGGGTTGATCTTCATATGAGGGGACAGTGAGCTCTGTGCACAGAGCATGGAGACAAAACAATTCCTGCTCCAGCTGGGGACCAAGGACAAATGATCCAAATCTCAGGCCCAAGAGCACAAACAACGTGGGCTGGAGAGAGAAAAACAAGCAGGATGGGACTGCATGGGCTAAAGCTGGAATGGGACAATGAACTCCAATGTGCAAATGGAGCAGAACTTATGAAAGTGTGAGACTCCCTGGCAAGTCATCCATTTTATGACCATTTTAAATGCATCTTAAGTGTAACCCGAGCTAGGCTCTTATACTACCCAAAATATATCCATTGAAACCTTCTAATAAATCCCTACTTTATTCTTTAACTCTGTCTAGCCTCTGTTCTAGGCCAGCCTTCACAAGGCATCAATCAAGGCTTGCTAATTCTCTGGCACAAAGAGAGGCTTAAAAATTATTTTAAAAGGACACTTAAGAAGTATATAGTTTTAATGATATGACTAGCTCCCATAAATGCTTTAATTAGAGAACTTTCAAGACTAAAGGAATTGGAGGAAAATGATCCTTGAAACCAAACAGAAGCAAATTTCTGCCTGACATTTCTGGTTATACAGACTAGAACAGTAATTCTAGTTATTGTAAGTAATTTGTCAGTTATGCAGAATTTCAATATTGGTCTTCTCTGAAGAGGGGGGGGGGGGAAACCAACCACAAAAAACCCCTCATCACAACAAGAAGCTCAGAATCCTGAGTGCTGCCCTCACTGCATCAAACAAGAGCTCATTTTATAATCACATTGTGGTTTTCCATTTTTTCTTACTCTTCTGTTACCTTAAGACAAAGCTGTGTAAATAAAGCCAGTAAAGCAGCATACTGTCTGTGCCACCTGAGTCACTCAGTGCTGCAAACAACACTGGGGGAGCAAAATAAAAACCCCAGGAATTCTGTCAGGACCCCGTTAGATTGCCAAACCACACTGCACTCATTGTTCCATGTTAATCCTTTTAATGAAGCATTCTAACTTATCAAACTCCACAAATGCTCTTTTCAGGCTAATTCCCACTTGGAAGCACAGGCCCATCCTCCCCAAAGCCAGGCTTAGTGCAGAGGGTGGAACACCTCTAAGGTGTCTTCACCTGTCTGCTTTGTCGTGGGAGTTTATGTGATACTGCACCAGGATTTCCTAACATAAAGAAACTGGTGATGTCAAAGCAAGTGGGATATTTTTTTAAGCCACTCAAAGGATCATGTCTTGACTTGCCCCAAGTGCACCACACCTGCCTGCTGCCAGGAGGAGCAGAGGATGGCTTTGCACACCCTCCAATCCCTATAGAACACCTTTCTTGGCTCCTTCACACCCTCCAATCCCCATGGAACACCTTTCTTGGCTCCTTCACACCCTCCAATCCCCATGGAACACCTTTCTTGGCTCCTTCACACCCTCCAATCCCTATAGAACACCTTCCCTGTCTCCTTCACACCCTCCAATCCCTATAGAACACCTTCCCTGGCTCCTTTACACCCTCCAGTCCCATGGAACACCTTTCCTGGCACCCTCCAGTCCCATGGAACACCTTTCCTGGCTGCTTTACACCCTCCAGTCCCCATGGAAACACTTTCCTGGCTCCTTGAGAGCTATGGAGCTTGCATGCGTGACAGCAATTAAGCGCACAATAAACACAGATTTTAAAAGTAAGTTGCAATTTTATCAGTCAGCTAATAATTCTCCCTTTCCTCATTATCCATCCTCCCAAGGCCTCACCTAACTGGCCTCAGAGGAAGTTAGAAGACTCCAAGTATGTCAGCCCTTGTGGGTCTCATTCCCTTTCCTGACAAGGTGGGAATAACCAGGGAGCAGCGGTGGGCCAGGCGAGAGACATCAGAACACAGAATTAAGCACAAGCACCAGTTGCCCTAAGCTCACAAGCACCAGGTGTACCAGGCAAGAAACCTGAGTTCCTTTTACCACCTGCAGCAGGCACTTCCAGTCCCCACTAGCCACAAGCAGCAAGAAGCTGATCCTGCTGCCATCAACCCCAGTGTGCCACCCTGAAGCTGTGGGAGGAGAAAAAGAAACTCTCAAACCTCTTGCCTATTTGGTACAAACCCAAAATTTCCTTCCTCAGCCTTAAAAAGGGTGAAGTGGTAACAGGACAGCAAACTCCCCTCCCTGCTGTACATTAGGAAAGTGAAAGGCACAAGAACCACCACAAGCAAGGTGGGTTTGAACAATCCAAGCAAGAAAAGGAGGTGACACTTGGGTCTGTGGAGCAGTGCTGCTGCAAACAGCCCCTTCTGCACCTCTCCAGTCATGCCAGCCCACATGGGAGGGCTGCACAGGGAGCTGGGTGTTGAAAACACATCTACACTCAGGTTTTCTTTAATTTTTGAGACTAGAGCAGTTCCTCTGTTCCCTTTACCCCATGGAGCTGTGTTAGATCACTGCAGGAGCCCCACAGGGAAGGAGCAAGCAAAGGGCCTGCTCCAGCCACACTGCAGGTTTAATTCCTCCTGTTTATCTAGGAGAAGGAGAAATGCTGTGACCATTCCCTTTTCCACACTGCTACTTTTGCAGTCCCTCTAACCCAGCTCACACAGAGCTCTCACACATCCTGTTCACCACCCACCCTCCTCTGCTGTTCAGTGAGTTATTCCAATGCAAAAAATTGAAGTAAAATGGTCCAAGTGTAAGAAATACACATGTGGAAAAGAGCAACAAGAAAAATGCTTAGAACAGGAGTTACAAATCCTGAGAAAAGAAGAAGAAAAAGGAAAGAGGACAGGAAAGGGGAAAGGAGAGGGTCTGTAAGGTCCCTTACAGAGGTCCCTTTGCCCAAGTGCCTTCAGCACCCAGTTCTCCTCTGCAGGAACATAACTGCAGAAAGCCATTCCCCATATTTCATCACAGTACAAGACATAGCTCAAAGCAATGCTTCAGATTTCCCCAGTTCTGCAGGACAATCCTGCCCTGGAGCAAGCTCCATCATCCATCCTGTGCCACACCTGCTTGTTCCCCCCTCCCAAAGCCAGGCAGCACCCTGGGGAAGCCAAGGCTGCCTGCCCTGGTGCCCTGCACCCACAGAGACAGATCCCAGCTCCCAGCAGATCCCAGATCCCATGAGATCCCAGCTCCTGACCCCCTCGACACCAGCCTAATTCTCTAAAATATCTGGTCTTTCTTTCTGCAAGGCTATATTTTGAAACTTGTTGAGACTTGTTTCTGGTTCAATCTCTCTCTCAACAATGTCATCTCTATTCCATGACTTTCTTAAATCAGTACATTTTATCCCAGTGTTTGCATACAGATGTATAAGACTGTGTGAGCTTTCTGTCAGGTTTTGAGAAGTCTTTACAAATCCACTTCTCATAAGTTCTCAAGAGATCCCAGATCCCAACAGATCCCAGCTCCTGACCCCCTACACCAGCCTAATTCTCTAAAATATCTGGTCTTTTTGCAAGGTCATATTTTGAAACTTGTTGAAACTTGTTTCTGGTTTCAGATCCCAGCTCCTGACCCCCCACAACAGGCAAAGGAACCTGCACAGCTCCACACAGTTCAGATAGCCAGCAACCATTTAATCACTCTAATTGCATTACAGAGTGCAAGTATGTTTTCCTGTTTATTTTTTTGTTTAGGTTTTAAACAAAACAGTTCAGCTCCTTACTGTGCACCTGCCACTACACAGACAGCAACTTCCACACCCAAGGGGGCAGGAATCAAATTACCCACATTTCCAAGTCATTAAATTCTGTTTCACTTTCCTCATAGGTAAGCTTAAAAAGAGAGGCCGCATGTAGAGACTGGGAGAGAAACAAACAAAGCTCAGTCAAGTGGTGCTTTTATAAAGATATGCTTGAACAGCAATTTCAGTGTGTGCATCTCAAAAAAGAGCAACGTGGTCCTGCAAAAGAAGTGAAGTTTCATCTACGTTGCCAAGAATTTTCTTTTTGTGGTCCTATAGTTTGAATAGATGAGGCAAGGTTTCAGAAACCAGTTTAACTAGACTTTAACAGACCATTAAGCAGATGAGCAAGTGTATATTGTTGAAATATGGATTGGGAAAAAAAACTGACATGGAAAAATACAAGCAAGTGCTATTAGAAACACTCTCAGGCATGTATTTCCAATAAGTGTTCTCTCTATTTTTTAGTTCTTTTTGTTTTTTCTTAAAAGAGTTACAAGGTCAGGAAGGAGAAGGGCTGATCTACGATCTACAGCAATCAAAGTTTGCAACTTCAGTATTCTGCCAATTTCATCACTGAAGAGAACATTCATAAAAAAACAGGGAATAATCAGCTGACAGTGAATATGGAGAAGGATTTATTGTAAAGCACTGTCTGAAATTTTACTAAAAAACCAATCTGACTTCATGCAGTTTTAAAGTGATTTTTCACTGGTCTAAAGTGAAATATTTATGTTCCTTGACTGCTGAAAAAACAATGTCTTTCAATTACAAAATGATACAAGAAAAGGAAAAAAGAATTCCCCTGCAAATCACCCTCTGCTTTAATCTGTAAGTGCTGTAAGGACACATAGGGCAAGACCCAGTTTATGTATTTTGGTACCTAAGTGGGTCCCATGTGCTTCCAGCAGCTGAACACTGAGTGCAGGATAAACCTTGTGCAATTCCCAGCACTAAGCAAAGCCAGCAGCTCAGGACTGCAATCACTCATCACAGCTCTGGAAGGTGTTTACTATTTTTCTCTAATACTGTGTATTCTTACCCAGGCAGACGTTTTTTGCTGTGTAATTCAGCTCACAATGGATATTATGCATTTTGTTTCAAGATGCTGAGCGCTGCATTTTTGAAGGGTAGCAACAATTTGCTTGTGGCTAGAAGGATGACTCTTCTTAAAGTAAAACAGTGACACACCTAAGGCTAGATTTAAAAAAAAGCCGTATGCAATTATCAGCTTGCTGACACAATAGGTGAAACTGTGTGTCATACTTTATTTGAATTTTTTTTTCACCATTTCTCTTTGGAGTGGCAATTCTACCTGCAAGAGTTGATTTAGAAAAGGAATGGCCACTATAACTAAAAAGATTTTTAAGTGAAAGCTAGTGTAGCATTAATACTTGCTAAAATACCTTGCAGCTTTGTTGGAAAACTAAAATATTACAAACCACAACACCTTCCAGCTATTCATTAGCAATTTTCAGCTTCCATCCCATGTTTCTCTCCATCTCACCAATTTATTCCCAACAACTGAAGTTGTCACAGGTGGCACAGCCACAGCTCTCATTGGTTTTACTACCACAGGCAGAGGGATCTCAAATATTGTCATTTGACACTTTCCTGAAAAGAAAATAATTTGTTTCCAGAAGAAGCTGGAAGCTGAAAGACACCAGCTTCTTCAGAAACACAACCTCCTGCTATAAACATCTGTTCCAGAGGTCCCACCAACAAGGCCTTGTGACCAGAAAACTGAATACCACACACCCTGAAAAATCACAAGGTAAACCTGCATCAAGCCTATGGAGACCAACACTGCAGCATGGCAGGGGGAAAGGAGGAAATGAAATAGGAAATATATTGCTCAAAGCATCATGAGCAGAAGAAAAGTTCTGACAAACAGAACAGATCAGAACTCTGATAAAGGGAAGGCTTGAACAATTGGGCTTTTTAAGTTTCTACAAGCAAAAAGCTTGCCCAACCTTAAAGGAAACCTTTAAAGTTTTTCAACTCAGAGGATGGAAGCAGAGCTTTTATTTTCACCAAGCTGATGACCAATCTAGAAAAATTACCATATTTGAACCAGACTTCAGGACTATGAGTCTGGCCATACCAAGACTAAAGATTTGAAGGCAGTGAGAACATAAATGTAACTGCAGAGCTGTCACCACCCTGCCAGAGCCATTTGTTATCACTCTGGTCACAGGTGACAGTGTGCCTTCACTGCTGCCATTAGTGCTGGTTAGACTAAAAACAAGAATACAAGATTGTAAATATGGTATCAATCAAAATACAATATTTACAATAATACAATATCATGGGATTGTTTCACTGTGCAAATACATCTTCAGGTACCTTCAGTTAAGAATTTCATACTACATAATTTCATACTACAAGATAATTTAGCATGAACTCAGCTAGAAGTGAATTAAATATGACCCTTCAAAATAAAATATCTCATCAATAACTTATTGTGGCAAATGTCACTGTTGCTAGCATGCCAAAGTGAAGCAGGGCTATCCTGGAGTTTCACCTTCTCTTTCCAAAAGTTATCCCAAAACAGGGGATGTTTTAGGCATCACAGCCTAGAGTCACCAGGCTCCTCTCCTTTACAATTTATGCCAGTGTAGATGAAACATCATCAAAACACCATGAAACACCTCATGAGAGAAACAAGGCTATAATGTCTCAGCATTTCTTGTCTGCTCTCTATTGAAAAAGGAAGAAAAATGGTGCTTGGCCTTAAGAAAGATGGACAGCAGGTTCTTAGACAGGAAGGTTTTATCAAGGTCTCAAAAAACACCAGGAGCAAGTACCACAGGGCAGAGACCTGCTGGGTGAGCCTGCATTGAAGGACCAGCACTGAAAAGTGAAACTACAGGGGTGAAAACCAGCAGAGAGCAGCCAGGACACTGTGTCCAGGAATAAAAATGGATTCATTTACAGATTGTCTCAAAGAACCTTAAAAACTGTTTTTAAAGAAGAAAGAAACAGTCACATACTCTTTGAGAGCCTGCTGAGCTCAGCAGGTAGCCCTGTGTGGGCAAAGTAGGCTTTTGGATGAGATTGAAATAGTTCTGCCAGCAATCTAGAAGCAAGGAACTCCCTAAAAATTAAAGCAGATATCCAGGACCACAGATCACTGCATAGTCCAAACTTCTTCCTATTTTTATTTAAAGAAAATACTAAATGCCCACTGATAAAACCTTTCTGATGGACACAATGCTGCTATCAATAGCTGTACTAAAAGTGTGCCAAGAAACTGTGAGAAGAAACACCTTGTGTGTTTGCAGTGCAAGTCACCCGTTAAGAAACCTCAAAATGTCAGGCAGTGTGTGGCCAACAAAAAGACCAAACAACAAAGAGAGAATCCCATGGGCAAGGAGGAGGGAAAACATGAGACAGAAGAAAAAAGGTAAAACCAGTTTGTATCTGTAAAAATAGCAACAGTGTTAAGGGAAAAGTGGCAGCAACTTGTAGTCCACCATTGCAGTAGCACAGATTTGGAAATCTCTTAAAGATTGTAATTTTGAAAGTCTTTTGAAACAGAAACCATGGACTGAAAAATAACTACACCAGGCAATTCCATTCACTGCCAAGTGAAATCCTGCACTCTGCTCTGCTCTTTAAAACCACAAGGCATCAAAAGAGGAAAAATCCTCTCATGTATTTGTTAACTTTAACTCAAACACCTTCTTAGTAATAAAACCCCTACTATTCAAAAGTGCTGTGTTAAGGATTTAGTATTGCCACGTAAGGTTCTTACCCCTTTCAGAAACTGGAAGTGGTTTTATCTTCTATTCAAAATAATCTTTGAATTGGAACACTTTAAAAGGAAAATTATAATTTGAATAGAAGTAGAGCTGAGGTATACTTTATTCTTTTAGACTTAACCTGCTCAATTTGCAAGCTCTAAGCTGGTCAATAAAAATATGCTTTATTCTTTGCACAACACCCATCTGATGAAGTCCACAAATCTTGGATTGTTAGGAACAAGACACAGCTGAAAAAGTAAGAAACAACCTCTTCCTTAAGTTTTCTCCTAATACTTTATGGCTCCATAAAGCAACTCCTCCATTTTAGAATAGTTTGTTATTTCTGCCTCTACTGAACTAAGGTTCCAAATCTTCTCTCTCTTAAACTTAAACTTCTCCTCTTAAACTCCCTGAGCTGATGTCCCCGAGGTCCCCACAGAAGGTGGATCAAGCAGACAGAAGATGACACCCTGCCAAAGCCTCCACTGATTTCTCTTATCCATCTTACAGTGAGTTTCTTTGGATTTTGCTTTGAAAATCAGGTGAACAGAAGGAATTGAAGTCATCACACAAAAAGGAAATAGATATGTTTACATCACTACCACCCACCCATACACAATTCTTTACTTTGAAGCTATTCAGCATATGTGTTAGCACACACCTCAAGTTTTAACAGACTTAAAAACTGACCTGTATCAGTTTCCTAGCTCAGTACCAGAGAGAGGGGGAAATGTGGCAAATGGATTTGTAGAAAATTCTAAAAACCTGACAGAAGACTCACACAGTGTGCATCTGTATGCAAATCTTGAGATAAGAAATGCTGACTTAGAAATGCCATGGAATAGGACAGACATTGCTGAGAGAGAAATGGAGCTAGAAACAAGTTTGAAAGGATGGCCTTGCAAAAAAGACTAAATATATATATATAGATAGATAGATAGATAGATAGATATAGATATAGATAGATAGATGGATATGTATAGATAGACACAGATAGATATATCATAAATATATGATACAGACATATATATGTAAATATATATGGAGACATAGAACAATGAAAGATACATTGTAGTAGGACCCACGAAGAGTAATTTTAGATGATTGGCTTTAAGGCATTTGCAGCATGGTGTGGCAAAAGCTGATAGGCCAAAAATGCTTATAATGTATTGTATTAAGAAATTTTATATAGATGTATATATAGATATATATGGAGACATAGAACTATGAAAGATGCATTGTATGAGGACCCACAAAGAGTAGTTTTAGATGATTTGCTTTAAGGTATTTATAGTATGGTGTGGTAAAAGTTGATAGGCCAAGAAACACTTCTAGTGTATTGGAATTAGGAAATAGTTGGCTTCTGATTGTGATGGCATGAATTATAACACTTGTATTGTCTCACCCTTCACATAAGACTGAAAATGGAATAAAAGCTTTTGAAATACCACTCAGTTACCGCATGCCTGAGTCAGAAAAAGGCTGACTGCAGCAGCCTGGATGGAGGCAGCCCCACCTGGAGATGTGGCTGATGAAGGGGATGAGCTCGGCGGGCTCGTAGGCGCGTCGCGAAGGCCCAGCACACGTAGCAGGCCGCGTCCCTGACGTTGGAGCCCACGCTGCACGCCCCCCTCTTCTCGTCGTATGTCAGCGCCTTCAGCATCACAGGGACCACTGGTACAGCACAAAAAAATACACAAAAAGCAAGTTAGGACCTTTAAGATCATCTTGTTCCACCAATGCCATGGGCAAGGACATCCTCCTCTATCCCAGGTGGCTCCAAACCCCATCCAGCCTGGCCTTGCACACTTCCAGGGGCCTCCCCACCCTCACAGGGAAGAATTTCATCCTGATATCTGACCTAAACTTACTGTCTTTAGTTTAAATCCACCCCCCCTCGTCCAGTCACTACATGCAGGAGTCAATTATGTTTTTATACAGATAAAAGAGCTTCCAAAACTGTGGGGTTCCAGTCGTTGGTTTTTCTGGGTCTGGATTGAAGGCATTTGAGACAGTAATTCATGTTCTGACTCAAGTGTTTATTATTTCTTATCAGTAAAACAGTCTCATTAATGTGAGTTCTGCAGTTTTTCATTAGAAGGCACAAAATGGCCAAAAATCTCTTGGTACAAGGTCTTTTAAGACTAAACTATCCAATTAAGAACTTGACACCTGGATTATTTTCCCTTTTAACCCAATAACTGATCCCAAAGAGCCCACAATGGGGACTTTTCTGCCCAATTACAAAATGCCACCCAAACCCATGAAGAAGAAGGAAGAAAAAGCATGAAGAAGAAACCCAAGATGACACCCTGTGCCCTCCATCTTGCTTCCATCCACAACACACTAAAAATCCCAAAAACCTCAATTTCTCACCAAGTGATACACCTACACTGCTCTGTATAATCTATTTCACACTTTTGTGGATTCTAGGACTTTTGTGACATTTAGGAAACTTTCTCCATGAATGAGGATCAAAGTCAGTGCTCCCCTGGGGGTCAGGGCACCCCAGAGCAGACAGAGAAATATTCCTGGGTTTCCACACAAAACCTGTAAGGATAGTACTTCTACACCATTCTAGAAACACATTGCTACAGTTCAAGAGTATGAATGCAGAGCTCCCAAGAGGGCCTTCATTTGGTATCTGCACATCCAGACAGAAAATCTGAATCCATCTCTCTCTAGATGGCACGACTTTATTAAATGACTAATGTCTGCAGAAACAACAGCCTCTAAAAAAAAAAAGAAAAAAGAAACAAACAATTTCTCTATCAGTCTTCTTTCTTGTATCAAATTTATCAAATGCATCATTTTCCTTAGAAAAGACTTGTCACAAGGTGATCCCATTAACAAGAAATGGGATCACTGAGCTGTATTTCATTAACAATTTGTGCCTGGATATCCTTGAGTGGATATAATCACAAAATAATTAAAACTTCCATGTGCTGTTTATCACTCTGTGCTCCTGCTTTAAACAAAAAGATAGATACCATGACTGGAGAAGTGAAGTGTTAAAAGGCTGTTCAAATTCATTTTAAGCTGCTAAAGAAAATCAAGCAGTAGATATAGAGATGGGTGAGATTTGAGTAATAGAAGCATAAACACTACAAGGGAGAAAGTGTAATTCCAATTCTGGAACAACCATACAGCAGAGATGGATAGATTGCTGGACATTTCCCAGTCCCTAAAGAAACTGCAATGAAAGTATTTAAAAATGCTGCCTAGCTTGTTTTGAAAATTGCTGCATCAAGTGATGAGAAAAATGGAATTTGCTGGTTCTACAGGAACACTCAAGCAGGCGCCAAAGGCAATTTTGCAAAGCTGCAGCAGGTTTCCCTCAGTACACCACTCCAGCTCCTTTGGACACTTCCCTGCACACTCCCACCTCTGTGCAGGGAAGGAAAAGGGGGAAGGAGGCCCCTCCAGCAGCTCCTCACATTTGGATTGTCTCTGTGAAAGAAAAAATGTATTTTTGTTTAATGTCCCAAATGGGCACAGCATCAAATGGTTTGTCAGGGACAGTGGTGATGCTGGTGGTCTGTTGGCCAGGGCAGCTTGAGCTCTCACACCTCTCTGGTGGCCCTTTCCTCCATCTGGGACTCACAGCACTGCTCTGTGAGACTGCAAAGTCTGGAAACACAGAAAAGGAAGCAAACAATGGGCACTGGGGAGGTGGGACTAACAGGGGAAACAAGTTGAAGTGTGCAGCACTGGTAATTAGAAACACAAAAACTGATCTAGGGGGCATCTGGGAAAGTTTTGTGCTATCACTGGTTGAATATTTTCTGGGAAATGCTGAATAAAAGCTGCTCCTGACACAAGTGTGTTTGTGTGTGTGTGTGTGTACAAAAAAGCAGGTCCAGCATTACATTTCTTGTTGGTTCTTAAGAGTTATAAAAACCCAAAAGAAAAAGTACCCAATATTCCAGGTTTCACTTAATTTCTTGCTCTAGAGTTCCTCAAACACCAAATCTTAAACTAAAAATGCTTTATCCAAAAATGACAGATTTAAAAAACAAAAAAACTTTAGAAAAAAAATCTTTCAGAAGGAAATTAGTTTGGTAGGGTGGAGACAAAATTATTGGATTTTTGAAATTCTGAATACGACTTTTTTATTGAAAACTGGGAGGCTGGAATATGCAACAAGGAGAAGATCTGAACTATTCCTTAACTTTACAGGTTTAACTTTAAAAGTTTAGCTTTAATTTTACAAGTTCCCCATTTCTTTCACAGATCCACAGGTTTTTTTAAAAAAAGTGCGCCACCAAAACCAGAGGACAAACAGTGCCCACTCTCAAGCTGATTATTAAAACAAAATCCACCTGTGCAGGTCTGTGAATGCTCAAGGAAACACAGTCACCTTTACCTGTAGCCTGAAGGTATCAATAAGCACCTGCTGCACCCCACCCTGCCATGCCCAAGAGCGTCACTGCAGTTGCAGCACAGCCCTGTGCTCAAGCCTTGGAAAATAAAGAAACAACTTCTGGTATTACAAACAGGGCTGGGTTGGTTTTTTTCCTCATACTGGAGACAGGTTGCAGAGATATTCTGCTGTTTAAACGTGGATTTTACACAGTGGGGTGCTCAGTGCAGGTGAGAGACAATAAAAGTCTGGGGAAGGAGTGTAACCACATTTCTCTTCACAGAGAAAAGGCAGGCACAATTCTTCTCAAGAATATTTCTGGGATTCGCATTCTCTGAACCTCAGAGAAAGGAAAAACAATTTTTATCCTTTGCTGTGCCTGTGTTTGTGCAAAAGTAGAATGCAATATGGAGATGGTTTACCCAAAGTCATGGTGTTTTGTTTCCTTGAGGTTCAGAGAATGTGAATCCCAGAAATACTCTTGGGAAGAACTGTGCCTTGCTTATCTCTGTGAAGAGAAATGTGGCTACAAAGGAGCTTGTGGAAGACATTGGTTACTGAAAGGTTTAATGTGTTTAAATGAAAGATTCTTTACATTACTCCTTTAAAAACATAGTTTACACCAACCTCAACTATAACCTGTGCCATCCAGAGTTCTTTGTCACTTTAACTCCACTCAGTAAATCGATTTTTTTTAATTTAGTGCAATGTTTATCATATAAAATATACAAATACAGCAGTCAAACAAACAACAAAAACCTGTTCCTCAGCCCTAGGCCTTGTCTCCACAAGAAAATTGCAAAATGTCAACTTGACCTTATTTAATTTAAAACAGATTTCCATTGGATCTGGGGTTAAATAAGAATTGTCTACATTTAGTTTCAAACTAAAATATGCAACTTAAAACAGAATAACTCAGTGTTATCTAAGACAAGCATTATGTTTTTATAGGGACTGTTAAAGCAGAGAAGCTGCTTCAATCCATAAAAAATACTTTGCAAATCCTTCTATTATAATATAATCCTTCTATTTTAGAATTATATAAGAAAAAGTACTACAAAGTGGACATTTGCTATTCCCGAAGGGAGCATTGTGCACAATGTCACAGCAGGAGCAGCTACAGACACTACAATTAATGAATGATGAAGCTTGAACTTAGTTACATATCCAACACAAAGAATAGCAATTTTGTTCAAATTTTTCTTCAATGAAAACCAACTCAGTGCAGAAGGGAGGGTTCAGCCTCTTTGTCAGCCTCATGCTTAAAAGTTGAGATGGTTTAGTTGAGGCGTTAGGGCTGGGTTGGACTTGATCTTTAAGGTCCCTTCCAACCTTGTCATTCTGTGAATTCTGTGAAAACAGCTGGTGCAGATATCTGCAGTGTGTTGTTTCCTAAAAACACAACTCTGGCTCCCCCATGTACAGAAAATCAGGTTTGAGACCAGTCACTCCTACATGGCACCTCTGGAAAGGTGGTGGTTAGGTGGTTCCTCCTAAGTGGAACTTCATTAGGGCTCTTGTACGAATATTTACTGGATCAATTTACTGCATGCAAACACCAGAAAGTTCAGGTTAGGCCCATTCCCAGAAATAAACACTTGTTTAAAAATTCTGTGAATCACCTCTGAATTGTTCTCATTTTCTACATATATTATTGACTCCAGAATCTACTCTTGAAGGGCTCTTCCATGGGTAGGATAAAGCCTCCAGTGGGGAACAGAAAATGTGTGTGCTATTTTGGATGTGCAGAGTTCTCTGTGCTGTTTTGGCCGTGCACAGTTCTCTGTGCTGTTCTGGCTGTGCAAAGCTCTCTGTGCTGTTCTGGCTGTGCAAAGCTCTCTGTGCTGTTTCCTCTGTGCACAGTTCTCTGTGCTGTTTTGGCTGTGCAGAGCTCTCTGCGCTGTTCTGGCCATGCACAGTTCTCTGTGCTGTTTTGGATGTGCACAGTTCTCTGTGCTGTTCTGGCCATGAACAGTTCTCTGTGCTGTTTTGGCTGTGCACAGTTCTCTGTGCTGTTTTGGATGTGCAGAGTTCTCTGTGCTGTTTTGGCTGTGCAGAGCTCTCTGTGCTGTTTTGGCTGTGCAGAGTTCTCTGTGCTGTTTTGGATGTGCAGAGTTCTCTGTGTTCCTGTGGGATGATGCTCTGACATCCCATCCCCAAGGGCAAGTGCCTAAAAACCACCCACAGGTGACCTCTCCTCTGCCATTCCTGCCCCCAGGGCTGACCTCATTAAGGGTTTGCCAGGGAAGGAGGAAGAGAGCAGAGCTCCTGCAGCCCAGGAGGGATGTGAGGAGGGAACAGCTGAAATCTCTGAAGCCCCTGGGTGCCCCCAGAGCTGAGCCCACCCAGAGGCACCTGCACAAACCCAGCACTCTGTGCCCTGTGACTGAAGGGCTGCTCTGTCTGCTGCAACCTCCCTGCAGCCTCTCACTACGTCATGAATTAAGAGAGTCTTTAATTACATGTTCACGTGGTGCTTTTTCCATGGAGCTATCTGAGGCAGCCCACAGGACAGACCTGCTCCAGGGATGAATCACAGCAGGGCAGCACAGAGGCTGTTGTCTGCCTGGCTGCTCAGGGTGCAAAGCCTGGAATGCAAAGGCTGCCTGTCAGACTCAGAGAAGGGGTGGTGGTTCAGCTGGATGTTGCCCCACAGACTGTTTGGTACCAGTCATGGTCCTTAAATGCAGAGTTCAGGAGCTGGACACTGGCTCTGGTTGCCAGGTTCCTCTGCCAGGGATTGCCCTGGTGCTGACAGGAGTGAGAGCTCTGGAGTGGGGCCAGGGGCCAAGCAGGGAGCAGCCAGATCTGGATTCCAGCCACTCCATCCCAACATCCTTACCTAACACAGCCCTAAAAGCTCAAAGCCCCCTCAGAGCAGCAGCTGAGCCAGGACAGCTCTGAAACACTGAGCACTCCATGGTTTGGGGACTCTCCTACCAATCACACCAAAGGCCAGAGCAGAGACCTTCTTCACACAGGTGTAGAGCTGACAGAGCTCTGCCTGGACTGAACCAACAGCAAACTGCAGTTAAAGACATGAAGGAACAGGCTTGTGGAGAAATCCTACTGAGCAAATGAATTACTTACTCTAAAGGAGTATAAAAATTCTGTAAACTCATAACAGTGTGTGTCAGAAAAGAAATATCACCCAAGAAAGCCCAGCCTTAAGGCTAAAGTTGTGCAATACCAAGATAAACCCCATGGTGAAAAAGCCAGAAGCAATTCATTGTCATTTATTCCCTGCTCCATGTTTACCCCATCTCCCAGTGCTGCTGGGGGAGGGACCTTTCCTGCTGCAGCTCCAGACACAGCATTTCTTCCTGCTCATACCTGCTGGCTACTGAAAAAAAAAAAATCTGCACTATTTATAATGCTTCCTTGCTAATTTGAAAACTATTACAGTGACATAGGCACTATAACTTTTTAAAAGGCTCTTTTCAAGACCATGCATCACTTTTAAAGTTCACCTGGGTGTTAGAGAGAAGGAATTCCTCCATAACCAGCCTTTCAGGTTTGGGTGTTCTCTATTTTCTAAGGAGTCCACCTAAGACAGGTAGTTCTTTTTTTTTTTCCTCCCCACGTCTTCCTGTATCTCTGATGAAAAGCACCTGGAATTTTGCCAAAAGCCTCACAATTAACCAGCACTACAGAACAGACCAACAGACAGTACAGAAACCTGACTTCTTGATTCATCATCCCTCTCCTCCAACCCCTGGCTTCTGCAAGTCCATAACAAACAATTTAATACTCTGGCATATGAAACACAGAAGGTAATCCTTAAAAATTGAGAAAGTAAACAAGTTTAAGAAGCTACATAATACATTTCCATAAGACTATTCAAATCCTGGTCTCAGTTAAACTCCTCCTAAAATGCACTGGAAAGCAGTACTGGGTTCACTTTTGTTGGTTTTTTTTTCATGAATGGCCCAAGTGAGATTGTACAAGCAAAAATGCCCTTTTTGTCCACTGTGTGCAGAGTTTTTCTACACAAAGGAGACTTTGGATTTTTTTAGAAGTATATCTAGTTATATATAATTATCAGTAAGCACCATTCCCTCTACTCCCAGATAAAAAGACAATATACACAGGGATCCAATATTTTCTCCCTAAAAGCATGTGATTGAGCCTTCTCTGTACCAGGAACAGAAAACTGGGTACTGCCCCAGAGCACATATCCATTCTAACCAAATTGACAAGAAAAAATTAACAATAGAAAATCAACAAGGTATTTGCACCAGAAGCTGAGGGAATTTTAAAATCACAGATACAGCAGTCACATGTACACAGATATTCCTTCAAAGCTGTAGCATCTGCTATTGAGACTGGCTGAGGGCATATGAAACACTTTGACAGCACCAGAGACTTCATTTCATACAAACTTTTCACCAAAAATACACTTGACAATGGGATATCTTTAAAACAGAGAGCAAGCATCAACTGAGAGAAGCTGTTCCTATTTAAACAGTGTTTCCTATTTAAACCAAGTGTTTCCTATTTAAACCAAGAGCTTACCATTCAGCAGAAATAGGTCACAAATATGTCCCTAAGCCAGGCTCCTTTTGGATACTGGTAGAGTTGGGTGTGAAAATGTAAAAGCATCAGGATTTTGTCATGGAATCCCATGATATTGTAACCTGCCAAGTCCCCTGTCAAATGTGCCTTGGGTCCCTCACTAACAGACCTTTAACACTCCCTATTTCCTTCTTACAGTTTCTTCATGTTCCTTTTATTCTGAAGGTAACTTATGAGCTGAAGAAGTTAAGGCTGGTTCTGCACATTTTTTCCACTCTATATAACTACTTTTCATTTATTCTGGCATTAAAAAAATTCAAATTCCAGATTCAGATCAGTTGTACTGACCCACTGGTACCAGACTCCTGCATGTCCCAATTTCCCTGGATCCCATCAGCATTATTTCCTCCTATTGAAATGCTGATTTTATTGTTGCCACAGTTTAAAAAGGAGCAAGGGGCTCTTGGCCTATCCCAGTCTGTTCCTCAGTGAATGGGGTAAGGGTATTTAAGAAAGCAGGAAGATTAAAAGTAATGTCTTCCTTGCTGGAATCCTCCCAAAATAAGCACAAATTCACTGAAAGTGTAACCACAGGGCTCTTCCAACCTGCCTTCTCTGGCTTCCTTTTCTTACTCCTCAGTGATGCAAATGTTTTCAACCTTTACACATATGTGATTTTATAGCAGAAACAGGAGCCCATCCTGCACAGTGAGCATTATTTCCTGGTGAAACACTAACATGGATTAGATTTGAGACTGGGACTACTCAGAGCTCAGCAAGTCCTTGAGAATGACACCAGAACATTCTTCAGCTCACCACCAAGACGTTAAGAACACCCAGGAAGGTTCATGTTCCTCTACATGACACACCTTATTAGCTAGAAAGTTTATACTGTGCTGTCATCAAGAGAAATTTTAATAACGTCCTTTCACAAGCAAACCAGAAATTCAAGTAAACTAGGATTCTCTTGTTTGTTTAGTATTTATCCCCACCCAATTAAATAAAAAAAAACCTATAAATAATAGTCTGAAGCCTACAAAACCACAAATACAGCACAAAACAAAAGCTGTGAAATCATAGTGAAACCACATTGAAATGTAGGTTTTTGGTTCTAGCATACACTGTAGAGTAAGGAATATTTAGTTTTGGGGTGCTGCAACTCCAAATGTAGAATGGCACACAAATCCATCATCAGATCATGAGATTTTAGTTAACTTCAGGTTATTTTGCTAAAAAGGTTTCTCCCACATGCAAATTAAGCTGCGTGATCCTTCTAATAACAACTGAAATTTTACAGCTGAATAGTGACATGTAACTTTGAATGCAAAACCATAACAGCCAAGCTGCAGCATCAGTATTTTTCAATGAAATAAAATAAAACATCAGGTTGTATTTGCTGGTTTATATTCCCCACTTTAAAAATGTATTGAAATACTAAACAACATGTACTAATCATATAAATATTTATAAAATTTGGCATGTTTCAGAAAATAACTGAAAGCTAACAATATGTTGAGTCTGAGAGAATTTGTTCTATGCCTCCCTGCTCTCTGGTGAGAGAAGCATCACAGCAACCTCGTGCCAAGTATGGCTCAAAAAAAAGAGTTTATTTACCCTGCCACTGCACATGGCACAACTCAGGTCCTGCTGCTGGATTCTGTCAGAAAAACTATCATTGAGGCAAGAAAACTGGCTCAGAATCTCTGGTGTAAGCTTTGAAACTAAAGCAGAAAAGGGAAAAATATTTGGCACCAAAATCACTTTTAAAAGAATACATTTGGAAAGAGAATTGTAACCAGAGCACCAGGCAGAAGCTGAAGGTGCATTTTGCATCCCTGTGAGAATGGCTGCCAGGGAAAGGAGTCACCATTCAAAACCCTCCCTTATAAACAGCTCATCCCTTTGCCTACAGTCCCAATTCCTGCTCTTTCCCACTTCCCCCAAGATGTTTCACTGCCCAAGGGCGAGGATGGGAACCCAAAGAAAGATCATCCTAGCTCCAGACCAAACAGCACAGGCCACAATAAATATCTAAAAATGGGATCTGCAGTTGCTATTAAGTGCTGAGCTTTTATTCTTTTCCCATACAAGTAATTTGCTCCAGTAATCTGAACAAGTGGCTCCCAAGCCCAAGCACAGCAATCTGCCCAGACCTATCTCTGGAGTCAGGGACTGGATTGTTAGGAAAAACAAAGGCACATTTCAAAGGTGTTATTCAAAAAGCATTAAGACTAATAACTATTCATATGGGATAGAAAAAAATAATTATGAGAATATTGTAGGAGAATCACGTCATGTTTCGGGGCACGGTGTGAGTTCCAGCAATTACACTCACATCCATTTGCCCCCTTCTGGGAATGGTGTGGAACAACCCAGCCCAAACATGCTGATGCTCAGAGCCCTTTTCCCCCTCAGAAATGTCTAATACACAATTTTTTATTCAAAGTATTTTACAATTAAATGGAAGAATTTATCCCATCTTAATCCAAAGGACTTACAAATCCTTTGATAACTTCGGTTCCAGTGATCCCAGAAAAAAAAGGATTTTATTAAAAAGGATTGGCTTATATATTTCATTATATATTATTATATATTTTATATTTATTATTTATATAATTTATTATATATTTCTATAATTTATTATATATTATTTGTTTTATATATTTATATTTACTTATTATATATTTATTATATTTTATTCTATATTTATTAGATATATTCTATATTTTATTTTTATTAAAAAAGGATTTTATTAAAGCCACAAATGCAGACCCAACTAAGGTGACACAGGGGAACCCTGCAATTCCAAGGCACTTCTTTTATGTGGGAAGCTGAGCTTCACCAGCTCCATGTGCACCAGTATCCACATTTACCTGGGATCCTGCTGCTCTCTGGAATAACTAATGAGCTCACAGATTGCTAGGACCTGGAAAAAAATCCAGGAAATGATGGAAAACCAGTGGCCATTCCCTGGGAGCAGCACTGGAGTCCTGAGGGCAAGCAGCAGGGCCAGACCTGGCATCAGAGCACAAGGGAATGGAATTCTGAAGGGGAAAACAGAAATGAGGTGAGAGGCGTACCCAGATCAGGGTAAATTTACCCCATCTGGATGTAGATTTTCTGCAATTGACATTTTGTTTTCTGTTTAGTGCTAAAGCTGAGCCAAAAAATTCACATAAAAGCACATACAAGGAAGTTTGTAATATTTAGAGAATGACAGAATTCTGCTATAGCTAAACAACACTTATTTAATACTGAATTTTAAAAAGAACCTAGAATAAAGAAGTATATTCAACACCAAAGAAGATAAAACCCCAAAGCTTCAGCCCCACAGAGATACAAAAATCACCACATTTTAAAAAAAGGGCAACTTGGCAGGAAACATATCAATAAATCCAAATTTTACTGTGTCAGTCCTGGTGCTCTTAATTAATGTGACCTGTACATGAAAGAAAAATTTTCAGGCAAAAGAAAGAAAAAATTTCAGGTAAATGAAAAAGGTGCTACCAAGAGGGGACTGGGCTCATTGACAGGACAAGATGTGATCAGGTGAGTTAAAAATAAGTGTGGAAACAACATCCCTGCAATCATGATTTAGTATTTCTACCAATCTGCACAAAAAGGAGTTCTCATGGTCCTCCTCTGGAGTCCACAATGGATCTCCTCCCCAGATCTGGGTTTTTAATATCATTCAAGCCCCAAGCAAAGGAGAATTTACATGGTTGTTCTTTTTCTTCCAGTTCTGCTTCACTTGCAGCTGATTTCACTGGCCTGAGTGCTAACAGCACTTCCAGGAAGCAGCTGGGTTTAAAACATTTTCTGTGGGTCAGTGCAGCAACTGGACATCACAGCTCCCCTCCAAATACAAGGTCAGACAATGGGGAGAAGTTAAAAAAAATAAAATCAAAGTTCCAGTTCTGACTCTCTGTTATGCCAGTTCAGTCAGCTCAATTGAGGGAGCCCAACAGCTTCCTCTAGATGCCACAAATTGAAATTTTCTTCCAGAGATGTTTCTGAATACAGTCTTTCTCCCCTTTTCCCTTAGAAATTTCTAATACACAAATTTTTATTCAAAATATTTTACTACTAAATGGAAGAATTTATCCCATCTTAATCCAAAGGATTTACAAACAACTAGAGAGTAATGTGACAGCAATATTACACCATTTATACTGCTATGCTGTATTATAGAAACATAATAAAAAATAATTAGGGGAAAAAATAAAACATAGCACAAAAGCCACTCTTCTACCTTAAAATTAGTAATTGCTTATAATTTGAATTTTTCTTTCAAAAAGTTACACCAGCCCAGCAAGAGCAAGCATGGTGACCTGCAAACTCACATAGGGAAGTAGATTTCTCTAAATAATTCCACCAAACCAAAGGCAACAACTTTAAAATTATTTTTAAGACAGTGCTTTAAAGTGTCGTAAAAGACTGATTTTCAAGACAAAGACTTTTTTTCAAACAACTTTCTAAACAGGTTTTGTCCTGACAATTTCCTTTATAATTTTCATTCCAAAAAATCTTACTTTTGCTAACTATAAAATCCATTTATATATATAAATATAAAATGCAAATTATAAAATATAAGATATAAAATATAAAATACATTTGAAGTTTCAGTAATCTGCAGCTGTCTTATCTACAGAGCAGTGGGTGAAACAAGAGGGTTCCCAAGTTCAGTTTCAAACAGAATTTTTAACATCTCTGGAACACTGGAATTAGTAGCCAAAAGCCCCTTTGCTTATGCATTAACAGGAGTGGTTTTTAGACAGAGCTACAGGTATCAAAATAATTTCCTTGTGCCAGCTTGTGTGAGAGGAAATCATTTCACTGAGCAGCTCAGCCATGTCACCAGTGGCTGGCACACAGCCCCAGAAATTTGTCATTTACAAACTTTAACAAAAAACAGAATTAAAGCCAGCCCCAGCAGTTAGCAGTGGGTGAGCAGTTGACTTTGCCAGTTCCTTGCTGGATTTCCCAGCTCCTGAGCAAACACAGAGCCATGACAATCAATCCTGCCTGCAGTGACTCCTTTCCCTTTCCAGGACCTGTACGTTTGGCTGTCGATTATAGACAAGCTTTGGCAGGTCCCTGTGGCAAGCGAGCTTGGAGTTAGTTCAGTCCCGCCTTCAGAAAGGAGACTCATGAAGGACAAAAATTTAAATAAAAATGAAGAGGGGGGGAGGAAAAAAGAAAAAAGAGCAAGAATATTAAAGCTACAAAGGGCATTCAATAAAAATGTCAGTCTCCAAAAATGAGCAATATTATTTTCTAAGCTTTGCTACCCCCTGCGTACAGTCAGTTCTGCTGCCCACGAGTCACTTGTACAAAACTTAAAATATCCTCAGTGTTAACTCGGCCAATTCTGACCCCACAGTGCAAAAGGAACAGGCACCAGAGCTGAAAGCAAAACTTGGTTGTTGGAGGGCACGGAGCGACGGGAGCTGCCTTCGATAGGAGATGCTGAGGTAATGCTCAATGAGAGCGGTGGACGCAAACAAATGAATCGTAGCTGCAGGCTGGAGTAATATCAGGTGCATCTCTACACCCCGAGGGCTCAACTCCTACACGCTCAGGTCCCTCCCCTGGAACAGCCTCCTGCAGTTTCACTCAGGGCTCAGGCAGAGAACAGGTACTGCTCTCCCAGCAGTGACAGCTCCAGCGCAGCGCCCGCCCGCCGGCTCTCGGACACCCAGTGCCTGGTGAGTACATTGCTTTACAGCATTTCTTTCAATAAAACTTTGCTGATATTAAGGAAGAAATCAGAGGTGCTCAGTTCCCAGCTGTCCCAGCAGCCAGGGTTACTCCAGCAGGTGCACTCACGGCACCAGTCTCAGCTTTCAGCAGAAATATTCCCCTCTCCTGCTGAAACTTTCAGTCTGAGAGAAAATCTGACTTTTGCAAGTTTTTATAATTAACTCTTGTTGGTGCAAAGGGTTTTCAGCACCTTTTATTTATTTTTTTTATTTGGGGAGTTAATATATTGCTATATTGCTTAAAATTGCTGTGTTTGCTGTGCCAGCTCTGCTTCCTAGAGTCGTGTCAGGTTCATCTGAAAAGCTTGTGTGAAAATTATGTGCTCCAGCTTTGATTTATTAATTTTTCCAGCTTCTGGGAATTTAGCAGAAAATCAGGTCGTTTTCTATATTCTAGTCAATTAGAGGGTATTAAGACATTGATTTATTAACTTGGTATGTAGAGAGATTTTTATTTCCTATCCACACTGCCTAAGCAAGTAATTTAATCTGTGTTTCGGAGCTTCCTCTCGCACACAGACACACACACAGAGCAGTTCCCGTGGGTCTGCACCTCACACACACACTGCCCTCCCAGCCCACCCCTCTCACCCCTGCTTCCTCCTAATTAACAATCAGTTGTGTTAAAATTTTATCTTTCAGTTTCAAGGACCTGGAAGTTTAGAAGGGAGGGGTGGTTAATCGCTGGAAAAATCTCAGCTAGAATAAAACTCACAAATCTTGTTCTTGCAACACCCTGGGTAGGTGACAATGGCATGTCCTTGGGTTATGCAATAATGCCACATCACAATATTTTAATTATAGCATGTCCTTCAAAATGTTCCACCCCAGTGAGTCCTCCTGGTCAGAGAGATCCACATCACCAGAAGGAGCCTGCAATAATAATGGGGTGGGCATGAGCAGCTGTTACGTACTTTGCTGAAGCAGTGTCCTAAAAAGAAATGTAATTACTGTCCCTGCTTGTAATAAAAGACATTTTGAAATTTCCTCTTTGATCAACTGGGCATCTTAAACAATTTAAACTACTTAAAACCCTAAAAAAAACAACCTGGACAGATATATATGCACATATCTATGTGTGTGGATGAATACACATGTGCATGTGTGTGTATACACTTATCCCCACGGACATTTTTTGTTTATATATTTACACACAACGTTCAACTACATTCCTGTTTTCTGAACCTGCCAACAGGTTAAAGGCAAGGAGGGAGCAACAAGCTGCTTTTAAAAATAGAAGGAAGGAAACTTGGAGCAGTCAGAGTCAGGCTGGAAAGGGCGACAGGTTCGAAAGCCATGAGGAGGTTACTAGTGCCAAAAACAAACAACTAAGATAACCTCAGGTTTAATCAAGATTATCTGAATAACTTGTTTTCAATAAAAATATAAATAAATAACACTACTGCATTTCAAAACTAGAGAATTATAATAATATAGAACCATCTGCATTTCTACAAGCAGGTCTACAGGAAATAAATTTTCAATCTAAGAAAAAAAAGTCATGTAAAAATTATCTTGCTGTTGAAGATTTTCTCCCCCTTTTTAAAAGATATCACAAGTGATGGCATTGAAGTTAAAAGAAAAAGCAACTACTTATTTTGATATTTTCTTTCCAATACTAAATTCTAACTTTGGCAGCACAAAACATACATTGTACAGCTGTAACATTATTTATATAGGGACAGTTTTAATTGGTTACACCTATTTTAAACTATTAATGTCCTTTTTGAATGTGTGATCAAATAGTTTTAATGTTTTTTAATGCTAAAATATGTCTCTCTGCCAGACACTCTTGTGAATTAGGGACCAGAGGATGAATTATCCTACTTGTCTAACTTTAGAAATATTTTATTACTGGCGTTTTTAAACCATGAGAAAAAAAGGGATTAAATAGTAAAAGAGAGAAAGAAAACATTCACCTGGCTGGCCTGACCTAAGTTTAGGAAAGGTAAACACCCTTTAAAATGAGCTGCTCTCTGCACCTCCCAAGTCAGAGCAGCAGGTTCTGGAGCCATCAAAACAAATTAAACAGAAAGAAATAAAAAGCTGCTGGAATGCTCTCCTGCTGTACCCACAGCAGAGGAGCTCCAAGGCTTGAAATTTCTAACATGAAAACTGCAACAACGCATTTTATCTTGTTAAGAAATGATAGTTAATACTCTGTCCAACAGGAATAACTTGAATCAAAGTTAAATACCAAGTACAAAGTCAGAGGGGGGAGGACAGGACACACAGGAATTTTCATTATGAAGCAAAGGAAAGCTGGAAGAACAAGGAAATCTAATTACCATCCCTTTATTATAAATGCTGCACCTGAATGCAGATTCGGACATTATCATAAATGCTTCACCTAAGAAAGCAATGGAGTTTTGACAACAATATCTTTTTTCAAGAACAATTAGTACAAGCACTTCCAAGAAGATATAAAGAATAACAGGTACAAACTGACTTGACCAAGTCCATTACAAACTTTCCATGCTAGTTACACATCATTAGTTAAAAATAAGTGCAACAAGCTCACTTAAGGCAGGAGAAAGAGCCTAGTTCCCTATCTCAACCTCTCCTCCTGTCTCAGTATTTCATTTACTTATTTTTTAAAGTAAAAATATTATTTTTAATATTTCAAAGGATTTCTAGCTATTGTTATTTAAAATATTTTAAAATACAATATATTGTTTTTAAAAATTTATTGGACTGCCATTTCAGCCATACTCCAATGATCAGATTTTAACATGCTAATGCATTTTTCCTTGTTGCCCTTACAGTATCAGTATCCAACTCAAACAACCTCATTAAAACCTGAAAAACAAAAAGCTACTTCTCTAGAAATTCCTTTTTCATTAATCTGAAGCACATTTAAACACTTGTTAATTTTAGGAAAAAGCTTGATTACTTTTTTCTACTTGCAGAGCAGCTTTGCATTTTTAAGGGTGCCTTCACAATAACTATTTTAACAAAATTAACACTTCTATAACATCAGAAACAACATTTAATACAATTTGCTAGAATTACTATACCTGATGAGCCAAGCAGCAATTCTGTAGCTTTCCCTTCGGTTTTCATCATGTGTTGCCTGTCATTTTCTGTTAAATAATCCCTGATTTAAGAAATGCAAAACATCTCTACTTGAACTAAAATCTCACAGCACATAATTACCGGCAATTCTTTTCATAAACTTAGTATTTTAATACTACTAATTCAAACTTCTATGTAAAAAGCTTTTTTTTAAAAAAAAATGGAGCTATCTCGTCACTCTTCCAATTAGTATTCCTGTAGTTTCGGGTAACACAATAGATACAGTACGTGGTTTTGCAACAGTCATCATTTTGATAATGATGCTTGTAGTTCATGATGAAATCATCAGTTTTTAGATCTCTGCCATAACACATCCTATAAAATCATGAGAACTTGACTGCGAGAGTTTCTCACGCCTTCAGAATCAGTGAACATAATGGAACAAGCCGGTACAAGCCCTCCCGACTTATCTACCCAGCGAATCACCGGGCTGGATAAAGTATCCACAACCTTCCTTTTTCCAAAGAAAGGCAGATAGATCCTTCCCCTAGAAATCCATTCCTGTCAGACACTTTTCCCCCCGAGTTAATACACTGGGGCACCCGTGTTAACCATGTGCAATCTGTGAGCAGCAGGAGGATGGGAGGGGTGTTTATCGGGCAGAGGATTCCATTAGTCAGGCACTGCAGCGCTCATTTCTCTTAATTGAATTAGGAAGAGGAAGAAAATCGGTGTGGTTTTATCCTTCGAGAGATTGGGCACTTTTGAGGTATCCATTGAGATTGGGCTGTTGGGAAACGCCACACCAGTGAAGAGAGGGGTTGGTCAGTCTCAGAAAGAGCCCAGTCAGCCGCCCAAGAGCGACCCATGCACCCCACCCTTGTGTCACCACAGCAGGAAATTCCCTCCTCGCTCTCCCGGACCGGCCCGACAGGCTCGCCCCACATCCAGCCCCTGCTGGGACCTGCCTCTTCCCATCCCACCCACTCCACTCCTCTCTCAACAGCTCCACCTGGATTTCTACTTTCATCTTCTCAATGAATGTTCCTCTAGCTTTCAAAGAGAACTCCCCCGAGCCGGCAGCACAGGCAGGTGACAAGTGCTGCTGCTGGAAATGAGGCCATTTGTATGACTGTGTTTGGGTGCGGGAGGATGCCAAAGGTCAATGCCCATCTAAACCCAGCCTGACTCCTCCAGCTTTTTTATTGTTTTAAAAAACCCAAATAACACAACATATGCAGTATGAGGGGGAATGCTCTTAAGACAAGGCACTACTTTGTATTTAGTTTCTATGTTCCACTAAAGCTCATTTTAAACTTTGTGTTTCAGTTCCTGCACTACCAGTGGCAAAAGCCTTGTTTTCCGGCACCCTCTTCCCTGAGACACCACAGGAGCTGGCTGCTTCTCCTCACCTGGGAAGAAGGATTCTAGAAACCTGAAAAACCGGAAACATCACGAGGCTAAAACCAAGGGAAGCCAACCACAAGAAAGTTTTTATAAAGAACCATTACATTTACTTGTTTAAAGCAGAAAAAAGAATGAGTCTCCTCAAAGAACGTAAACCCAAGAAGCCTCATTACATCCCAAGACCACCGGGAAAGCCATTCAAGTACAAGTGCTTCCAGTGCCCCTTCACTTGCAATGAGAAGTCCCATCTCTTTAACCACATGAAGTATGGCCTCTGCAAGAACTCCATCACTTTGGTGTCAGAGCAGGATCGTGTCATCAAGTGTCCAAAGGGCAGTTCCCTGGAGCCCAAACAGATCAACCAGCTGGAATCTACTGTCAAACCAACTTCTTCTAAATCTGTCACAAACGGACTGTCAAGCCTCGATTCAAAGCCTCAATATCCTTTTACAAAAGAAGATGCCAAGGAAAACGTTGAGTTACAAAACCAGGCGACAAACGCCGCAATTCAAGGACAGAAAGCTGTGATTCCGAAGGAATTAAGCCCTGCCAGCTCTGCAGCAGAAGGTGCCATCAGCGTGCAGCCCCTGATGGAGGGCATGGTCAGGCCCTCAGCCTTCGTTCCTGTTGGAGAACACCGAGACAGCAAAGGCCCAGAAATCACTGAGGCATCTGAAATCCTCTCCCTCTCTAACAAAAGTTCTCCTTTTCACACCAAGTCTGCGTTTCACGCACCAGCTCACCCATGGAAGGCAGGTTCTTTCCTCCCAGAGTTTCCACATAAAGTTGCTCCCACGAAAGGCTTTGGTTCCATTTCACCTTACATGCAACCAATGATTCCTGAGTACTCGCCCCATTTCTATGAGCACCGGCTTGCTATTTACACACCGTACCTGCTCCCAGGTAGCTCAGAGTGTGAAAGCTCTGCTCTCTCTGTCTATGGAACGCAAGATCAGAGACACTTTCTTCCCCACCCTGGGCCACTTCCAAAACCCCTAAATCCATCAGCATATGAACACTATCGATTGTTCCAACAGTACCACTCCACTCCACCAATACCATATGGATTTTGTAGACCAACAGATCCTCCATTTTACAGATTTTCACACGTAGCTGGTATTAACAGGGATCAAAACTCTCATCTGATGGAAGAAACCACTTTGCTGTACCCAGCCTCCTTAAGCCCTTCCCAACAATACCCTCTAAGCTCACATAAAAAACAAGCAGATTATGAAAAAGAAATGACATTATTGCATGCCAAAGGTAACGCTAAAGATGACCAAAATGAAAGAGAGAATGCCAAAATGAGCCCGCTTCGCGGGAAGCGCAGCAACAGGCTCCCCTGGCAGACCCAGCCCCACCAACTTCACTCAGACAAGCCACACGTGTGAGGGTTTGTTTGACCTCTCCAACAAGTCATCATCCACATCCCTGGGCAAGTATGACCAATCAGAAGAAAACTTCACAGCCTTCAGACCTGTGAGAAAAAGCACGGACCAAGCGCCTTCCCTTCAAGGAGTGCAGGCACAGCAGGAGAGAGGGGATTCACCTAACAGGTAAAATAACACTTTGAAAATTCTTGTCAGGTTTACCAGGGACACGCAAAGACAGATGGGCACATTCATGCGATGCCTGTTTATATTTAGATTTACAGCAGTGAATTATCTGTTCTGTACTAACTGTGCAAAGCACACAGGTGCTGCAGTGAGCAGACTGTTCATTCTCCTTAAATGTACCAGGAATTTCCACCTTGTTTTTGTACTTCCAATGGGTTTGAGTACTTCAGGGAATTACTTCCATTACAGTGATGGGTATGGTGAAAGGGATTTGGGGATTTAAAGGAGAAACAACAGAATTGTGGAACTTCTAGCCTAGAAGTCCAGATTTTTTCCTCTTCCTGCCCAGTTCCTCAGCCCCAGTTTAAAAGAGCAACTGATAGTGAAGTCTCTTTTCTCCTTGTTTCTTCCAGCATCAATGTCACTGATGAAGACTCACACACACAGACTGACGGCCAGAACAACGCGGGCTCCCTGTCCAACACGGAGGAAGACACAGGGATAGGTCCCCTCAATCTTTCCAAAAAGCCCGACACAAGCACAGGACCTACTCATGAGCACATGTACAAAACCCCATCCAAAACAGACAGGCAGAGCTTCCTGGAAATGCAGGACATGCCCCTGAACCTCTCAGTGAAGGATTCCTGTAACACATCCAGCCTGAAAACATCCTTCCACAGCCCATCCCACGATAACAACACCACCGCCACTGCTCCCAACGCCGAGAAGGAGAGCTCCGGAGCGGAGCCCTGCGTCCCCAAGACCCCCAGCAGCAGTGCCTGTGACAAACCCTTGGCAGCCCAGCGTGGTGAGGCTGCAGACTTGGGGCTCATGGAGAGCTGTGATGAGCAGAAGCAGACAGCAGCCGTGGCTCTGTGCCAGCTGGCTGCCTACAGCCCCGGCACGGCGCGGCTGGACGGCGACGGGCACGGGCGCGCAGGACGGGCACGGCGCGCCCGCCGAGCCCGCGGCCGATGCTCAGGATGCTCAGGGCAACCCAAAGGGGAAAGGACAAAAAAGGACAAACCAAAAAGAATCCACGAAATCCCAGCAAGGTGCTAAGAGGGTCAGGCCCAATGACTGCAGCAGAGTCTTCACTTTAAGGAAGAGAACAAGAGTGTCCTAATTCTCCTCCTTTCAGTGAGTTCCTGGTTACCAGCATCATCGTGAAATTTCTACAAACCCTCATTCGTTGGGCTTGGCCCATGACAAGATACATTCAATCTCTCCATTGTAAATAATGTTCATAATTTTATATTAATATTTTTAAGTAATTGAACTTTGCCTTGTACAAGCTCAGGTTTTGATGAGTGAATTTTTGCATTCGTTACTAAAGCCAAAGTAAATTAGATGAATCTTCAAGGGGTTTTTGCAATTGTATGATGTAAAATAACTTTTACAACTTCTTTTCTTAAAAGACATTTAAGCTCTAGAAACAATATTGCTCAATAACATACTGTCATAGTCTTTTTCCAGCCTTAACTTCATCTAATACGGGGGGTTTTGGGTCTTTTTTTTTCCTTTGAAAACCTTTTTATGTCACTGTGCAGTAGTTTAAACAAGCTTAAGATTAAAACTGGCTTTTTAGAATATACTGTAAAAACTGCTCTGTGTATGGATGCACTTTGCCATTCTGCCCTAAAAGAGAACAACAGACCAAATTTAGTTACTCAGAGGCAGAGGCCACTTGAAATAAACTGCCCCAAACCCTGTGTAAGCGACCTCTTCTCACACTGACCGAGACCAAGATTCAAGTCAAACCAAAGAAAGCCTGCACAGGTCTAACAAATGCAGTTTATGTTCAACTTTAGGCAAATGGCTATGAAAGCAACACTGAAAATATGAAGAACTAAGCAATCCAGGTGCCTGCTTTGCTGAGGTTAGACAGACACTGGGCAGCCTTCAAACTCCAGGCCTAAAAAGTTATTTATATAATTTATTTCATCTGAGGCAAACTCTCCTGGTGAAGGTCTTGTTTCAGTGCATGTGTTATCACTCACTATCAGTTTCTGTGTCCTTCTACATACAGCCATAAAACTATTTCCTATTTCTATATCTGTGTATATAAACTGGCAATTTTTCAAATAAATCTTATGATCTGTACTTACAATATATGGAAAGTCATTAATGAACACAAATACATTTACTACACTATCTATATTGAAGAACAGCTAGCAAGAAGTTGCTAGTTAAATTTTCAATTGGCAAGCAGAATTCTGGGACCAAATCAATTTCAAACAAAAGAAGCTTTCTTCAGTGATGGAAATTCACTACACAGGTTAATTCATCCATACTTTTAATTCCAAATAATGAAGCTCAGAATTCCCTCTGTCTTAAAGTTGCTGTCCAGCTTGTCCAAACTGCTGCAGAAGTTCAACTAAAAAAAGGCTGATCCCTGTGTAAATTTGCACAGTGTAAGGAGAACAAACCCAGAACAAGCATTATTCCCATAAAACCACAGATATACATTTCTCACTGGTCATTACTCAGGTTAGAGGCATCCTCAGCTCCCTGAACATCATTAATAGGTGTAAACCTACTCAAGTGGAGCTGCATTCAGCATAATGCAGAATTCCCAGAATTTTTTTTAACTCCTGTTTTGTGCTGTGCTGCTTTGAGCCAACAACTCATTGTAACAAGTTTAGTAATTAAACAGTAAATGACAGAACTTCAGTTTCTGAGGTAAGGAACAAAAAGAGATGCACTGATCTTTAATTTAATCCTTCATAGAGAAAAGCTTGTCTCACATTATCAAAAGGCAAAAATATCAATGTGAGTTTGAGAAAAGGCAATGCAGTTACAGAAGAAGCCAAATCAACTGAAATGCCAACAGCAGGGCCTAAGTCAGTGCGAGGTACTGAGCTGTACACCAGCACGTGCCTTCCAGTCCAAGATTAAAGCTTCAATCCTAGGGTCAGATGCTGCTAAATCCCTAATTTCCAAACATGAAATTACAGTCATGTGTCACCACTGCCACCCTTCACACTACTTTAAGTTATGTGCCTGACTCAACTCTGAGAGCAGAAAGCTTCAGTTACTATTATCCACAATTAAAAAAAAAAATCTCGTGTATCTCTTTACTTGATAATTTGAATTTCTTTAAAGTGAACGAAGAAAAACTTTTTGGTGTTTCTTCCACAGAATTCAAGGATTTCTTCTGCCCCATCTCAATACAAATATTATTTATAAAAGCCAGCTCCAGTGGTGATCTGATCTGCGTTCTTCAAATTAAATAAAAATCTGTCATGAGGTTATCCAGATTCCCTGACAGAGGTGGACAGTTCTGGCTTTGTCAGAACTGAAGAAAAGAATTACCTCTGGAGAATTTCCCTTTCAGGATTCCCCAGCTGTAAACTGGAAGGTCTTTAACTGTTCCACCTTTATCATGCAAGGGCAAAAGTAATGAAAAAAGGGAAACCAACTGAAGGCTCATTGCACAAACCTTCTCACATGCAGCACATGCTAGAATGGACATGAACTCCTTCCAGGGAGACAGAGTAATAAACTGTATCAAATGCCACATTTTACAGCACATCCTCAAACTAGAAAAGCTTTAGCACCCTGACTTACTAGCATGAAATACCAGCTGTGAAATATTTTTTAAATTTAGTGTTCAATTTCTCTGTTCAACACAGAAGCACCAGATGGGACCCAAAGAACCATCTAGAACAAGCCACTGCTGTAAAAGCACCCAAGGGTGGATGTCAACTGCTACACTGTGCTTTTGTCATTCCCACTGTGTATGGCATTGACCAAAATTACATTAATATCTTTGTAATTCAATCTATGTTGATAACTACAGAACACACAAAGAAACAATTCCTCTGCCCTCTTCTTTTTCTTTCCATCCTGCTATTTCAAAAACCCATTTAAAACATAAACAGTTCATGTATAAATTACACAAAACTGGCCTTTGAAATTTAACCATAAACAAACTGCAGAAGCTACTGGCTTTAAAGTGCAAGTTAGTCATCAATTATTTAATATATTCTGCTTAAATAATGACACTGACACAATATGGAGACATGCAGAATTGTTTTATACAAGTGTACAAAGAAACATGGGAGGGAAGAAGAAAGAAGAAAACCCCAAGAAATTAATTCCATTTTGGAAAGAAATATTTATTAAGTATTAAAAAAGGCATACCCAAGCCAATGCTTTAGACAGAAGTACTTAAATATCCCCACGGGCAAATGTTTTACTGTAGAACTCAGTGGTTCAGTCATCACCCAGCACTCACACATCAGCAAATCCCAGTCTATTGCCACACATTTGGTGCCTAATAATATAAATTATTTCATGCACTTACAGTCAGCAGGTCCAACTCACCATCTGGGATTCGGGAAGGGAGCAGCAATCCTCTCCTGCCCAGCTCAGCCAGGGCCAGGCACCCCCCGTGCCACGCGTTGTCCGTTTCCTGGAAACTAAAGTCAGAACAAGCTTTGTTAAAACTGGCCCTCCCTCTCAGGATTTCATTTCTTATGGTGAATTCTTAACATTTTAAAAGATCCCTAATCCAAACCAGCATGCTCTTATTGTGTTATTGATGGCACTGGACTTGTAAAATAGAAGTTGAACATGTTTTCCTTCCCATTTATGCAACATAAACAGTGCTGTAAATATGATTAAATACTCAAAAACTAATTTATGACTATAAATGTAACTCAATACAGAAGATTCAATACCTGAAACTCATAGAGAAAAGGAAAACAACTTCCCAGTACATGGGCAAAAGATTTACAGAACATACCCAAAATAACTAATGAGTTTAGTGCCAAATGCAGCCCTTAACTTGCAAAAGAGGTTCAAATGGCAATTCCCAGCAAACCCATTACAAGAGTTTATGAAGTAAGCAAATAGTGGTTTTTATCCACCTTTAGAAAACATAAACCAGAGAAACTTGCAGTGAACGCAGCAAAAAAAACCCCAAATGGTAAATGATTTTTACTGGGCTGGCAGATAATGGAGTGAAAAGAGGAAAGGTGGCATGCTGCAGGATTAAATCAGAATTCATTCTGTATTACACTGGGAGTAGGAATCTGAGAAGAAAACCCCAAATAGTAAATAATGGAGTGAAAAGAGGAAAGGTAACATGCTGAAGGATTAAATCAGAATTCATTCTGTATTACACTGGGAGTAGGAATCTGAGAAGAAAACCCCAAATGGTAAATGATTTTTAGTGGACTGGCAGATAATGGAGTGAAAAGAGGAAAGGTGGCATGCTGCAGGATTAAATCTGAACAGAGTTCATTCTCTATTACACAAGGAGTAGGAATCTGAGAAGAAAACACTGGACAGCCAGGCTAGGTCATATCCAAGCTTCATTTCTCCCAACACCATCTCTGAATTGCAGCTCTGAGAGGAGGTGCTCAGCCAAAGAAAAGCATCCCCATCCCCTTCTTGCCCTCCTGGCTTTGGCAATCAGCAGCACAGAGACAGCTGAACCAGAGGCTGGAGCCAGATTCATTATTTAATAACCTCTGAAGGGACTCTCTTCCATTAATTTGGGTAATCCCTTTTTGAACTCCCTTTACACTTTTGGCTCCCATAACATCCCGTGGCAATGACTTCCACTGGTTAATTACAATTGTGTGGAAATGCACTTCCTGCTGCTTCCCTGCTCTGGCACCAGGGAGAGTGAATGGCAAACAGCCTCTCCTCTCCCTCCTTCTGGCCTATTTACAGTGGAGACCCAGCAAATCCCACCCCTCCACTTCTCCTTCCCACCTGTAAAAAGCTCCATCAGTTAAACCACTTCTCAGTGATTTAGTTTGATCTCTTCCTTTCCTCATCATTTCCAACATTTCTCTTGTTTTCCCTGCCAGCTGCTGAGCACTCCCCTGACACTCTGACAGATCAGTGGCTTCCAGGGCTTTGACAGTGAGCAGCATTTTGCCCCAAGTACATCAGGTTGCATGCATCAGACATTATATTTTACATGACATTTACTGCCATAGTACCTCACCTGGGCTTCTGTAATACTTTCCTTCCTGCCACTTCAAGCTCTCACTACATTAAATGAACTGGAAGTATCAGCTAGTTTCTTCAGCCTCTCATTCCCCTTTTTTTGCAGGATTATTTACGTGTGTGTTGAACAACACAAGGCTCATACCCCCGTGGAACTGCGCTGACAATCTCACTACACTGTGAAAAACCATCACTCATTTCTTCCCCAACTCTTGTCTTTTGATATGCCTACATAGAACAAATCCTTTCTTCTTATCCCAAGAGGTACCACAGAGTGCCTCTGATGAGCAGCTGCTTTATTCCTATTTTGGTCACTAGATATTTAGTGCAAAGACTCCAACAGAGGCTCTCTCTGTCCTTGCCTACATTTGTTCCCAGGTGTTTCTGAAGAAAGCAGGTCACTCAATTACTAGTTGAATTACTCATCCCTATGACTTGAAAAACAAGGAAAGAAAACACAGTGAGCACAGGTCTTTGAAGCTCCAGGGATAATTGAGATCAGCAGCACCTCTTAAATTAATCACAGTAACACAGTGAGGGATCATCCAAGTGGATACTTTCCTTGCAAGTCTTTCAGACTTTATACCTTCTTTTTTTTCTAATGTGTTATCCTTTGAGCTGGCATCCTTTATTTGTACTCACAACCAATGTGAAAATACATTTTAAAACTAGGGACATCTGAGTGACAAACTGCTCATGACCAGCATTTCTTGCCAATAAAGAAACTCTTTTTGTTACTTTTGTTTTTTATGGTTTGCCCTAAACCACTCATTTAGATTTCAGGTACTCAATGCAGCTGTGATGAGCAATTTGGTATTAAACAAAAGCACATGATACTTGTTTAGTTTTTTGTTTAATGACTTTACATGCTCTACAGGAATGCAAAGCCATGATATCCAACACTAAAGTGCACCAAAAGAACATCCCACAGCTCTGGGTGCCCCAACCAGAGTTTCCCCTGGCCCCAAATCCTCTCTGACACAGCAACAGCAGATCCCTTAGCCAGAGTCTAAAACCAGCACATTCACTCTGCAAAACACTTCCAAACTCTGGCAGATCATGGAGAAGCTTGTTAGACAAGCAGCAGACTTTTTGTTCAGGTAAATATTCTCAGTATCCACAAAGTCCTATGGCAAGAAGTTTTTACAGTTTAACTGTAAAAACTGGGTAACATCACTCTGTCTTTATTCCAAACCTGCCACCTGATGCTTGAGTTTGCTTTCAGTAACACAAATCCTAGAGGGCAAACACATCCACACCATTCCCAGGTGCATAAATCTCTATTATACCCCATTTATTCCTCACTCTCTCCACATGTTTCAGCCTCCCCTCACACAGAAGTTGTTTCTCACCTCTGGTGAACCTCAGAGCATCATTTCCAGTTCTGCTGGGTTTCTGAGGATGGACATTAAACTCAAGACATGAGCTTGAGCACACCAGGAATCTCTAAAGTAGCAAGTTCATGAGAATTCTTTTATCTTTCCTAAGATTAACTTCAGTTCCTGCCCATTACCTTAGTATGGGGTCACAAGGAGGGATCAGAAATAATTTCTTTATTGAATACCTTTAGCCCATCTGTGCCTTCAAAGATTTTGAAATCTGAGAGAAGGACTGCAAGAAAATCTACAGATTTTTAGACCTTTCTTCCTAACTGTTGTCCCCTTGCTCCACAAGCAGACGTGTTTTAGATGTGTGTAAAGTGTGAAATAAGATTTTTACCTAAAACAGTCCAACAGAGACCCAATCACATCATCTGCTAATTCTTTTGGAAGTCTTCCAGTTATTCTACCAATTCTACAGAAGAAGAAAAACAAAGAAACATACAATGGATCATTAGTACTACAGTTGATTGGTAAATTATAAGAAAAAAATTAGTTACTAGAATCCTCCTGACTTCAAGATGCCACCCCACTGCCCTGAGACTGATACCCTTAAACAACAATCTCAAACTTAAAAAAAATCTACACAGCAGTGAATCTCCCACAGAAATGCATTTTAAAAGAGAAAGAGCAAAAAGGCATTTTGAAGAAATGTTTCTTTGCACCCTTCAAATCTTGTCTTACCCAGAATGTCCATTTCCAAACCCACCAGAAATTCCCTAAAAACTGACCTGAGTTTTCATCAGCAAAAGAGACAAAAGTGTCTGTGCACCCACCCACCACAGGCTGTGCTAAAGCCATTTGCAGTAACAGCAAATATTGGCAATATACCCAAATTAGCAGTCATAGATTACACTACATTTCTATACTGCTTAAGCTAAGCTGTAAACAAGACAGAAATTATTGTTTACATGTTATATATTGTTTGTATACATTGCTTACAGTCACCATAACAAACTTACCCTTTGGCTGCAGACCACCTGACAATGGTGTCTTTGTCTTTCAGGCCAACCAACAATTGTTCTGCAAATAATTTTATTTTAAAAAAAATATTCTTATTTAACAACAGAAAAATTCTTAAGATGTTTAGACTTCATTTGCCTCTTTGTATAAAAATCTTTGTATCTAGATTTATTCTATTTGTCACACAAGTACGACTTGAAATTAAAAACCAAGAAATACGTCAAAATTTTTATGGAAAGAGATTGAAATTTGAAGTGCTGTAAAAGATTCAAAATCGAGGCTATGGTGCTTTTTGCAGAGGTTCATTAGATTATTCAGTTATGAAAGTCTTCTGATGCAATTTTTGCCTATTTATTTACAGAATATCCACCAGCCAGCTAGCAGAGGACATGCAGTACAACTGCATATTAACAAACAAATCCTGTTCCTTTGATACTACCACAGTCTAAAAATGAAACCATAATTCTTCAGCTTTCATGTGACACATTTTTTGTTGTGTATCTCATTATAAATTTTAATTCATTTGTAAAAGGCCCAGGGCATCTCTTTTTATATAACTGGATAAAATTGGTTAAATATATTTCAGTATCCTTATATCGCCATGGCCAGCTCCACAACAAATGCTCCAGTACTGAGTTTCTGATTGAGATGCTGAAATCCAACCCATTTGGCAAAATACCACCTATTTTAATCAGCTGCAGAGACTGAAATTTTAGAGTCTTTCCAGCTGTTCACACGAGCACAGATACTCCCATTACTTTTTTAGTCCCAAGCAGATCATTTTCCAACATATGTTTAATTTGCAGCATGTGAGAAATGGATTTGCAGAGAATTTTTAAAGTTTAATACAAGGTTTATATAGTATGTATTTATATATAAATTTTGTATCTGTATATAAATTTAAAATTTAAATTTAAAAGAAAAGGGCACAATCCAACAGCAGCATTGCAACGACTTCTCTCCAGCTTTAACACACCTACAACATTTTCAATCTCTGCTGGAATGTCATATTCCTCATCATCATCAGCTTCAGCTTCAGCAGCAGCAACTTCTCTCTTCTGGTTCTGCACAGCAGCCCCCTGAGCCTGCAGGTTGGCAGCCAGGGAGCGACAGCCACGCTGGTACCTGCAGAGCAAACACAGCTCCAGTGATTTCTGATTTAACTGCCAGCTGCAGCAGGGACACACTGCCACAAAGTCTGTCTGCCACCTCCTACACCTCCCTGGTACAGCTCCCCAGTTATTTAGTGGCTGTTTAAAGGAAAGGGAGAAATATCCCATTCTCCTTGCTCCTGACCCACTTGTCTGTTTTCCAAGGTGAGAAGAGCCAGACTATTCAAATAGTTCCTTTTCATTATCCCTCCCTTTCCTGTTTCACTATAACCTATTTTCCACTGCTAACAACAAAGAGAGACAAAATTCCCATGCCCCAAAAGTCTCTCCAAAAACGAAAAAAATATTAAAAAATTAATAAAATCATCTTATTAAAAATTGCTTTTTAAATCTCAAAGCCAGCTTAGTACTTTCTGACCAAGCTGTACTCGAATATTTAGCCCGTGGTGTAGATGCATTCTTACAAAAGATAGACTTTACATGCTAAACTGACTTTTGCCATGGGGCAAGGTACATTCTCCACCTAAAAAGAATTTTCTATGCCTAAGGATGTTCTCAAAAGCCAGTAAAATAAATACAATAAAAATAGTCACTAAGGGAGCCTGCAATTTTAAAATATCAGTGCGAGAAATCTAAAAAAGAGTTTGCCCTCTGGCAGTAGGTAAAACCAGACACCAAAACCTGACTAATATGCAAAACCAGAGCAGGATTGCAAACCACTTTTCCCCTGTGAACTTTCTATCGAATCAGGGTAGGACCAGGTAATGGAAAAAGTTATGTTCACTCTTACAAAATTGTACTAAATCAGCTTCAGGAACAAAGGTCTTCCCATATTTAGTGAGTTATGCATTATATAGGAACAGGCTTCTGCTTGTGCAACGTGCAAAGTCAGATTTGGCTTGTCCCAGCACTCACTTATGTACCAAAACTGAAAAAAATACAGGAAACTAAATGCAGTGGAAGAATCCTCTTTTTTCCAAATAATGCAAATGAAGAATAATGTTCATTCCCACAGGGATTTCTTTTTCTTTAAAGGAAGGTTAAGAGGGGCAAATGTATGGATTTATGTATTTGTAGTGGGTTTTATTTAAGGATTTTCCTTTTTTTTTTAACTTTTCAGCCTTAAACTGACCTCCACTTTGCTACCTTTGGTTTCACAAATGTCAGCCCAAGCCTCTGGACCAGTTTCATGCCCAGCTTGCGCAGAACCATCTGATTGCTTTCTGACAGCTTGCAGCTATCAAGACATTCCAGAACAGTAGCAGCTGTAAAAGAAAACAAACACACCAGAAAAACAGCTTTCAAAAACACCTTGGTATGTACATCTGAAAGTTTTGAATGTTTTTTTTAGGAGATTTATATTTTTAAAGGCATTACTGAAATACAAATGCCCCGTTATCTACTTTGTGGAAGATGACATTGGTCAAAGAGCTGCAAAATCTTCACTGCCCAAACAGGGAGATAGATGGCTTTAAGGATTAGTTTTGATTATGAAAATTATAATCTACATTCTCAGAGAGTTTATGCCTCTGATTCTCACTGGAAGCAACAAATCCAAGTGACTTTCAAGTGATCTAACAGAACCAGAAGATAGAAAATGTAATTCTTTTACTCAGAAAATCTCCTGCACACTGAAGAAGCTTTCCCTTTCCTCATTCAGTATTTTCAGGCAGCACCAAATCCTGACACTGAAATTTTTATGATGATGGATGTCCAGAAACATTTACACATGAGAAACACTGTGGATGTGTAAACAATCAGCCACAAAACCTCTCATTTGGGCACATCAAAGGTAACAAAGTTATTTGTCCAGCAAGTAAAAAACACAGAGAAAGGAGAATCTTGGGTTAATGAGGATAAAGTTCCAGGATTCAAAATTTTCACAAGGAAGCTATGGCTGTTACAAATAAAAAAGCCCTTCTGCAGTTTCATTAGGGTGAAAAGAATTCTTCAGAAGCTGACCATTAGCTAATAGAGACTAATGACTCAGGCTCTGAAAGAGCCACTGGGCTTCCAACTGCACTGCTCAGATGGAACCAGAGCAGCCAAATCCTCTGCAGCCTCCTTCCCCAGCCTCATATCAGAGCTTTCAAAATACAAAGAGATCAAAAAAAATGCAATTATTTCAAAGTCTGAGACACTGTAAGACATGACTTACAAATCTGCCCAAGTCTTTAAAAAGAGTGGTGATGCATCTTGATGTACTGAAATTACAAATGAAACAATCCATGCAGACAACAAGCCAGTGAATATTATTAATACTTCAATACCTTCCAGTAACCTGGATTTTTTGCAGTTATAAAAGCCCAAGAGACTGATAGTTTAGTAGGAAGAGGCTGCAGAAACATCATCATTCACAGACAGAAAATAAATTAAGAATATATAAATAAAGACCTCTTCCAACTCCTGCCAGCTCTTGAATCACTAAAATATCTACAGACCCATGTAAATTACTGCAGGGCTAGTGTTTGTTTTTAATTCAACTTCTATGTCACAAGTGACTTCAAACAGGATCTTGCTTTGACATTTGCCTATTTTTTTTTCTATTTCATCCTCAGATCTGTTATAATTAAAAATCTTAGATATTTTTTTGTCTCTTACATTTTCTTATCCTGAACAATTCCCATCTGAATATCTGCTTCTCAGCATTCTAGATTTTCTAAGGTAAATTCACTGATTGATATGCCCCTGATTTTCCTCTTATTACCAGACTCATAACTACTCACTGTTCTTTCTATGCCATGAGCTAAAGCTTCTGATTTTGCCAGCAGGGTTAATACTGTGAGCTCAATATGCTCCTTCCATACTGTGTTGTACACTGTTGTACTGTGGTATTTCCTAAATTCTGCCATTTTCTGTTGCACTCTAATTTTCCCAGCCTGTTTATTTTTCTGCTTCTTTGGCAGCCTCCCAGTGGATTCTGCTATTCCTGTGCAATGGCATTCCCAGGATTTGCACCTGTGTCATTCCATGCTGTTTGTCTTCACTATCTTATCTCCATCATTACCCACCTCTCAGGCATTTTCTAAGGAAGTGTCTGCATCTCAGCCTTAGGAACTGGAAAAATGAGACTTTCCAGCACCAGAACTAAAAAGCTTCTTCTCAGGGCCAAAATAATTTCATGAGTGAAATCATAAACACTCAAAAGTGAATCTACATCCCTGCTTGGTTCCTGTGAATGGCACAAACCCCACTTCTGGTACTTGGATGAGCTCCAAAAAACTGATGAGGCCTTTAAAACTAGCCACCATTATTCCCTGCCTCCCTTGATTGCTATCAATAAGGCCCAAGATCCCACTGCAGTCAGTTCTGATCCTATTTCAAGATTCACCCCAAGACAAACATAATCCCAAAATACAGCCACACTGTTCAGAAACCTCCATACTCTCTTTTTCTCTTCCTTTCTATCCCTAATTGCACCCAATATTATCTCTTTTTATAAAAAACTTCTCTTATTCCAGAATTATCCCCGCGTGTCCTGTACACAGCTGGTTCTTAAAACCTGGGTTTTCTGAAATCCTGTGTTTGCATTTAAACTTGAAGAGTCTCTGCAAAACTTCCAGCAGTAATATACAAAACCAGTCTATGCTCAACTGAATTTCAAACAAATATTTTCCACATCTAACAGTTTCTATGTTCTGTGTTCAGCTCCTGTATTACACCAATGGCCAGTGTGACCTGCCAAAGCCTCTGATGTGCTGCCCCAACACAACATTCCCTGGTGGCATCTGCTCCTCCCTCACTGTCATTTCTGCTTTTGCTGCCCTCGTTTTTCCTGCTTTATCACTGTGGATTTTACTCCTTACAGACCCACTGGTCACCAGGTTTATCTTCCTTTCCCTTTTCTACTGCAATGGCTTGAAAAACTGAACCCAGGCTATTACAAACTTACCATATGGTAAACAGTCTTCTCTCTTGCCATGTTTAAACAGCTGTGCCTACAATTAAAATAGGGAACACAGACATGAGAATACAGAGATTCTGTAACACAATATATCAAGCATTTAGCTCTAAAATATTTTTAATGTTCTCACAATAATGTGTAGCGTTTGCTGATTTAAATAGCAAAAAAGGAGGAGTCTCAGGGTGCAGTTCTTCTTGGTAACTGCTCAAGGGAACTGAGGTGGCCAAAAAAATGGAGAGAGAAAACGGGAAAAAAAAACCCCAACAGAATAAAAAATAAAAAATTAGGAAAGAACAAGGCCACCAGTTTTGGGCTAGCTCAGGTCCCTGCCCCATCAGGCTCAGTGCTGGGTCACAGGAGCTCAGTGTGGTGCAACCACTGCTTGTGAGAGACTAAACCACCTACAGACACTTGCAAATACACCTCCAGCAGGCCAACTGCAATTCCTGTGCCCAGGGAACTTTATCTGCAGCTAAATATCCCAGTGAGATTAAACCCCAGCACTGCAGCCAGACAAGGGACTATTAACACCTGACAGAACACGTTACACATTAAAAGCTTCCTCAGCTCCCCATGGAGCAAAAACCTGGCCAGGCACTTGTTTGTCCTTCACCAGAAGCAAAATCTTCCTCAATAAATATGCCTGGGAGTTAAACAAGAACAGACTTCCCCTGAAAAGAGGTACTTTCTCACACATACCAAACACACACACACGCCTCCCGCGCTGCAGGCGTGGCTGCGAGCAACACAGGCAAGACAAACACCCTGGGGCTGTGTACCCAGCCCCTTGTGCTTTGTTACTAAATTGCATTTCAGGATCACAAATCAGTGCTACTACCAGCTATATATGGGAACTTCATATTATATATCAAAGTATTTGAGATGTTAATGCAGGCAAGTGTGAGGGCTCCCTTAAAAATTACTTTTACAAAGCAGCAATGTAATAGGATGACTTCAGGCCCAGCCAACAGAAATAAATATCACTTTAAATGTATAAATTGGCACAGCTTTTAGCATTATATGAAGTCAGTATTAAAAACAATACCAAAATTTCCCGCTGACATACAACAAAACTCGGCTTGTACTAAAAAGGCCTAAAAATATGTCAGAGGACCTGCAAATCTTTGGTACAACAAATCTAGAGCTCCTCAAAAACTTTTCTGTCTTTGTTGAAACATGCAGAAACTCATTTCATCACTTTGTTCCTGTGTTCTGCTTTAAATCCCCATCCCTGGTTTCTCCACACACTTTGCTGTGGATGCTGGAGACAGGGCAGCATCCCTGAACCTTCACAATTCTTTCCCTCAATCCTCACAATCCCTTCCCTGCACCCTCACAATTCCTTCCCTCCACTCTCACAATTCCTTCCCCTTTCTGCCTAACTTAACAGCAAATATTGTTTTTAAGGCACACTCAGACTTACTCCAAATTATTATTATTATTATTATTTTCAAGGATATTCAAAAAAGCACAGTGTAATTCCTCAAGCAGTGATAATGCAGAGAAACATCTTTTGAACAGATCCTTGGGGATGCTCCTGGACAAACACCTCTGGGTGTGTGCTCTCAGCACACTGCCAGGGAGTTGGAACAGAATCCTCCAACAAACCCATTTCAGTCTGCAGTTTCCAAATCCTGGCACCTTTCTCCAAGCTTCTCCACATGTTCTCACAGCCTTGAGTCCAAGTCTGAACTAAGTCCTGATTCCTCAGGAACGACACAACTGGAAGGTGCCACCTCTGAGAGAGATGGAAGGAATCAACCAACACACAAGCAGGAAATGAGAAAATATCAAATAGCACACAGTATTTTTTAAAATGCTTTTCCTCACACATCTATGAATCAGTTTAGAACAGCAACCTTGGCAGATTCCATTTCATAATCATTGCTATTATTTTCTGAACAAAAAAGTGAAACACACATTGTCTCCCTACAGCAGTTTCACTAAAACCTAAATAACAACTATTTTCAACACAGAACATTTACTCCTACCATGGGGATTTATAATATACATTTTGTAATAAAATAATCTCAGCTATAAATCACTGAGATGTGCATTAAGATGTTTTATTTTATCAATATGAGTTTTTAGGAGAGGCAAAAATTGCCGAAATTACACCATAGCTAATTAATCAATAATTATTAATTTGAATTAATAACTAAACATTTTTAAAGGGCCATAATATCTACATGACTTTTGATCAATAACAGATGTTCCAAATGGTTTAGAAATAAATACAGCTGAAAATGCCAATTGTCTGAATGAGAAGAAAGTTCTTTCTGCACCCACTGAGGTGCACTGGGGGTCAGATACAACCTTGGAGCAGGTTCCTGGGGTTTCTACAACTGATACATCAGGTATTTCTCTGTGTCAGAGAAGTTTAACAGCTGTTTTAAAAATAAATTTTGCAGAAGTAAATAGGTGATAGCCAAACTGTGGAGAAGTACTCTTCAGATGTTCAACACAGCAGGAAATTGAGTGTCTGGAGTTTTTTTCTGAGTGTAGAGAAGACAAGAAAAGAAGTGTTCATTACTTATTTGTGAGTCAAAGCATGCAAAAGCATCCCCAGGTCCAAATCTTCAAAACTTCTGAGTGTAATAAATGTATTTTTCTCAAAGGAAATAAAAGAACACTAACCAACGCTGGCTTTTGAGAAAGCAGAAAAAATATTTTCTTCCAGCACATGCTACCAACAGTCAGGCATGCACAGCAAAGTTACTCCTTCAGAAAAATACTGTAAACCTGGAACTTACAGGGATCATATTAAAAAAGAAATGTTCATGATGATAAATGAAAATCATGAGGAAAAAAAGCAGCAAAAAGAGCAAATCAGCATTACAGCACCCAGCTTAAACTTCCTGCCTTGAAGGAAGAAAAATACCCAAGGCACACCATTTCCAAAAATCTGATACAAACAAAGCAATTAATAAGCTTGGTTTGCCACCTGCACAGGCATTTTGGTGTCAGCAGGGCTGAGCACGAGGAGCCTGCCTGTCGGAGCATCCCTGCAGTCACAGCCACGCCACAGGCTCCTCTAAGGAGGACACAGAGCACACAGCAACCTACCCAACCTGCTCAAGTGTTGAAAAGTATGTGACTCCCTCTCTTATAAATAATTAAGCCACCTACAAATTAGAGAAAATCAGTGGTGTGCAAGCAATGACGACTGTCAGGTCTGGTTCTGCTTTAGAAACAGCGCAGGGCAAGGCAAACAAAGCCCAGTTTCTTAATAATCCCAGCAGAGACACCACACCTGCCAATTGTCTGCATAACCCACTTTGGGCTCGACCTGCAGGAGATCTATCAGTGGGGAGCATCTCCAGGACTTGTTCCCCAAGCTACACAAATCACCACGAGGGGTGGCCTGGCTGGTGGGGACTGAGTGGATCTTCCTGCCGAGCAGGAGACACAAGTCTGGATCTACCCTCTGGTTGTAACCAAGAGGAGGGCTGGGAGGATAATTCCAGCCTGGCTGGGAAGAGCAGGAAATGATGCCTTGCACTGCTCTGGAGCACCCCCTGGTAGCCACACAACACCCCAGGAATGCCACCAGCCATCCCTGCCTCCAGGCCAGAAGCAGGGAGGGAGAACACGCTGGCAGAACTGAAGTTCACTTGGAAGGAGGGAATATTTAATATATTCTACGTGCAGCTGAAGGTAAAATGGGTTAGTTAAAGGCCTTGCTCTTACTGTGCCTCCACACAAGCAGCATTCCTGCTGTGGGCTGCACGTGTTTGGGTGTTGAGCATCAACATGACACCAAACTGACAGACACCGACACAGTGATGGCAGCTTTCATGTGATCCCAGTTATTTATCAGCTGAACATCTGAAATGTTTACACTAACGCATGGAGAGCTGGCAGAGTACCTCTTTTCCATCGTGAGATTACCAAAACCCACAGATTTTAAATACTCAGAAGGTAAAAAACATTTAGCAGCTTGAGATAGTACTATGCTCTAAAAAGAAACAGCTTAATAGTAACAGAACTTCTGAACCTTGAATGAACCACAAAAGTTCTGGTGAGAAGAGAAAAACTCAGGAGTATCAGACAAGGCCACATTAGAAGAAATACTCAGGGACAGTCAGGAGAGAAATGGCATGAGCAGAAAGGAGTCAGTGCCCTCAGTACCTGCAGACATAAGAACGTTTGTACCTCTCACCAACACTGCATCATCTACACTTTTATCACCAAACCACTAAGCAACGACCCCTTATTTAAAAAATAATGCCAATAGACAATCCTAATACAGCAAATTCTCGGAGAATGCCAAAAATACAGAGACTTGGGAAACATTCTATTTGGAAATATTCTATTTTTGTGCCTCTGGGTCTGAAAGAATGGAGTTAGAGAGTTCTTTCTTCCCTGGAGCCAAATTTACATAAGCATGTAGCTATTGCTAAATAACCTTTGCATTAGAGACAGCTCAGGGAAATGCCTCGTTCTTAAGACTCTCGAGTTTCATCAGATCACTGTGTAGGGCGTTTTATTTTTTTTAATTATTACTCACACTTGTATACTGAATCACTTATAAAACAAATAAGGTTTAATAAGTTTCAATGCCCAAGGCTACCTCAACGTGATGACATCTCTGTCACGCAAGAACTGGGAGTGCTGTGCCCTGCAGCGATAACTAAAAAGCTGTTTGATATAATGGCAGGTTTAAAAGCAAACCTCCAGACCAAGAGAATTTAAAATGCAGATTCTTGAAACAGGCTAGAAGTTTCCTTCAAGTAAACAAATGTTATAAAAAAGTAGCAATTGCTTAATAATACAACATTTTCAGTCCTTCACATGCCAAAGGACAGGAGCAGGGAAGTGAATTAAACGCCACAGCGCAACAGAGGTTTCAACAAAGGAGGGCAGTTTGAAACACTGAAATTTGAAATAGTGTCACAGAGGTGCCTGCTGGTGCCCCCCATAGGGAAATGGTGAGTTACTGAGGACAGGTGGAAGGAGCAGAGAGCCACAGGCCCCAGTGCAATTACAATATGCAAGGCGGGGTGCGTGTTCCGACAGGAGCCGCGGAACGGCCGGACTCGTTCTGCACACAGCGCTGGGTGAGATGAAACAGCAGCACACACCTGATCAGCCAGGCTCACGGCCACAGAGAGGCAGATCAAAGTCAGCCACGGCCAACTACTCACTGCGTCCCTGACTTGCAGTTTCACTTCATTGAAATGCAGGAGTTTCGTGTCTTTTCCGAGCAATTTTTCCATGCCAGCCTCGCTCCGAGCCGCTCGGTAAATGCAGACCAGAGGTGGCACAAAATCCTAACCCAACCAAAACCCACCCTGCTCAGGGCAGCCCCACTCTGCTTTTTATCCCCTCTCTGGTGGGTTACATCATTCCCAAAACCTGCACAGTCCCAAAACTCCCCTTGCTATACTGACCAGAACTGAAAAATGGTCTTTTTTCTCCTGCTTCTTCAAAGATGGCCAAGCAGCAGCAGTTTGACTCTTAAAGTAACAAAATGCTGGAGGAATTCAAGGGCAAAGAATTCTGAAGCTTGCTGCCACAACTTTTAGTTGCCCCTCATGAGGATGTGCTCTGCTTTATACATTTAGTGATTACTTGTTATGTTAAAATAGATAGTATTTATTTATAGAATAAATAGACTATATTATATAGAATAGACTATATTATATCCTGCAAGAAGTATAGAATTATTTATAGAAGTATACATTATTTATAGAATAAATAGATGTATTTATAGAATAAATAGACTATATTATATCCTGCATGAAGTTAGAATCTTGCATGTTAAAGACAAGTGTTTACTTATTTTGAACATTTATTTTCAGCTGATATTTTTGACAATATAGTGTTGCTCCAAGTGTGAAACAAAATTCTTAATATTAAAATATCAAGAATATATGTAATTACATATAAATATGATATGTATAACATTTAACTCTTGAAATAAATATTTCCTGCTCTCCCTGAGCACCTACATGCCTACACATACCATTCTGAAAACCTTTACTCCCTAATGATACAGCTCATTGTAGTGACTAAAAGGAGAAATTGAAGACTAAATGCAAGACAAAACTTTACAAATCTGCTCATATCTACCGACTGGAACAGGAATGTGGAGAAGAAAAAAAAAAAAAAAGTCCCAGAAAAGCAAAGCAGCAGGCTCTGCTCCCAGGTCTATTGTATCACATTCTGGTTTCGATTCTACTTGTTGAGTATTCACCTGTTTCGCTTAGTGAGCACTAATGAACAGGTGGATGGAGCCAAAGCCAAACTCAAAGGAATTATGACAAAACACTAATGCATTATACATCCTGCAGGTCTCATCATGCCTGGGAATGGCAAACAGTCAGTCTCCCTTTCCAGATCTGACAATAAAATGATGAAACATCATTCTGTCTTTTGAAACGCTGCAATGCACACAAATAACGCTTCCTCCTGCTTAAGCAGCAGTCCTCAGTTATTCTAAATATAGATCATTTCTTCTCCCTTCTGATTTGGAAGAGCTCAAGAGGAAAAAGAAACAACTAAAAAAAAACCCACACACTTACTCCAGACCTTTGCTTTGATGTTTAGTACCACACTGCACACAAGTCCTCTTAGTGACTGGTTAAGAAGAGTAGCAAATTTATGCAAATTATCAAAACTTGTACAAACACCAGCAAATCCTCAAACCTGTGCAACTGCAAAGACTGCACAAGGGCTCGTGATCTGTCTTCACCTGCACTGCCTTGGTCAACAACCAAACCAAGAAGGAACAACAATCCCTCCCCCACACACAAACCCATTCTGCCCAAATACATTCGGACATCAAAACTGGCACAGACACTGGAAGTGCCACCCCAGGATTTCAAAACACAGCCCAGCACTTTTAAGGGTGTAAAACTTCACCAAAGCTTTTATAAATAGCCCTTTTTAGGATGCACAAGAGGAGCAGTGCCCTGGAACAGCAGTTCAGGTACTGCAGATTTTTTCCCCAGGCACAGTATATCAATTTGAAAACCCAAACTAAGAATTCAGCTCTTTTGAGTCACACACCATTATCAATTCACAAGGAAAGACCACTGAACAAAAAATTCATTCAGATTAGGCAACAAACTCAAACTTACTGAAATGACTGCTACTTTGAGAGCTATTTACGAGTAGCTGTACTGGCAATTTCACTTTCATTTGGGGCATGACAAAAAAAGAAAATACACATGCATGGGAAGTTATATTGTCTAAACTGCTGTGGAGGAATTTCTCCTTTTTTCATTGCCAGGAACCCCTCTGTGTATTTGCTGTCAAGGGCCTCCTGGAGCAGTAAAGAACGTCCATAAACCCAACTGTCTATCTTTTAAGGGAGAAGCAGTATTTACCAGGGCTTGGAGCATGCCATTCACAATGACAGTGCCCTCCATGGTCTGGGAGGAGGATTTGGATAACATGGAGAGCACCCACTCCAGGAAATCTGCCATCCTGCTTTGCTTGACATCAGGGCGGACAATAAACCTGTCACAGAAAAAAAAAAAAAGAAAAACATTGCAGCCGTTGACTTTATGACACCCAGTGAAAAATGATTTTTCCTCCTATCCAAACTGGTTGTAGTTCCTGGAAACAATTCTTCAATGCTTGTTTCCCCAAATCACTGAGGATAGGAACACTCCAAACCATCCTATGTTTAGCCCAGCTGTTTCTGAGCAAGGCTCTGACCTGGAACTTTGTTTTCACTTCAAACCCAGCTAAAAACTTGGGTTCTAGAAATTTCTTATCTTAATTATAAAGCAACACAATATTCAAAGCTTTAAAAAATTATTTCTATTAGAATTAGTGAAAAGTTAAAACAAATAGGAGGATTCTGCACCTCTCTCACCAAAACCAGCCATTCTGCAAATGTGAAAATCAGTGGTCATTTTGCACTGTCTGTCAGCAGTCAGGCCCAGAAACAACAAGCAGCAGGGCTACATTTGGGGTTCCAGATATTTGAAAAGGTCAAGCACCTGTTATTTAACACACTAGACTGGTGAAGAGATTTGTTTTTAGCCATCTTAGAAAAGGGAAAAGATGATTTGCATGGCTAAACTGCCATAATTCTCTCAGCCCTTCCCTGAGCAGCCAAGCTGCAGTCAGGGCATCACTTCAGTGTCCAGACACCCACAAACCAGGTCCTGCTGCAGCAGCAACTCAGACTACATTTGTTCTCAACTCACCCAGTGGAAACAAGGCACATGGGGAGTTGTGCCCACCCAGCACAACTCACAGAATTCCAAGAGGATGTGCCCCAGAGCCAGGACCTGGATCCTTCCTACACCTACAGATAACTGGGGAAGTATTACAGATGACTGAGGGAGTATTCAATATAATTAATACAGAAAACACCTCAGCAGTGAGCTGCTGGGATGGAGTGGCTTCCCAGGCAGTCCCTGTGGTGCTCAGCAGCAGAACAATGAGGATTTGGGGGGAGCTGCAGGAGGGTTGGTTTGGGTGGAAGGATGAGGCTGCCTTTGGCCCAAGGGCACACGTGAGAGAAGTGACCTGTGAAGTGGCTGAGCTGGTTCCTAGACCCTTCCTCAGCCCCAAGGAGTTTAAATCTTTCTTTCCCAAAGGAGTGCCCTAACCTCCAGACTAAGACCAGGATAAGGATCAGCCTCATCTCCTCCTACTGCAGCCACTCACTGAGCAGGCAGAAAAGAGAATTTATTAAATACATTCCAGCTCCTTTGCCCTGTGAGAAGCAGCTCACTTAGGAAAACAGCAGGTCTCACATCCTGATGTTTCTAAACTTCACTTGGAATTCATCAACTCCCTGGAGCACAAAGCAGGGCCCAGACTTTCTCTTGCTCCCCAGGGACTTTCCCAGAGCGTGCTACAGAGTCAGACTCCTGTATCTTATCTGTCCATCTGTCCAGGACCGTTGTGCTCTGCCCACCCAAGTAACAGTCCAGCTCCAGGGAGGTGGCACACAAACCTCATGTCAGAATGATTATGCTCACAACTGGCTTTGGGGATGTGAGAACAGGGAAAGGCCTTGCAGCCAGCCTTCTCATTTCTGGTGAAGTGTTCTAATCACCAGGCTGCTTTGAAAATGGCGTTTTCATAATAAACTAAATAATTTTAAATCCACTATACAGCACCATTACAGCCTGGCATAGCTGGTACTGGAACCAGCCTAATGTATTCCATCCCCACGTTTGTGCTGAACATTCACTCCGAATTAAAATTAATCAGCGCCCTCTGCTGAGCACGGGCTGCAGTGCAGAGCTGGGCTTTTACTGCTTTAAAAAGGAAAAAAAACCCCAAATCATTCCCAACCTGAGATGACTTTCACTAAAATGTCCAGGAATGTGGACTGGAATAGATATTGAAACAAGAGACATGTTTATACTATCCCTGCTTAATTTTTTATTTTGTAATTTATTATTTTTATCTTATTATTTTATTATTATTAATTTCTTATTTCATAATCTATTGTTTTGTAATTTATTTTCATGTGCAGAGGAAGCAGTATTCCCAACAAACACTGCTGCATCCAATTCAAGCAATATTCATATCCCACAGACAGCTGGCAACTTCCAGCTCTCCCAACCCTGCCATGTCAGATTAAGAAACAGCAGGAGGAATGGGAGCCTTTCTGCCAAGATGCACAAAAGAGACTTACTTGGACACCAGCACAGCAGCTGCATCCCGAGCCTTGTCACTGACAACCAGGTAACACTGAAGGGAAAAGAAAACTGACTGTAAAAGAATTCATAACTGAAGATAGAAAACCAACTGTGTAACAGCTCTGTACATAATACACTACTGAACAATCACATGACAAATATTATAATGATTACACACATTATGACATTATTATGGTTACAAACTCAGCTTAAAGATAGTAGAAAGTTTATTTTTCCATTTAACAAATTGTATCTGAGGTAGAGTCTCCCTCTGTGTGCCTTTCAAATTAGGTTTATTACTGAAGATTTATTTGCTGAAGCCTTAACTCACAGACACATTGGGCTGTAAGCAGTAAGACCCTTAGTGCTGCAAATGTCAAAAGCCTGAGCTGTTGGGGTGCCTGGGTGGTTTATTTTTATCTCTAAGGCATGACAAGTCAGCCACCTGGGCTGACATCCACTGGAACTTCATGTATTTGTTTAAAAATCTTCACACAGTCACAGCTTCCAAAGTTGCTCACTCTGATCAAACGCTGATTTTCTCTAGAAATCCTCAGATTTGGCTTTCAGAGAACCTCTCTGGCACTTCTATGTGTTGAAAGCCTCTAACATATTCAAAGGCTGGGGGTCACCTCAGATAAAATAGTTTATTACATCAGGGGAAACAAGTTCCAGGCTCACCTGACTCTAAAGCAGAAATCAACAGATTGAAGATCCAGAGTATAAAAAAATTCTTTACGGATTAGAAACAAAAATACAAATTTAAACAATATGCAGCAAAGAATATCATTGAGGAATGTACAGAATACATTAATATTTATCACATATTGATTGAGTCAAAGATGCCAGGTGTGGAAGCATTCCAGGGTGTGTTCTCCTCACCTTGGCTATGTCCAGGATGCGATCCATGGTTGGCTGCCGAGCCTGCCCCTCCAGGGAAACGAGGTTCCCATCAAAACGGGCCAGGTCAAAAGGGATCAGGCAGATCATGGACAGCCACAACAGCAGCATGTAGCGAGTTTCCCAAGTCTGCAAAGGAATAGGAAGATATTTTTGCCCCAGACAAAGGAGAGGAATGATGAGGAGGATTTTATCAGAAGGCTGATTAATTACTATATCATATTATATTATATTGTATTATATTATATTGTATAATCATACTATATTATATTATATTATATTATATTATATTATATTATATTATATTATATTATATTATATTATATTATATTATATTATATTATATTATATTATATTACGTTATTTTATGTTATGTTATGTTATGTTATGTTATGTTATGTTATATTATATTATATTATGTTATGTTATGTTATATCATATTATATTATATAATTCTATACTGTATTATATATATTCTATAATATATATTATCATATTCTATACTGTATTATTATATATATTATTATATTATTCTATACTATACATTACATATGTATTATTATGTTATTCTATACTATATTACATTATGATATTCTATACTACATAATATAATTTATATTATATATATTATTATATTATTCTATACTATATTACATTATATTACATCTAAACTGAATCTGCTAAGCACTCAAACTGCACTCTAGTGCACAGAATTTTTGTGACTGCCAGCGACACACACACACCTGGATTTAATTGGTCAGTGAATTAAAAACACATTAGAATTCAATTATTAATTTTCTTCAGGTAAACAGTCTTTTACAACGTATTTTACTTGTGAAAAACACAGGCGCAGCAAATGAGATAAGAATTGTTTGGTTTTTTCTCTGATGTTCAGAGAATGTGAAACCCAGAAATATTCCTGGGAAGAATTGTGCCTTGCTTTTCTCTGTGAAGAGAAATGTTGTGACAGGAATGGTAAAACAAAGGTATTTTACTTCATTTTCTGCAACGTGAATTGCCAAGAGCACAAACTACCCTCTGGCTCCAAGGAACTTCCAAAGATGAGCACGAAGAAACTCCGAATATGAGCGCCCTGAAACTCCAGAGGAGACAGAGCTACAAGGGATCCCAAACAGCAAAACTGTAACAAAATTCATGGACCCTCCCCCCAGTCAGAAATCTAGGCAACCTTGTTTCCTTCCCAAAGGAAACCTGCACCTTCCCATTCTCCTGTTTTTCCTTCCCTTGGCCTATCTGTGCCTCCACTCACAAATATAACATAAGCATGTTTTTCTCCTTAACTTCTTATGTGTTGCTTTCATGGGTTTACCACAACAACTTCTGAAGAAATAAGGAAGTTTTTCAAGATTTAAAGCTGTACACCTACAGCAACAAAGTGTCAGAATTGATGTTTCTTTTAAAAAAGCTTTAATTTAGAGCAGCAATACAATTATTGTCTTCAAATCCCTTATTTTTGTTACTTATAATTGATAAGGATGTCACTTAAAATTCATCTATCTTAAGCAGCTCTCAGGAGTTCTTTTTCCTTATTTAAAAATATAAGAATATAAACTACAGTATCCTGGAGTCAGACAGGATGATTTATCAGTTACTCATTTTAGAGATTTAATACTTTCACTGCCCTTCTTCTTACTCTTGTTACAATCAATGTGTTCCTTACATGAGTGCTTAAAGATTCTACTTGCACCTCTACTGCCGCTGCTTCTAAATCCTTGGAACAAATCCCATGAAAGAACACCAAAACCTCTCCTTGGGGAGGATATTTCTCCTGTGACAAGATGATGGTTTTCACACCAAATCCAGGTGTTAACACCAGACAGGGTCTGTCAGTGCTTTATCTACTTTTTCCCAATTTTTTTCCTTCAGCTTTTTCCACTGGAGACATAAAAGCTGAACAAAAAGTACAGCAAGTGCTCACCTCAGGGTCTCTTGGGTTCTGCTTTGCAAGCATATCCAAAACAGGCTGCAGGTCCCTGACTTCGTGAGGGAACAGGGGCAGGAAACGTTTGTAGCCTCTCACCTAAAGCAGAAAGTTCCAGAATTCAGAATTTCAGAACCCATCCAGCACCAGCACACACTGAGGGGAAAGGAAAGACCCTTGGAGGAATTTCTTCATTAGGATCCTCGTGTCATAAGGAGAGTAAGCCTGCAATCAAAGTCTTAAAGACCTTGTGATATTTAACTTGGTGTTTAATTGTGATATATAACTTTGTGTTTTTACAAAGTTATGAAGAATTCATGAGATGATAATTAACTTTAAAACAAGGGACATCTGGAGATTGTCCAGTCCAGCCCTCCTGGTAAAGCAGGGACACCGAGCAGGGTGCCCAGGACCACGTCCATGGGGTGTCCAGTATCCCAGGGATGGAGGCCCCACCACCTCTCTGAGCCACCTGTTCCAGGGCTCAGCCCTTACAGCCCAAAAATATTTCCTTGTGCTCAAATGTAAATTCCACATCCATCGAACTGTTCATCCCACTTTGCTTTTCAACGTTATAACTCATGTTTCATCACTCAGTACCTCCATGTCTGCAATTTCTTTTACATTCAGACCTGGATTTTTACTAATTTGGATCCTTAAATAACATAAGCTATCATGAAAATGGGAAACAAGAGAATTAATCTTTCACAGTGCAGTTTAAAATATTTAATCACATTCAACACATTTATTTTATATTTTTGAAAATAACAAAGAAAATATTCATAACTTACAAATTTCAGTTAAAGAACATTAAATTTAGGATTTTTTTACCTTTGTAATGATGTAGAGAAATTTAAAAGCCAGGTGAACTAGTGGGGGAGGAGATGCACTGTCCCATACTATCTCCAACAAGGAATTCATCATCCCCTCTAGTGAAAGGAGAGAAAAACCAGTGAGGCTACATGCAGGTCACAGAGTTTCTTGTACTTCTGATAGAACAGAGTGAGACAACAATTATAAAATGGAAATACTATCAGCCACAGCAATCCTGTAATGTAAACCCAGATCTTCCAGAGTAACAGATTTTTAAGTATAGACACAACAATTATTTAAGGCTGACATTCCTACCTAAATGGTGATCCAAAAGGTGAGGCTGCTCCTGGTACTTGTCCATTATACCTGAAAATAAAAGGATATCTGTAATAAACTACTTCAAGGCTCTTCCAGGTCTTAACTGTGCCATCAATCCACTCCCAGGAGTCTGTCCAATTTCTCTGGACAAACCTCCCACAAGTAACATTTTGCAATGAGAGTGCTCCTCACAACCCTCAGAGCCAGTTTCCTATTTTGAAATAGAACACAGGGAATTGTTCAGCAAAGAGCAAAGAATCCTTAACAAATTTAAACTTCAACAAACAAACTGCAGCTCTTACCACTGTGCTCCTCAAAACTGTTCATATCCCTTACTCTATTTTGCTGCCAGTAACACAGTCTCTCCTTTTGGATACTGACTCAAGAAAAGACAAATTGAAAAGGAGTATTGAAAAAAGAACAACTTTCAGACACAAAAGCTTTTCAATTTAAATCCAGAATCAACAAAAAACAGCTACAGAAATGAAAGCTGGATTCCCAAGGAGATCATTAAGTGATCTAGTGTGGCACTGGAGATTGCCTGGCTCATTTTAGTTATTTGGTCAGAAAGCAGCTTTTGAATTAGAAAACCAAAACCTCCTTAAGCTCCCCTTTTCTGTATTTGTTTCTCTCACAAACCACTTTGCTCTCTGTCCTTTTTCTCTGCTTGACACATCAGCATTTACACTGAAGACATGACTCAAGGCCAACAGTGCTGCAGTTGACCAGTGGATGACACTGCACCATCACTTTCAGACACCAGACCAACCAACAGCACCCCTGTGCAATTCCACTGGGACACCAGAACAGCATCCAGAGGGAAACTTCAGCTCCTAATCATCCCTGACTTCCCACCTGAATTAATGCTGCACACAAACAGCAGAACCAGCGAACACAAATTCCAACACCAAAGCAACAGCTTTCCAGCAGAAGTGGGATTGAGGAGCAAATTCTTTTCCCAGGTCACAGCCTGGCAAAGATAAAATAAAACCCTAAATATAAAAGCTGAAGAGAATGAACCTAAACCAGATGCTCTAAAACTATTATTTCAAAAAAGATCTTCCTATATTTTCCTACAAAATTGTAGTTGCAGATTAAACAGTTTCTCAAACTTCTGTTTCTAATGGTGAATCACAAAATGAGCATCATGAGTTTTTCTGAATGCTTTGGAAACTTTCATCAAAAGCCTCTGGAAGAGGTGATCACTGCATTCACTGATCCCAGATAAAAGGTGTTCCCTAAGTGTCAGTGTTCTAACTCACACACTGAGCCTCTTGGCAGGTTTGGGACATTTTGTCCAAGAAGGATCAATGACACTTGGGTTATAAATATTATAACCCAGTACTGAACCACAACACCTTTTTTAAGTATATTGAGCCCATATTTACTGGGCAGTGATATACAGGCAGAAAGCTCATAAATAGAATTTAAATGCAAAGAAACACTCCACATGATGTGACAGAGAGGCACAGCAAGGTGATCTTTCTAGCAATGGTTTTTCCTGTCCCACTGCATCTGACATTTCCTCTGTGATGCTGAAAAACTTCAGCAAGAAGAGTTCCTTCTGTCTGAGCAGTTTCATGTCCATCATTCAGATGGAACAGTCAGTTCAGCCAACCACAATAATGCTACTGTGAAACTTCTGCAGGGTCAGATCTCCAGATTTGGGGGGTTCTGCTATACTGTTTGCCCACCTCATTTCTTGTTGTCAAAAACAAAGCTGCTGGGTCAATATTTTGACTGTGAGTTTTGCAAGTTCACCATCCTTCACAAAAATCCTTGCAAAATGCCACTCTGCTAAATTCAGTTTGCAAATACACGAAGCCCTGAATGAACTTTTGCAAATCACCTCATCAGAATATTGACCCAACACACAGATGTGCCTTGAAACAGGCTGGTCACCCAGGACACTGCTACATGCACCTCACTGTGGCCCCTCCACACTCAGCTGAGACCCAGGGGCAGGACAGCTTTCCTTAGGGGGCACAAAAGTCAAACCAAGTTACCTCCACTTGGAAAAACAAACATGATCTGCATGGACACAGCTACTCTTCACATTTCCCTTGAAATGAAAAGGTAAATAGGAAATTGATACTTTAAAGCCCAAAATGTGTGTGTTTCCATGAGTAACAGAGTTGTTTTATTCGACAGACATACAAACTTTTAACTAAATTATGGCCTGAATTTGAACAGGAAACTGAAGGCCCAGCACGAGTCAGAATTCAGATTTCTGGAATTTAAGACCTAAGTTTTCATTTACAGTAGTTAAATACCAGGTAATAAAAGAATATCTATATGGAAAACAAAATGAGCAAAAAACACATCTGAATTACCTGTTGATAAAGTTCCAGCATTATCACTGACCCAAAAATTAGCGGTTTGGTCCCTTTTTGGTATTCAGCAATAACAAAATGAATCATACATAATAAAACGTTTGTGTCATGCAGGAGCAGGACCACTCCCTTTGGCTGCCGTGCTTACCTATGAACCGTTCCACGGCCATTTCCCTTGTCACCAGCTCCGCGAAGACCTCCCGCAGGTTCCCGATGAGCTCCGCGACCTCGCGGCTCTCGGTGAAGCTGTCCAGGATGTTCCTGGCGCTGATGGCAGCCGGCTCCTCGCCCTCCTCCGGCTCCCGCCCCGCTCCCTCCATGGCCGGGGCCCGGCGCTGCAGTGACAGAGGAAGGGTCGGTTCCGCCCCGCTCAGGGCGCGGGCAGGGCCGGTCCCGCCGCCCCGCTCACCCCGCCCGGCCCCGCCATGCGGCCGCCGCGCCCCTCCCGCGGCCCCTCCCGCGGCCCCGCCCGGCCCTACCGGCCTCCGCCGCCCGCCCGCACCGCGGGCTCCCGGAGCCGCCGGCCTCGCCCCTCCGGCCCGGCGCGGTGCGACCACCCGGCACAAGCGACAACCGGGACAGGCGATAACCGGGACAGGCGATAGCCAGGACAAGAGAACACGCGGGACAAGCGCCCGCTGCCGCCCCGGGCCCGCCCCGCGCGCCGCCACCGCCCAGCTACGGGCCGCCAGGAGGGACCAAAGGCGCCAGCGCCGCCTCCGAGCGCGGGCCCGGCCCCTCCGCGGGGCGGGGGGGAGATGTGGGGACACGGCCTGGGGACACACACCGGGCATAGGGACACACACCCGGGATGGGGACACACACCGGGGATACGGACACACACCGGGGATACGGACACACACCCGGGATGGGGACACACACTCGGGATGGGGGCATCCAGCTTGGGAATACCCACCAGGGACGGTGACACCCACCCTGGGGACAGGAATCCCTACTGGGGATAGGGGCATCCAACTTGGGGACCCCCACCGGAGATGGTGACACCCACCGGAGATGGTGACACCCACCCTGGGGACAGGAACACCCACTGAGGATGAGGACATCCAGCCAAGGAACACCCAGTGGAAACAAGAAGACCTACTGGAGATGGGGACACAACCACGGGGACACCCGTCAGGGATGGGAACATCTAGGCTGGAGATAGGGACATCAACCCTGGGGACACCAACTCTGGGGTCCTGGTGATGGGACAAGGATGGGGACACGGGCATGGGCACCCAAGCACTGGGTGAGGATGGAGATCGGGACCCTCAGGTGAGGGAACAGGGATGGAGACCTGGGCACAGGGACCCCAGGGACAAAGGACAAGGATGGGGACAACCACACAAGGTGTGTGGGAGACAGCTGGATGGAGCTGTCATGCATGACTTCCATTCCTTACCCAACCCACACCAGAACCTGCATTGCATGGTTCATATCACAGCCTAAACCTCACACACTGGAAACACTGGAACCCTACAGCCCCACTGATTCTACAGGAAATTCAAGGATGTCACAACAGGTAAGTTACTCCTTTCTGCTACCCAGCCGCTCCATCCACACCCAAATATTTTATTTTCAGGCTCAAATTCATTCAATCAAACCACAGCCACAAACCACATGTACACAGAACACTGGGTTTCTGCAAGGCAAGTGTTTTATTTGAGAAGAAATTTAAGTTCACAAGTAGCTCCCAGTGTGATACAGGTTGGTTTGTTCACATCCATAAACACCAGTGCACATGCACTTTGCTCAGACCTAGATCTTCCAGCCATCAGCCACAATCCCAAACTCCACTGTTCCACTTTTCCACTGTTTCAGTTCTTTTCCACTGCTTTAGTTCTGTTAAGTTTTATAACCAACTGTGACAGATTCCCCTGATTCAAAGGAAGCAAAAATTTTTCACTATTTGTATTATATTTACAGAGAGAAAAGTGCATTGTTTTAAACCAATTACAACATCAAATTTTAAACTTAATTAAATCTTTATAGCTTAAAGTTAAGAAAAGTCTAAATATATCTGAGCAATTTTGAATATAATACTTTAGTATTAGTCATGCCAACCATCTGAAGTCTGAATACTCAAGTCATTCTCACCCAAACATTCTAATCCATATTTTTGGGACTGCACTTACTTTTACTCTCCTTGCCACTTGCATTAAAATCCCCCAGAGTCACTAAGGTACCCTAGCTCAGATTGAACACCAGTGTCTTTGCTGAACACTTTTCTCCCCAAATTCCCACTGCCTGTGTTTTCTGTAAAAATAAAGCAGTAAGGAACAATAACACCCCTGACAAATCCATCAGATTTGACACTGTTCCTTCCATGACCCAGTGGTGGCACAACAGACCAGCTTTGCCCACTGCACTCATTTTCTAAAATTGAAAATACATCAAGCACCAACCAACCCAGCAGCCACAGGTGCTTCCTCTCGCCCAGCCACCTCCCTCCAACATTTTGCTGTGTTTTTACAAAATTATTTAAATTTGTTACTATTGTAGTACAACACACTGAAATATCACAGTAAAATGATGAAATCCTATTATCAACTTTGAGTGGTAATAACCTACTTCTGACTGTACAGTTAATTACCAAGGAACTAGACATCCTTCTAGAAAATAGCACTGGAATTTCAGTTCCTCTAGCAAGGGAAAAATGAATGTGAGTAAATTACATTAAATTAAAATAAATATTAGAAATATTATTAATTACATCTGTTTGCCAAATGCAGCCAAAGGGCCTTGTCTGCTCATTAAATTAAACAGAGAATGTTTTCAGATTCACAGAATCTGACTGAAATTTTGGATTAGGACATTTGACAGGCAAAAGGAAAGGGAAACAGAAGACCATGGAAATATTCATGGGGAAAGGGTGGGGAACAGACAGAAAACGAAACCAGAACTAACAAAGGCAGACACAAGAACTTGGTTCCAGCACCTCTGTCCCACAACTGCAGCTCCCCATAACAAAGTGCAGCTGGAGCAGCAGCAGCACTGGGAAGATGCTGCTGTGGAACAGCTGTGGGAGCACAGCACAGAGGGGAGAGAGGAGCAAGGGCAGGCTGACTGTGCTGCTTTCCAGGCCACTGGAGCCTTGACAAACAGTGCAGCCCTTTCCTCCAGCAGGGAGGAATCTGCAGGGAAACCAGTGCCCAAGTTAAAGATTACACAATTGCTTTTAGTTAGTGAGGCTCAAAGTGCATTAAACCTTCCCCATATCAGGTGTTTTACCACCAGTTCTGAGTTTGTGGTACTGGGGATGAGCAAAGACTGCTCATTCCTAGGGGACTGTGTCAGAATTTCTCAAATGTACCTGGTTACTTCAGAAGTTTCCTCATCATGTTTAGGGTAGAGCCCCTGTACCCTGTCCCAAAATGGTTCCAGTGGTTGATGTAATTAAAGAGCTGATACAACTTGTTCCGTTTATCAAACCCTGGAGCTTTGGGTATTTTACTGTGATAGGCAGAGAAAAAAGAGCTGCTGAACCCCCCAAACATCCCAGCAATGGCCAGCTCAAATTCTGAGTGGCCATAGAAGCAGGCAGGGTCAAAGATAATCGGTCCGGAGTCATCCTCAGCCACATTCCCTGCCCACAGGTCCCCGTGCAGGAGAGCAGGAACAATTTCCACATCACAGAACATTTCCGGAATCTTTGGCTGAAAAAGCATAAACAGACATGTAACAAGACTTTTGAAGAAAATAATAAATAAAATAAAAGTACTGCAGTATGTTAGAGCCTGAGGTGGCCAAATGCTGCCTGTGTTCAGCCCTCATAGACACTGATGTCAACAAGAACAAGCCAGTGATAAATGTTCTGGATTGTTCTTGACAGAGCTCAGCAAAGCATTTAATTCACAGTCTGGTATCAACAGCTGGTACTGATGTATTTTTTCTAGACATGGATACTGTTGACTGTCATGAGAAATATAAAATAATTTCATTTAAATGAGAAAGTTTCAATGGCAAAAAGGATTGCAGTAAGCATCTGGACCAATGAACAGAAGAGAGGGGGAACATCCCTGGTGTTCCCTGAGTGTTGCATGGAACATGGCCTGAACCAGCCTCAGCCTGGGCCAGGTAAGATACAAATCTGTCCAGGCAGCAGAATTTCACCCACTTCATAACACCAAGCTCTTAGGATTTACCATATTATTATTACTACTAGCTGTATTCTCAGAAATAAATGTTAATGCTGAATTACAGGGGTTTTTTTTTCCACTATCTATAAAATTGAAAGAGTAACAGGAACTGTGTTCAGCTGACAGTGTTGCTGGACCCACTGTGAAGCTCATCCAGACCCTGCTCTTCATTCCAAGCTGGGTAAATCCCTTATAAAACACCTTTACAATCCCACTGATACACATTTTCTGAAATTCTAGGAAACAGATTTAAAACATGGTTCATACTTTCAGCTGTGACCAGAGTTCTCTGGCTTCTCTGTCTCCATAATCCTTTTCAATCAAATCCAGCTGAGCCTGGAGTCGGTGACGGATGAAGAAGGATGGCCAGTCACTCTGCCACTCATTCACCTGGAAAATACAGCACAGGTTGGTCACACACAATTTTAACACACATTCATTCAGTGTCAATAAGAGAGATCCAGTTAAAACATTCAGTGCTGACACAATGGCCTGGACAATGTCAGTGTGACCAATGCACAGCAACATCAGATGTTTTGTTTTGGGACTGCTGCTCCCCACCACACTTTGATGGGGCTTTCTTTAATATAAGTTGAGATTCTGGCTATTTTCATTCATTCTCATTGTTAAATGTATTTTAGAGGGAGAGTTTCTAGTGAGATCATTTCAGTTGTTCAATGTCCTGTTTCAAATCTTTCTGAAAATGTAGAAGTATTCATTCATTTTTACTGGGTAACACATTTCTAATTTGGTGAAAAGTTGTACCTAGCAAACAGTTTGAGATACTGAAGGTTCATTCAGTTGTTGTAGAATGAAATTCTGAGATGTGCAGAGCCAGAAAATGGTGGAATTATCTCCAAGAGCCTTTTTCTCTCCAAGAGTCCTTTCCAATGTCTCATGAGCTGTTACATGATGATGCTCTCCAAAAGCAGTGCAGAGATCCATGGAGTAGGGGTTAATAAAACCAAGATATGGTATGTGAAGGGACACTGATTTTTTAAATATCACCCAGCTAAAGAACCACCACTTCATTCCAAATTCTCACTCAACCCACCATGCCTGCTGGCCACAGACAGTACCAGGGAACAGGGATGGAACAGGGAAAGCAAAGCTGTGGTCAGAAAGCAGCAGACAAATGGAGCAAGGTCAGCTATGAGGAGTTTCCAGACCTCTCCAAGTGCCTGCTGGCTTTCACAGCTGTGGAACAGACCATACCTGTGGGATGTAACCACAGCAAGTGGCTGTATGGAATCCAAACTTATCCACAAACTGGGCCTCGGAGTGACCAGCTCCTTTTCCTACAGAACAAAATAAATATTAGAGGATTTGAGATATTTACATGGTAAAGTTTGCAAACACAGAACTTAAGGTAGGAAAAATAACTTTAAGCAATGAATTACACTTATTTCATGATCACAACCCTTTCTAAAGCTAGAAAGAAATCTTTTGGATTTGAAGATGCTGGAAATGGAGGCATAGTGAGTCACAGACAGTGAGTTTGCTTTGGATGAAGGAGCTGGACATTCAGGAAAGGAGCCCAGATACAGAGTCACAATCTGCTCTTCTGGCATTTGGACATGTTGCCATTAAATGTAGCTTGGGTTTGATTCACAGATTTTTTGGGATCTGCCAGTAATTTGGCCTTCACTCAAAAATAATGAATTATAATTTGTCCACCACTAAGAGTCAGACCCAGCCCACTCTGAAGTCATGGGAACAATACAGATACAGACTGGCACTTCAGATTTTAACAGTACCAACTCAAAATAATTCTTTATATAGCTGATTTTTCTTTTCATTCATGTTTTAATTCACTTTGAGGAGCAGAAATTTTTGAATATTTTGCTACTTATTTGAGTTCAAAAATGGCATCCCCAACATCTTTAAAGGAGAACTTAATTCTGCATTTAGTAAGGGACAATATTCTGTAATCAGTTAATTTTCTAAACCAACAGCAAGTAAAAAATGGGATTTCTGTAAGCTCAAGAACATTTTAAGAGAGTGCATGACAGTGAAGAAGAGTCCAAATTGTCAGCTTGACTTAGGAAAGTTAAAAGCAATGCTGCACCACAGCCAAAGGAATTGCTTCCTCTTTGGTTTAGTACATTACAACAATGCTTTACCAATTGTGCTTCCCTCAGTCCTCAGCTTCTCTCCAAGTTTCTGGTTATAAAGATGAAGTTCTGCTATCTGCTCTCCCAGCTTTGAAGAGTATCTGTAGGAGCAAAATAAACCAAAATCAAACTGAAACAAGTGAACAAATATTATACCAAAAAAAAACCCCCTCAATTATAATCAATTTCACAAGAACCTAACAGGGAGCAAATGACAACAGCTCTGACGACACAGATAATACAACCAACACACTAAATGCTCCTGCAAGAAAGGTAAAGAGTACACAAGGTTGTGTAAACAGGAGCAGAAAGGGAGGAGGATGGTGTGCTCCTCCTTATCAGTCCCACTATCAGCAGAGAACAGAACATGGTATCTCCTGTTGGCTTTACCCTTCCAAATCAGCTGAACAGCAGCTAAAAGGTAAGTCTGAAAAGAAGCCATTGGCAGAGATTGAATCGAGGCTGCCTAATGCTGGAGGCCATTAGGCAGCCTAGTTTAGTTTTAGACAACTAAAAACCAGTTAAATATTCCACATGTATCTTAACAGGAGTTTCAAGGACAGAAACTAATTTCTTCTCAATTCCCAGAATGGGGGGGAAGTGGGGGGGATTTAAAATTACAACCAAAAGGACTAAGGTTAGACACTGGAAAATCCTTTCTAGAAACAGTGGGATGGATTAGAATAAACTGTTTGTGAAGGCTGTGGAATTGTCATTATTGTCTGAAATAAAATAGATGGGTTGGATAAGCAGCTGCCAGAAGAGCCATAGGAATGACACTCTTCCCATATGGAGGCCTGGAACACAGCAGTGCTCCTGAAAATCTGTTTTCAGCAACACGTGACTCCTGAATTCCATGTTCAGGTTGGCTGAGAGATGAAATGCAGATTCATGTCATCTTAACTTAATCATGGCTTAAATCATACTGGAAGATTCTA